>NW_027248279.1:10381113-10696113 GCF_041260155.1 Ptychodera flava
CAGTAATTTTCAAATTTTAGAGAAGATTGGCCTGTTTTTCGTGGTATAAGTCGTTAATCGCACCTCGTAGGTGAGCTGTTACAGTTGTAATCACCACACTTATGGTCAGGAACTTGTAAACATCACTCGGCCTTCGGCCTCGTGATGTTTACAAGTTCCTGACCATAAGTGTGGTGATTACAACTGTAACAGCACACCTACTCGTGCATTAACTATACATCTATATATTATATATATATATATATATATATATATATATATATAATATATTATATATATATATATATATATATATATATATAATACATTGATGAATGTAAGTGACCCATGAGAGACTTAACCCACGTCCCCGAATACATTTCGGTTGCTCTACCAACTGACCTAATGGATAAATCGGCACACTCCGTGAACATGTATTGTAGCCCTGCGTACGATGCTGTCTGTTCCCTGCGTTGTGGCCCTGCATACGATCCTGTGTGTTGCCGGCGCCAGGAACACACACATAGGTGCCTGGAGTTGCCTGTGTACTTGCATAGAGAGAAGGGACCCCTTCTCTATATGCAAGTACACAGGCAACTCCAGGCACCTGTGGGAACACACAGCATCGGACGCAGGGCGACATGTACCGCAGTGATACATATAACGACGGTGGAGAAGTACGCTGGCTAAGTGACTCCCTAGGCTATTGGCAAAAAGACTTGTCAGAGAAGCATGTTTTGTCAGATAGTCACCTTACATACGTACTGTGTCCATGTAAGTATATATAGTCTCTATATAAAAAGTGTATATATTCGGATGCATGTACATATGTATGCATGTATGTTTCTGTTCGAACATGAAACGTACACACAGTCAGGAGTAACATAATGCATTTCCTCTGATTATAAAATTGTGAGATTTAATTCGCTGAGATTTTTAATGAGCCATTTTGTGCTCAATATTGCATGCTTTGGCAATCAGAGTCAATCCTATACGGTGTCATCGGGCAAATCTTTAAGTAGAACACTATACGACTGTACTTCCCCATGTATTACGCCATACACAATAGTATTTTTTTGGAAACCTTTCAGAAAGACATCGACATTTTGAAGTCACAATATTTGGACAACGAAGTCTATCTTGACAACAAAGCCTTTAGTTCTGACCTGAACTCTGTTTGCCTAACAAGACCAAAACACTGACTAGCCAATTCGATCATCGTTATAAAATTGTACAAACAGAAAATTCGCTATAGATCTACATTCACTATGACAAACATTACGACAATAGTAACAGTGGGTAAGCTTACCTTGGCAGGTGTTCTTCTGATCGCACTCTTTACTTCAAACAAAATGTCTGTCTTATAAGAACAGTGTCGATAAACATCCGGGATGTTTCCGTCGTCGGTAGCGGTGATTGCGTCGAAAGCAGTGGTCTTTGTACCCATGAGATTGTCGATTTGACATCTGAGGTCAAATGTTTGTAGGCGTGACACGGTGATCACCGTCCGTTACAGTGACGATAATCTAACTGTGGCAGTATTCCAAAATTGCCTTCATATGGTTAATGGCATCTGTTTGTGTCAATCTAGCCTCTACAGAGATGTCTTTGACTGACACTCGATGAATCGTGATAAGGAACGTTTAAAAAATCCTAATACGTACCTGTGGGCGTCATGGAATTCG
Source organism: Ptychodera flava (assembly GCF_041260155.1). NCBI lineage: Eukaryota > Metazoa > Hemichordata > Enteropneusta > Ptychoderidae > Ptychodera > Ptychodera flava. The sequence continues at coordinate 10,382,778 of NW_027248279.1, forward strand.
ATGTTGTTGTAAAACATCTTCAGGCAAGATCTAAATACATCGAAGCATTCTGACTCTCGCAACATATCGATCGTTCCAGTAAAATCATCCGTTTTTTATTTAGCACCGACACTGCATAAAAACGCAATAATACAGATAAATTCACACTAATAAATTGACTGTATTATAGAATAATACTCATGAATTCACATGAATCCACATGAATACAGGCTTGCTGAATACAAGAAATGGATTCTTGACTGTATTCATCTGTATATGCACTTTCCAGCTAAAATACAGGCAATTATCCACGCTAATACAGTAAGTATTATTGGGTTTTCATGCAGTGCGAGTGCCACGGTTATTCAGGCTGACTCGTCGATGGCTGGCCACAAATATTGTCAAAATATAGCATGTATAGTAGCACACGTTGATTGATCGCTTGCGAAATGGCGCCCTCTATCAGAGATTCATCGGCCTTTCCGAACTGCAACATGCACGACAATGCGTCTCGCACTAAAATATGACAGGAACATTCCCTTTCAAAAGAATTCTCTGTTTCCCCTTACGTCAATAAATGTAAAGATTGTCTTTCGATTCCCTATAGTACCTGATATCTTGTAATTAATAGTTGTTATTGATCAATTCAACTTGCAGCTAGGCTACCAGGGTGATTAGATATCCTGTTTAATTGGCAGGCTAAACCATATTTTCCGTTCTGTTGCAAGTTTATTTTACCTATACCATGGTCTCATGATTAATACTCAAACACAAATGCAAGGACAGTGCCAATATTAATTGTTTTTCTCCAATCTGGGACGTTGACAGTAACTTACAATTCGCTGAAATCAGTTATATAAAGCACTGTCAGTTCTGTTTGAGGCTCAGGAAGCATATCCAAGTTTATTGAGAGAGGATTACAAAGACTGTGAGAAGAAGAACGTAGTTACGATTATATTTATGGTGGTTTAAAATACTTATTGACAAAGATTTCAGCTATCGATCGACCTTGCTATCATCCAATATTTCTATATTTTCACATTCGTTCATATTGATTGATGACTAATCTTTGTCTCTTAAGTAAGATTAAAAAACAAAACAAAGTGTTGAGCAGAGACCTTTGAAATCATATGCTTGTCAGAGAGAGAGAGAGAGAGAGAGAGAGAGAGAGAGAGAGAGAGAGAGAGAGAGAGAGAGAGAGAGAGAGAGAGAGAGGTACAAACGCAAGTCCAGAAAGGCATATTTTTTAAAATTAAAAAACACCATCATGTACCACTGTTCACTAATATCACTGCATCAATAGTTACGTTACAATACCCAAATAAAATTATGGAAACAATATTTAACAAACGAAGAAGGACGCCGTATTTTCTCATAAATTTTACAAGCAATAAAATATCTACTAGTGCATAATTCTATGCAACATGACAGCAATTTATTAAAGCCTAGACAATTCTAGCTTGTAACTGTCTAAGATGCATTCGAACGTTTCTTAAGATTGTCCCAGCACAGGATTCAGACTGTGTCTATGACAGTGAAGGACATCGTCTCTTCCCTTCACAGGTAATTTTAAACTGAGCACGTGACATTTTACCTTGAACCGTTCGATGGGCTGGTGATAATAATTACCCATTTTGAAAATTGCTTCAATCAGAGTCGAGCTAAATGAGTAAACAATGTACAATGCATAAGGAAATAGTAGATGTTCCCTGCCTGAGAGATTGCAATTGTTAAATTTGTCGAATTTTTAACTCTGCTAATGACGTTTGGGTTATCATAAAATAAAGATGTAGCCGATTTCACACCAAGAAATCCATGCATATTTTCAGTATTCATTAAGCTAATGTACTACTTTAAGCTGCATCGATGTAGTCACAAAGGGGGCCAAAGTTTTAAAGATCGCACTGAAATACATCACTTCATAGGGTCTGGATGTTGTTTCCTTGTCTTCTCTATGCTTATTGTCTCAGCAATTTTCAAAGGTATAATCAAAAGCACAGTCACATGGACAATTTGCTGTCAACTCCATACTCCATGTACCGATAAATATCCGAAATATATTCCCCTCCCTGCTTGCCTCTTCATCGAGGTTTGACCTCATCAGGTGTACACCATGTATCCCAGCTAGGACCGTACTGGTCATAGCGTACTTTGCACACTGCTGACGTCACTTCCAGCACGGTGGAATCGTACCAAGAGCTCCCCCACAACGTCTGTACCTTGTCACCCTTTTTAATCTGCAATGTTGTGTAGAGAAAGAAAAAGCGTTTCAGTTTAAGCTGCACAGGAGAGTACTATCATGATCATTTGACTGATATATATAGACAAACAGAAACCATGACCTAAAACACAACGAGCGCATACGCTCAAATTATGTATGTATGTATGTATGTATGTATGTATGTATGTATGTATGTATGTATGTATGTATGTATGTATGTATGTATGTATGTATGTATGTATGTATGTATGTATGTATGTATGTATGTATGTATGTATGTATGTATGTATGTATGTATGTATGTATGCATTATGTATGTATGTATGTATGTATGTATGTATGTATGTATGTTGTATGTATGTATGTATGTAGTATGTATGTATGTATGTATGTATGTATGTATGTATGTATGTATGTATGTATGTATGTATGTATGTATGTATGTATGTATGTATGTATGTATGTATGTATGTATGCATGCATGCATGCATGCATGCATGCATGCATGCATGCATGCATGCATGCATGTATGTATGTATGTATGTATGTATGTATGTATGTATGTATGTATGTATGTATGTATCTATGTATCTATGTATCTATGTATGTATCTATGTATGTATGTATCTATGTATCTATGTATCTATGTATCTATGTATCTATGTATCTATGTATGTATGTATGTATGTATGTATGTATGTATGTATGTATGTATGTATGTATGTATGTATGTATGTATGTATGCATGCATGCATGCATGCATGCATGTATGAATGTATGTATGTATGTATGTATGTATGTATGTATGTATGTATGTATGTATTGTTATGTAGGTCATTTCCCCCACACTCATCATGACCTGAGTTCAATTAGTCTAGAACATTCTCAAGGTCACTGCCCTTGATGACCTCACAACCTTGAATTCAATTAGTCATGTTTGGAATGTTCTGGAAAGTTGATTAGTTGTGTAAGGGAGATAATTTTAGAACAGTAATTAGCATGTCAATAAAAGTTCTAGATTGTTCTTATATGCCTTTATAAAAGGGACGTGCACAGCTTCCAGTCAGACTTTTGGGATCGTGTCTCTTGTGTGTTACTAAACTCCAGCAGTAGTCATTCTCAAGACTTTTCAAGGCCTTCACTGTCAACGCTGGATTTATACTGTGGACTTTGTGCAGCTTCAAGCCTGCAAGCCAAAGGACTGTTCATTCATCCGACTGACTGTTACAACTCTGAGACTGGAGCTTTGCCGTCCCAGCTGAGATAAGTAGTCTGTACACTTTTAAGCTTGTACTCTATCCCTGACTTAGCAATTAGTTTTGTTTTCGTAATAAATTTTGTTTAAACGTAAACTGCTGAGTTCACCCTTTTGTTCGTTTTCTCTGCACGTAACAAATTGGGGGCTCGTCCGGGATACGAATATTTTGAGCCGTTTGACAACATTTTGCCTACCTTTTCAAAACTACTGTATACTGTGAACTCAGCGAAATTCAATCATGGCGGAATTCAAGCCAGACGAATTTATGGATGACCTTGATCAGGACACATTTAATTCCCTCAGAAAAGACAACCTCATAGCACTGGCCAATTTCCTTAAAGTAGATGTCAAAAGATCTATGCACAAGCGAGAAATACAGTTCAAGATTGCAAAACATTTAGTTAATTCTGGCCATTTTGAGGAGTCTGCCTTAAAAGATTATGAGCCTGAGTCTTCCTTCGAACTCAAAAAATTGGAATTACAAATACAGGCAGATTTCGAGCTAAAAAATTGGCATTAGAAAAAGAAAAAGAATTACAAATGAAAGAAAAAGAATTATAAATGGAAAAGGAGAGGCAGGCATTAGAAAAAGAAAAAATACAAATGCAGTTAGAAATGGAAGAAAGACAGAAAGAGAGAATTGGAAATGAAAGAAAAAGAATTGCAAATGGAAGAAAGACAAAGGGAGAAAGAAAGAGAGGAAAAAGAAAAGGAAAGAGAATTAGCAGAACACCGACTGCAGTTAGAAACAAAACGTTTAGAGCTTGGACAGTCAGGAAAATTCTTCCCTTCAGACAAGTTTGACATCACTAAGCATTTCAGGTTAGTTCCCCCTTTCCAAGAAAAGGATGTTGATAAATATTTCCTTCATTTGAGAAAATTGCTCAGAGTCTGAATTGGCCTAAGGAGTCCTGGTCTATGCTTTTGCAGAGTGCTTTGGTGGGTAAAGCCAGAGAAATTTACATTCAGTTGTCAGTAGAGCAGGCTTCAAATTATGATTCTGTGAAGGAATTAATTCTCAAGGGCTATGAGTTGGTGCCTGAAGCTTATCGTCAGAAATTTAGGGATTGTGAGAAGGTGAAGGATCAAACTTATGTTGAATTTGCTCGAACAAAAGAACAACTGTTTGATCGTTGGTGTTCTTCGGAAAAGGTCAGTCAGAATTATGACAAATTACGACAGCTTGTTTTGATTGAAGAATTTAAGAGGTGCATTCGGAGTGACATCAAGACGTTTATCAATGAACAAAAGGCAGATACATTGGAGGTTGCTGCACGTTTGGCCGATGATTATTCATTGACCCACAAATCTTCATTTCTCAGCAAACCATCCCAGTCCTTTTCATACAGAAACAATGCAGGTAAATTTAACTCCTCCTTTTCGTCCAAGAATTTTTCAAAGGACAGTAGAAAATCAAATGACAACAGTTCACAGAGTTCAAGTAACACTCCCACATCATCAGATCCCAAGTCTCAATCTCCTTCTGACAAACAGTTTGGTACACTTTCTTGTAATTATTGTAAGAAAGACGGCCATTTAATGTCAGAGTGTTTCAAATGAAAAGAAAACGTGAAGGTCAAAGTGGTCAAAGTGGATCTAAGCCCACCGGCTTTATTTCTTCATCAACTCAATTAGAGTCTAATAATGTGTGCAACACATTTTCTGAGGTTAAACCCCTCTTATCCCCAATTAATGAGGTCAAGGTCAATTCTTCTCAAGATAGCATTATGGGTATTTTCGAACCATTTATTCATGATGGTTTTATATCACTTTCTAGTGATTTTTCTTCCGCTACCCCTGTCAAAATTTTAAGAGATACCGGGCTTCCCAGTCTCTTTTGTTGGCAGATACCCTGCCGTTTTCTGAAAAGTCATTTTCAGGTTCTAAAGTTCTTATTAAGGGGTAGATTGTAATGACTACATTCCTGTTCCTCTCCATAATGTCTATTTGTCTTCGGACTTTGTTTCTGGACCTGTGACTTTAGGTATTAGGCCTTTTTTGCCTTTTGAAGGGATTCACCTTCTTCTTGGAAACGACCTTGCTGGGGACAAGGTCATTACTAATCCACTTGTGACTGATAATCCTACTTTAGATCAGGATCCAGAGCCAATTGAACAAGAGATACCCGATTTATTTCCTTCGTGTGCCATTACTCGAGCCATGTCAAAGAAAACTTCCGAGAATCAAAATACTCTCAAAAATAATGTCACAGATGTTGACTTAAATGACACCTTTCTCAGTCAGGTGTTTGACACGGATCATTCCGTTATCCCTCGTGGATTTGAAACTTCCAGTAAAACTTCTGCTGACCAAAGTCAGACATTTTCTAGATCAAATCTCATTGCAGAACAACACAAAGACCCAGATATTTTGTCTTTGTTTGACAGGGTAGATGATGAAGGTAAAACTTCAGATAGCTCTGTTTCTATTATACAAAATCTGGTATTCTCATGCGTAAATGGAGACCTCCAGATGTTTTGGTTGATGACGATTGGGCTATAAAACATCAAATTGTGATTCCAAAGCCCTATCGTGCTGAAATATTGCGCCTGGCCCATGAAACGCCCTGGGCTGGTCACTTAGGAGTCAGGAAAACTTATCATAAAATTCTCAGTCACTTTTATTGGCCTAATCTCAGGCAGGACGTAGCACATTTCTGTAAAACTTGTCACACATGTCAATGGTAGGAAAGCCAAATCAGACCATTCCAAAGGCCCCTTTACAGCCAATTCCTGCATTTCAAGAACCATTTAGTAGGATACTAATAGACTGTGTTGGGCCCCTACCAAAAACAAGATCAGGAAATGAGTACATGCTGACAATAATGTGTACATCAACTCGGTTCCCAGAAGCCATACCACTGAGAAATATTAAGGCAAAGACTATAGTGAAAGCTTTAGTCAAATTTTTCACTTTATCCGGCCTGCCTATATGTGTTCAGTCCGATCAAGGCTCCAACTTTATGTCTGGAATTTTTCAAAAAGTTATGGATCAACTAAGCATTAAACAGTATAGGTCAACTGCCTATCACTCAGAAAGTCAGGTTGCTCTCGAGCGATTTCATCAAACTTTGAAAAACATGATTAGGACCTACTGTTTTGACACAGAGAAGCAGTGGGATGAAGGAATTCATTTTTTGCTCTTTGCTGTTAGAGAGTCAATTCAGGAGTCTCTTGTTTTAGCCCATTTGAGCTTGTATTTGGACATACAGTCCGTGGCCCACTTAAGCTCGTTAAAGAGAAATTCCTATCAGACGATGATGATTGTCTGAATATTTTGCAATATGTGTCAGATTTTCGTACAAAACTCTCTAAAGCATGTGAATTAGCCAGAGAAAATCTTGAGTCATCTCAGCAGTCAATGAAAACCAAATATGATAAAAACCCTCAAAACGGAAGTTTGAACCAGGTCAAAAAGTTCTTGTTCTACTTCCAATTCCTGGCAAACCACTCCATGCTCGTTACTTTGGGCCATACCTAATTGATAAGAAATTGAGTGATTTAAATTACATCATAATAACACCTGACAGGCGAAAACAAAAACAGCTATGTCACATAAATATGCTTAAGCCATATTTGGATAGGGATAATCCTACTATAACTCAGCCTGTCAGTGCAGTCAGTTCAAACCATTATGAAGATAGTGATACTGAAACTGACTTGAGTGAAAATACTCTAAACTCAAAGCTGGGCTCGGTCAAGCTTCAGAACTCAGAAATCCTGGAGAAGCTGGAGTCTACAAAGTTGGCACACCTCCAGCCAGAACAACAACAACAGCTGAAAGAACCAATCCATGAACATTTGTTTCAAGATGTTCCACGAGGACAAACGTCATCTATCACGACGTTGATGTTGGGGACAGTAAGCCTGTAAAACAACATCCATACAGACTGAATCCAACAAAAGCGAAATATCTCCAGGAAGAAGTCAAATACCTGCTGGACAATGACTTTATTGAACCCAGTAAAAGTAACTGGAGTTCGCCGTGCATACTTGTTCCCAAATCAGATCACAGTTATCGTATGTGCACGGACTTTAGGAAGGTCAACACTTTAACAAAGACAGACACTTCCCAATCCCGAGGATTGATGACTGCATCGACCGAGTGGGAAAAGCCAAGTATGTGACGAAATTTGACCTACTGAAGGGATTTGGCAAGTCCCTCTGACGGTCGTGCTCGTGAAATATCCGCCTTTGTTACACCAGACGGATTGTTCCAGTACAAGGTGATGCCATTCGGAATGAAGAACTCTCCGGCAACGTTCCAACGGATGATCAACGACGTCATATCCGGGCTAGACGGGTGTGCAGCTTACGTTGACGACGTCGTCCTGTATAGTGACACCTGGGAGGAACACATCAAGCTCATGCGGAAGTTCTTTGAGAGACTGAGTAAAGCAATGTTGACTGTCAACCTTGCCAAATCTGAGTTTGGTTGGGCGAGGGTAACTTACCTCGGACATACTGTAGGACAGGGTGAGGTAAAACCTGTTGATGCCAAAATCAGTGCCATTTCAAGTTTTCCCATACCAAACTGCAAACGACAACTGATGCGCTTTCTCGGTATGGCTGGTTACTACAGAAAATTCTGTCCAAATTTCTCCACAATTACTGAGCCTTTGACTAACTTACTTAAAAAGAAAGTAAAGTTTGTTTGGTCAGAGCAATGCCAACAGGCATTTGATACACTTAAAGCCATACTGCAAAGTGCCCAGTGTTGTCTGCACCAGATTTCACTTTGCCATTCAAATTAGCTGTAGATGCTAGTGATACGGCTGCTGGTGCTGTTTTATTGCAAGAGGATAGTCATGGTATAGATCATCCTGTTTGCTATTTTTCACGCAAATTTAACAAATCCCAGAGAAACTACTCTACAATGAAAAAGAGTGTTTATCTTTGATATTAGCTTTACAGCATTTTGAAGTTTATGTTACTTCTTCAAATCAGCCAATAGTGGTTTATATTGATCACAACCCTCTTGTTTTTCTGCAGAAATTTAAAGGCAAAAATCAGAGATTGCTAAGATGGAGTTTAATGTTACAGGAGTTTAATCTTGACATTAGACATATCAAAGGCAGAGACAATTTAATTGCAGACTGTCTCTCTCGTATTTAGAACTTATTGTTGTTCACACTTTTAAGATTACATTTGTAAAAGAAAGATTTTTCTTTGAAAAATTTTCTTTTTTGAAGAGGGGGTGTGTTATGTAGGTCATTTCCCCCACACTCATCATGACCTGAGTTCAATTAGTCTAGAACATTCTCAAGGTCACTGCCCTTGATGACCTCACAACCTTGATCAATTAGTCATGTTTGGAATGTTCTGGAAAGTTGATTAGTTGTGTAAGGGAGATAATTTTAGAACAGTAATTAGCATGTCAATAAAAGTTCTAGATTGTTCTTATATGCCTTTATAAAAGGGACGTGCACAGCTTCCAGTCAGACTTTTGGATCGTGTCTCTTGTGTGTTACTAAACTCCAGCAGTAGTCATTCTCAAGACTTTTCAAGGCCTTCACTGTCAACGCTGGATTTATACTGTGGACTTTGTGCAGCTTCAAGCCTGCAAGCCAAAGGACTGTTCATTCATCCGACTGACTGTTACAACTCTGAGACTGGAGCTTTGCCGTCCCAGCTGAGATAAGTAGTCTGTACACTTTTAAAGCTTGTACTCTAGTCCCTGACTTAGCAATTAGTTTTGTTTTCGTAATAAATTTTGTTTAAACGTAAACTGCTGAGTTCACCCTTTTGTTCGTTTTCTCTGCACGTAACAGTATGTATGTATGTATGTATGTATGTATGTATGTCTGCCTGTAGCTGACTGTATCTTTTTGTTTGTCTGCGTGTTTATTACTATATAATCGATTTCATAACTAATATGATAATAGATCGAAACAATAACAAAAGCTATCTCTCAGCATACGACAGGTTTCAGACAGGAAATATTAGTTCCTTTTTCTTTTACCTTTTTAGCGTCCTTAATTTTCGATCCACCTTTCATTTGCATCTTTGTGACGTCAACGCTTTCGTCATAGGAAGCGCTCCAACCGTCGTAATGTATCTGTCATTTCGAGAACATTTGGATAGCACATCACTACATTAGTTTAACACTGATGTTTAAACGAATAGTAATGTATTCTGTATTCTTGATCTTGGAACGAAAAGTTTGCGCAGAAGCACTTTTCACCGGCAATCGAGCGATTATTGGGAAAAGCATACTAAATCATGCTGTATATTGACTGGATTACATTTCTGTAAAGTTAGAAGTCTATTGCTTACTTTTCATGATTGCTACCTCCTACATCGTTTCATTTTCGAACTGATCACTGAACTGATCACTGAACTGATCACTGAACTGCATAAACGAACTGATCACTGAACTGCATAAACATCCACAGATGTAATTTCAAATGCTTTGCAATTTATGTTTGGCTTCATGTTACTTGTAATGTTTGTCGGCCCGTTGTTGCCACTTTCAGTCACTTTCAAAATTTGTTGTTTTCTCTTCACATCTGCCCTCTCTAGCAAAGGAAGTTTCTCGATAAAACAAAATTCACGACAGCGGCGAATAATATGCGGGGTCTTCATAATAGCTGAGACTTTTTTTATTCAGGAAATGTGAGAGTGGTCTGTAGTATCAGAATGAAAAACGAATTTGTAAAACAGCCTATTATAATTCATATCGATAATTTTATTCTTACTTTAAATGAGAGATGCGGTCCTGGTTCTAGAACTCTACCAGTATACCAAGATCCGGCCCAGAATATGGACACAGGGTCATCGACTTTGTACTTATGGTTTTTTGACGTGGTCGTCTTCGAGCCCTTCGACTTGGACGAGGTTTTGGGCGGCCTTGAAACGAACTTGATCTCGTTTGGAAGAACCCAGGTATCCCAGGACGAACCGTAACCGTCGTATCGTATTTTACAACAGGACGAGATTTTATCAACCACAGATACGTCGTAGGAATTGTAGGTGAGTTTTTCTCCAATCTTGACCTTTGAAGAATGAAACAGATAAACGTATTCTGATATGAAAATGTCAAAATGTACTAATTGACGACGGTTTTTTCATGACATGTTTAATGCGGAAGAGAAAAGCATTGGCGCATGCAAGCTAGAGATTTAACGTAATAATCTTCTGTGGAAGAAAAACGATATATAAAGCGCCATAAGCTGTATCTTGTGGCTATTTTTTTAAAAACCTTTGTTTTGTGATTTCCCTACACATTCTGCATTGAATCCCTAAACTGTCATTTAATGCCAAGTATATCATATCAACACAACCTATATGAGTATAATCTACATTGTTATTATTGAAAATTGTATTCAAGTCCGGACTAGAATTCACTTGTAAACAATAAACAATGATCACTACACACTTCCAAGCTGTGTTGACAAAAAGAATACTCGAAATTTCGGCATGTCAAACGGACACGGTAGTTGATATACAGAAGCAAAATACTGAAAAACTTGCCACAAGTTACAGCTTATGTCCCTTTAAGAACTGAAACATACAGCCGAGCGATTAGGCGAACTCTGTACATGTCATACGCGAGTAGACTCACCAGCACAGAATAAATGCCAATGATAAAGTTATGATGCTTCAAAGTAAATGTATCTGAAATTGACATGAATTATTGGACTGTTCGATATTCTTTTCACAGGAAAAATGATAGTGTATCATTCTAAAAACTTTCATTTGACAACCCAACAGCTGGAAGGGACTTGCAAGAGGATTGCTTATGCTCTTGTCGCACACTTGGGGATAAAACAAAATGGAACTCCGTTGAGCAATTCATAATTCTTCCTGGCTATGAATCTCCCTGTCTTGTTTAACTTTTTTGTCAAATCCCAAGAAGGGTGTCTCGTTAAAGTGACAATCATCTCGATAGGTTCCACATTTCTCAATGAACTTTGAAGCTTTCATTCTCAGATACCTTCTTGCTGTCTCGTACTGTCGTTCCATCACTTTTCGCACAAGAGTTGGCCTCCACTTTCTCATCATATGAACTATCCCATCCTTCATAATGGACCTGAGTGAAAAAAAACCAGTAAGATGCTAACTGTTGAAAGCAACGCAAAGGATCACAAAAGAATTAACTAATTTTCAAATAGTCACGAGAAATGTTGAGATTCAGAATTAGAAGGCAATTTCTCCAAAATTACCTTGTTGAAGGATCGGCTGACTTGCCGCTTGACTGAGGGCGCCTTCCGCAGCTCTCGCTCTACGCAACGCGACGATTTAAGTTTGATTGCACGTGACTATTTCGATCACTTTACAATCGAATTTACTCTGCATTTACCTTTAAGAGAAGTACGGGCCCTTCTTCAATGACTTCGGCGTCGTACCAAGAACTGTACCACTGCACTTGGACTCGGTCGCCTTTCTTATAGTCTACCATCGAAGGGACAAAACGCGATGTAAAATCAAATTACAAATTATCAAACATTGATTACGTCATACGGGTTTGTCCAGGACAGGTAAACGTCTAAACTGATTTGTGGTTGGTGACGATGATTAGAGGTGGTGATGATAGTGGTGGTGGTGGTGGGGGAGTGGTTTGAACTAAAATGCACCCACTGGACTTTTTACTGTCACACCTTTGCCCAATATACCATTCTTTAACGATAGAGTAAATCATCACTCACTTTAACAGACATGTACATAAAGTATACGACATGAATTTATACACTTCTCATGTTCAGGATTATTGCATCAACAAAATACGTCAACAGAGTACAATCAGCAGAGGTCAACAGAGGTAATGTTTCATTAGTACTTTAACATACAGAACAATGCCGACCCACGATTTCGGAATTCGAACAGCTGGCAATTTGCAAGCTCAGCCGGTATTGAAAAAAAATTTCGAAAATCAACAATACCTTGTTTGGTTGAGGGCGCTGTTGAAGTGGCCTTCAACTTTTCTTTCATCGTGGTTGCTGTCTTTCCACTTTCCTGCTCTTCATCATCGGTCGTTAGTCCCATCTCAGAGGGCGTGCTACACCTGGCTGTTATATTTGGCGGAAGTACTCCCATGGCCTCGTCTCTATTGCGAAGAATCTTAGTGGCGATGAAAGGACGGACTTTGAAATCATTACCCACAAGTTCTTCCTTGGTCAGAACGGCTAAGTCTTTACCCGTGACGCAATTCTCTCTTAAGATTTTAATCGTTCCATCATCGATAGACAAATCCTTCAACCACTCACAAATTCCATCAGGGTCAAGAGACATAAATGCTATATGATGAAAATTCATACGAAAGTTTAACTTTAGACCCTCCTTCTTTGCAAGCTTACTGACTGTAGAAGATATCCACATTTGTGGAAATTTCGTTAATTCACTTTGGAAACTCGAGTTGAATGATTAAAGTTAAAGTCCTTTTGGTCTAGCAATTATCAAGTAGCTAGTTGTAGAAGAACAAAACCAAAAAATAGCTGTACCTCTTGTGAGCTAAAAATATGCAATAGGAATAGTGTAAATGGTGACGTCAGCGGTTTTGTCATTGGGAAAGGCCTGACTGTTTTGCTATTGAATAATAGCAATAGCTTTTTAATGTTTCGTCATGCTAGCTACAACAAAGTGCATCAAAATTTACCGTTTTAAGATTTTGTGCAGCGATGTGTGTTATTTTGTAAGTATAGCCAGATAACTTCCCCGGAATTTTGGTCCATTAGCTTTTTAAAAATTATTCGATCAGAGCAGGTGATACAAGAGTCAGACCAGCAAATCGACTGTAGCGACAGGGAGCTTTAAGATTTTGCCGCTGGTTGTTGCACTACTAAAAGTCTACATTTGATTATAGCGTTTTTGCCATTTTGAGAATGAAGATTACCAAACTAAAGCCTACGTTAGCCTGATTATTAAAAGAACAAAATTGACAAAACAGAAAGGCAAAACTAAATAGTTTAAAAGCGATATCTCAAACTATTTTGTTCATTCCGAGCAGATACAGCAGAACTTGATTGTGATCAACTTACGAGGTTTTGCATCCGGGTTAAATGCCAGTTCTTTCATCCCCGTAGAAACCAATTCTGCGTCAAGACTTTCAATCTTTTCGTCTAAATATTCCATGTCGGAGAAGTCGAACCAAAGTTTACTTCCAATAATAGGTCCGATCCAACCATCTGGAAACAGTAATGAAATTGTGCATTCACACTTTTTGAGCTAAATGAAACATATATAGCAATGTACACGTACTATAGATACTTAATTGAGTGTGTTCATTTCGATAAGTGTTCACAGTGCATCAGGCCAAAGAGGTTTGACAGCTAAATAAAAATGTTGTTGTCAATGATTACATAATAATTTGTAAAGTCGTTCTATACCTGTTCATTTGTCTCTATGTCACGTGGCGTCCTCGGCTGTTGACATTAGGATCGATTAATTATTGGCGAAGCCAACATCATTTTGACCAATCGAAATAGCAATCAACAATGTAAAAAATTAAAAACAAATTCGATGAAAAACGTTTTGACAGCAGTCGTTGCTCCATCATCCACCAACTCGTAGCCTCGCTCTGCGCGGCTTTCATGAAAAGTGTAAATAAAAAGCTCATTACGTAAGCCAATGAAGACAGTTACAGAGGCAACAGTGCTGTCCATGTTTTGTTTTGGAAGTTATCGGACCAGTACGTTGACACAATGGTGATCAGTGACTGGAGCGGTTAACAGCGGCAACTCCTAACCCTTCGGTGACTTCCAAAACTCAAAACAATTTTTTCAGTTTGGTCTCAAGCAGAGAGTCTATTATGCGGCTTTAGCAAACCACTCACAGTAGGACATAAATCATTCAATGACACTGAAATGGAAACAGCTTTGTACAGTCCCCGGTCTTGGCAATCTTGGCAATGGTCGTTTCAGATTGACAAATCGAGACAAGAAGGTTAAATTACCTACCGAATCTGACGTCATTTTCTAATTTTAGTGGAATGATTGGTTTTCTGAGCGAATCAGCGTATCCCGCTTCCTTCTCACAATTGAACGACGTCTTGTAAGCATCTGTCACACACATGAGGATTACACAAGCGCCCTCAACGCCTTCAGCCATAGCTCTATTGATATTGCCTGGTATCAAAGTAACAAAACCGATGGCATAGTTATGTACATTTCTTGGAATGACCTTGACTGAGCTCTAAATTATCGCCAAGATGAATGAGACATCGAACGTTGATTGTAAGCGCATGAGGTACGTATGTACGTACGTACGTACGTACGTACGTACGTATGTATGTATGTATGTATGTATGTATGTATGTATGTATGTATGTATGTATGTATGTATGTATGTATGTATGTATGTATGTATGTATGTATGTATGTATGTATGTATGTATGTATGTATGTATGTATGTATGTATGTATGTATGTATGTATGTATGTATGTATGTATGTATGTATGTATGTATGTATGTATGTATGTATGTATGTATGTATGTATGTATGTATGTATGTATGTATGTATGTATGTGTATGTATGTATGTATGTATGTATGTATGTATGTATGTATGTATGTATGTATGTATGTATGTATGTATGTATGGTTTTCACTGTTGCTAACTCACCTCTCATGTTATCTAAATCTATCCATATTTTGTATCCTTTTTGTTCAAGTTTCTCTTTAATACGTATAACCTCTTCTTGATGGTCCCAGTTATAAGATATCATCACATGCATTGAATCGTCCATATTGCCACGTCACCGATACGTCCCTTAGTCTGATGAAATTTAATGCTGCAATTGATAAAAAAACAAGTATGATTGATTACATTTCTACAACCTTCAAATGTTATCTTTGATAACTTTAAGGCAAAATTTCATGGCAATTATTGTCGTTTAACTTTCTGCATTTACCGTAGGTTATCGCACTATGAGTTTTCTTAAAACCCGTTTTCGTAAAATTCGACAATAATCTTATTCTCAAAAGAGTTACCTTGGTTACAGTGACCAGTTTCGATTTACATATGGTTAAAATGGAGGTAGGCGCTAATTTGGCATCATTCAAAAATACTGGTGAAGGGAGCTGGAGGAATTTGGGGTGGGGAGGTTTGAAAATTCGGGGGAGTAGAGGGAAACTTGAATGTTTTGCTCTGCGTACAACATGTATAAGGGAGGGGGGTCTAAAAATAGTTTGGTTCATATGATTATCATGTACATTTTCAGATTCCATAGCTAATTAAATGAAAAATCTTGAACATTATTGTCGCATTTCGTGACTTTTATTTCAAACAAATCTAGAAATGTATGAATGCCATTGTATTTTCATAGAAAAACAAACAAGTGGGCCTTGTAATGTGGCAAAAGCTGCAACTGTTGATAATTGTTTGAATATTTCTATGCAGTATATCGAATACAGTTTCTTGCTGTCTCCCTACAGCTTGCTGAAACACAATATTCAGTTTGTCAACAATAACTGTTTATATAAATATTGGGTGATATAGAGTTAAATAATAACACATGAGAGCGAGGGCAAGATCACGATTTATTGCCTGCCCAAGGGATGGTGGTCATGATCGAATATTGATGATGCCCGAGCCGTAGGCGAGGGCATCATCAATATTTCGATCATGACCACCAGCCCGAGGGCAGGCAAAAAATCGTGATCTTGCCCTAGCTCTCATGTGTATTATTTTTATTAACCGACACAAACTTCTTCGAGTACAGTTCGCCTTTCTGCATGAGTCCGGACCTCAGCGTAAAATGTTGTCAGCGCCAAGTCTACGGTTGCCGCTGAAAGTTGCCGATTCCTCGGTCGCGATCCAACTTTGTTGCTTGCATAGTCGCTGAACACAGAAATTGCATCCCTTGTTGCCATTTTCGTTCGTTTGCTGTTTACTTGCATCAAAATATCGTCTAACTGTGCCGGTGACAGCTCTGCATGACGTTTCGCAGCGATAGTAGCAAGTACAAGCGAACGACAATTTGTTACGCGCAGAAAGGATGCGCAGTAAGTAAAATGACGTCATCCATGTAATATCAAATGCAGAGGGCATCATCACGTTCGCAGAGGGCATCATCACGTTCTTTTACATGTCACGTGAGTCGTGTTTAACCAATGGCAGTGCACGCTGAATGAGTGAGGTGTAATAATCCAGAATGACAGTCATTGTCAATGGTACAATGCACAGTAAACATACACAGGCTGTGTTGGCAAGCTGAATACTGGACAGTTCAACATGCTGTAGGGAGTAGAACAAGAACGCAGTTGTATAAACTGAACAGAAGTATTGTGAACATTATCAAAGTTAATGACCTATTCATGCCTGCGGGCAGTGTTACTGTCACTGCATACCAGCAGTTACAGTGACCAGGAGACTTTGATGCAGTTAAAGAAGTGTTTGGGTTATTTATTGACCGGTGCTCATGAAAGTGAACACACTTGTCAGATCTGAGAGCAACACATGGAAGACCAGGAGATTTGACAGTTATCAATAAACAATGGCCAAAAGGGACAATAGGTGTATCACTGTTCAGAAAAAAAAGTTGCTTGTGGTACAGAAAAAGAGCGGATCTTCTTGAATGTAATGGTACAGTTTACTTCTACGCCAATATGGCTGCCAATGTGGCTGCCATATGGCTGCTTGTATTTGTCACTTTGCAATGAATATATTTTCTATTAATTGTAACAAAAATGTGAATGATCAGTAGAGATGTTAAACTTGATATTTTTTCAAGATGATGTTGTGTATCAACATTATATTTGTCGCTAATTTTTATAAAAATCATGTCAAAATGCTTACACTTATTCATGCTGCCTGAGTAATAATATGCAGCAGTCTTACGGTATATTTACATTTCGATGTATATGAAATGCAATTGACAGCGATATAAGTGTACATAGCGCATATGTAGATTGTGTTGATAGGCCGAATACTGAGTATGAAGAATGAATGAATGCTTTATTTCACCAGATGCTTCACAGTATGTACAATAATGAAAATTATCAGAAAACTGTGTATTACTGAAATTGTACAAAGTCAAAGAAAAGAAAAGAACATAGCAATATTGTAAAATCTGGTGGGGGCCATGAAAATAGTCTAGAAGGACTAGTCGAGTTCATGGCCCGTGAGTATACTAATAAATATTTGGTAGAAGCTTAAGTGTGATGGAGGATAGAAACAAACACAGATTTAATGTAAATTCAGTAAGTGATGTTTCAATGCAGACTTGAAAACTTGTCTACTTGACAATTGTTTGAGATAGTCAGGCAGCGAATTCCAGTGTTTCACAGCTGCATACCTAATGTTATGTTGTGAAATTGTCAAATTTGAGCCTGGAATACGAAAGTATTTCAACATGATGCAAAAACAAGACATTTGAAAAAATACAACGAGCAAAAAGACTGAAAAAGTATCAAAATTTTGTGTTTGTAATAGCGTTTGTTTCAGGATGTACGAGCAGAGAAATTGAAGACTTAGACAGGCACTGCTTTGATTGAACAGCAAATGGAAGGTCAGAGAAATCCGATACAGCGGTCACTCTCGACCAATGACAGATATGACCTTTGATTTGGTATCTAAAAGACATCAACAGGAAAACATGTCAGAACAGGTTTGTAAGTAATGTTACTTGTCAATGGAGAGCACTGTAGTTGAGACATATCATGGTTGTATGAACGGCACGGATCAACTTTGCAAAGGTAAATAAAATTTCAATAGAGGGTTCTGACATACGTCTTAGGTTGTGACGTTGACAAATGGTCGGATTCTGTCCTGCTTCGAATGGTTAGCATTCATTAGTTGGCTACCATTGAGTCTTACGTGCCATTCATGTCTCGAGGACACAAAGTAATCAGGTCAACATGAACGACATCAAAATATGCACGGCGTGGTTCGATTGTCAGATCTCTTACTGAAAAGTGAAAATTTACAGGAAATCCATAGCAGTATTTCACTCGAAATCCGCTGAAATTCCTGTACAATTCGCATGCATTGTATATTGATGGAGGTTTGCTCAAAAATATGTGTCATCGATGACGTCACCGTTTGGAATTGATTCATTTTAATAAGTCAGCGTTTTCGTCAACTCATATGATAACTACGTAGTTTTACACTTTATCAGGAAAGCTACTAACAGTAAGTAGTATATGATTAAAATAATTACACCCCAATAATGGAATTCACTGTTGCTAAAAGCCAAGCAAACAATGCATTTTCAAGTTTGACCAACACTGTTTTGGTGTTTTTCGTGCGATTAAAAAGATCAAATTCTAATTTTAGGACAACACAATGAATAAATTGAGTCGCCTAGAATTCGTGGGATATTTTCACGGCGATAAACTAGCGTCGAAAGAAATTAAAAATGGCGGTCTTTGTAAGTGATTGAATAGATTGGGACGAACAAAGACCGTAAATGTATTGCTTTGAATGATTTCATGTTGAAAACGCAAGACACCGTGTACAGCGACACACTTGCTATTCGCTTGTTATTTTTAAGGTCATGCTAAGCGGTCAAAACACCACACACCTGTGTAACACCCCTCCTAAATAATGTGTTTGGCGCAAAATACGTTTGATGAATTGTAAAATTGAAATTTTTCAATTCCAGTGGTTCGTGCGTAAAGTATGCCCGTGGGCGTATTACACACACACTGTTTTACAGGACAAGGGGCTTGCTCAACTAGGAATTTTCTATACTTCGTTCTTGATCAGCTAGTCGTTTTATCTTTCCTTTCATGGTTGACCTTACCTCGTTCATCTTAATAATCGTTTGTACTTGAAGAATATTGAGCTTACCTGTGCTGGTACTGTCGCCATTAATATCACAGTCGAGCAGTCACAATGCGATCTAAGATGGCGTCTGTTGCCATGGTGATATTTGTGCTCTGATCAATCATGCCAAGGCACATATTTTCAGACAATGTCTTCTTAAAGAATTGAGTACGCGACCAGTGAAAGGTCACCCATGTTTTGAAGAAGACTGAGTTGTGAAGAACTGAAAGTCACCTGAGCCGTTGTGTGCGAATATATATTTTTGCGCGCACGCGCTGTAAGTTTATTAGAACAGGCTCCCATTAAAAAAACTTAATTCCGTTTCCTTTCATGTACGCATGTCATTGACGTCGGCCAATTTCGTGTTAAGTAAATTATATAGGGTGTACAAAATGTCAAAAAGTGATTTAAGACCAAAGAAAGTGAAAGGTATGTTTCTCATCCAAGGTCTTTTACCAAAATGATTCGGAGATGTGATGCGGTATGTCAGAATTACCAGTGCATGTACACATTTATGATGTGTTGTCATGTTGGTAGTTGGCTTTTATGAACTAAAAATGAAAATAAAAATGAAAATAAAACTTGTTTTTATTTTCATTTTTAGCTCATAAATACTTGATATACGTGATTACTATTGTATTCTCTGGACACCAATCAATACAACATTTCTACCTTAAAGATACCTGTACAGGCTACACTAATGTTACAAACAGAATTGTTAAGAAGAAATTCTCGTGGCTTATAGAGCGTTCATTCCTCGATTTTAGCGATGAAACCATTACTCAGATATCTGCCAATCATTCGGAACATTGACAGGGAACGTCGGTGTTTTCAATGAATAATTGAAGTGGTGAGTTTGAGTTACCGACCAAATCTGACAGCCTAACGTTTTCTAATTTCAGAGAAGCATTCGCTTTTTCGTAGAGATTTACCATATCTATCTCGTTTCTGATTCAATTCACCTTGGTCTTGTTTACATCTGTTCCACATTACCAACGCCAAATTCGTCAGTCACATCACCAATCCAACCAATGACGCTCATTCAAATCTCAACGAAAGACCAAACAGAGACAACTTGTTCTTGACCTTGAAATAATTTTCTCTAATCCTTGCATTATTGAAGAAATAGGCTAAGGAAACCGTGCGTGCTTAGTTTCGTCAACTTTTCTCCGGAAAATATCGTATTTCTGCCCGGAACTTCTTTTATTTATCATTCATCACGCGTATTAATATTTTACAATGCAGACAGCATGTTTTAATGTGAGGTCAAAAGGTTTAAAGAAGGTTATGTTAGGTCGGGTCACTGGGAATGTATTTTGAAAGGTGGGCGTTTTATTGATCGATATCACCAAAATGTCGCCTACAAGACCAACTTCAAAGATCATTCATGGCAAATGAAGAAAGCGACAGCATTACAATATTTTCTGTGGATGATAGACCTGTTCAAAAAACTGCTATCCTCAGTGTTCCGTATTTGAGGTTATGCTAGAGTCGAATCAAATATCAAAATTAACGACAATTATAATTATACGCATAAATATGAGAAAAAGTAATTTGCAGATAGACAGAATGGGTGAATAGCGTCTTGCATCGTATTTTCGCGAAGTGAGGTGATCAGGCAGCATCAGAAATGCGCCACCAACGACAGTATCAGTTGTTTCTCTCTACCCAATCTCTAAGCTGTGTCATTGCGCTGGTCTTGATTACAACCATCATTGTAATACAAATTGAAAGCGAACTTTTCTGATCTTTGAAGTTCTGATCTAATCTGAGTGAATCACAAACGCTGCTCTGTTGCTTAATTTGCTCACCACGTGTTTTTGCGATCGCGTACAACTTCGCCCCCCAATCAGACCAAGAAGTGCGAACCAATTGATCGCGTACTAATGTACTATGATTTATTGTTATTCCCTATAAACACACATGCACATGAGAGCATGCGTAATGTTTGTAGATTTCATAAAGTTCTTTTATTGATTGATTGATTAATTAATTGATTGATCTTTTCATTAATTAATTAAATTCATTCATTCATTCATTCATTCATTCATTCATTCATTCATTCATTCATTCATTCATTCATTTACACTTTTAAATCCTAGTAGCTGCGAAAGTTGGTTCGTGTAAATGCGTTAACTGAAGGACATGTACAGAAATATCACTGCTCGCTGATTTGGACCATGCCAACGCATTTCAATAGGTTAAATAATAAACGAGTGCCGCACTCATAAAATGGTGTCTCAACGGAAAAGTACAAAAATGCACTTATTTCCTGCACATACACATCGTGATCACAAAGGAAACAAGCATGAAGTCATGTACTTGAATGCACAACACAAGATGGCAAACATTTTGATGCTGTAGTCTATATTTCCTCTGTCACATGATTAGTTTTTTGAAAATGGCGGGAAATCTAAAATGACGTTTCTTATGAGAGTGAGTGCTATACACTTTTTCAGTCTTTAATGGGTCTTATTCAAAGAAAGCTCTTGAAAAACAGGATATTTTGAGATCGGTTTATTTCACATTCGCAGCTATCGGGGCATTTTTTAATCCTGCATCAATACATACTTTGATGATGGGAGAAGGTTAATGTCAAATTCAGTTGTTCACAAAAGGAAATACATTTTGATAAACTCTTTCAGTTTCATTTTAAACTGTAAAATATTAGGATCATTTCTTACGTCACAAGGCAGAGAGTTGCCCAGCTTTGTAGCACGATGATGAAAAATCCCTTGACCAGTATTTAAAACTGACTTTGGAATAGAACAATCTTGTCGAGAAACACAACGCGTTTGGTAAGGATGAACATTACTCTGATATACAAATAACTTGTAACTTACCAGCCATATATTCAAATGTAAACGCTCCCAGAAAATAAATAACTCTTTGTCTGATGGATCAACATTTAAAAAAGAAAGAAATTAAAGGGAAGGATGGTCATTCAGTAATTCCAACATAATACGTAAAGCTCTCCTTTGTAAAATGAAAATTTTGTTCACGTTTGTTTCAGTTGTGTTTCCCCACGCCAAGCAGTACAACAATAGCGTAAAGTACTCTGTATTAAACCATTATATAAGATGATCCGATGGCTCATTGGACTGACTGTGCCTAATCTTAACAACAGACTAAATCTTCTACTCACAGTCCTTACAAAGGGAATCCACGTGTTCATTCAAAGATAAAAATTCATCAACACTTGTCCCACGATTTTTCCAATATTGCCATAGGGAATTTCAATTTCACTATTCTGCAAATACCATACAAATGGTCCCTCTAGACACATTTTAACAGTTTGTTGTTAACACGATTGGAACTAATTTGGGATAATTGGATGGTGAAGTAATGTCGATATAATCTGCAAATGTAACCTCAGCTTCCTTTCCTTTTAAGTTACACACTTATTTTTATGAGTAATTAGTAATATTGTAATATTCAGCTATAGGGCACCTAACACTTTTGAGAAATTTGTTGTCATATCTGTTGTCGACTATTGTCAAACTGGTGCTAGTGTCCGACCATTTGCATCTGTTTTTTCTGGAATTCAAATTGTGCGAGAGCACAGGTGAAAATTTAGATAAGTTCATATACCGGTATACCAAGATTTTGAATTCGCATCGACCGCATGTCCATGTCTGCATGTGTCTTGTACGAATTAATGTTGTACATTAAAACACCTTGTTGTACTGTTGTGCAATTCGAGGTTTCGGCGATAGATATCTAATGGATGGTATCAGAATGAAGATGTCTTCTTTTTGTCAGGTGTGGTTGATTACAGTCCAGAGGAAGATTCGTTGAAGTGTTTTCCGTGAGTGCGTTCGTACACAGCGACATGACTCCTGGCTAAATACCAAGTAAAATTTAATTAATTTTTTTTTTGTTTAGGCGACTTGTTTATCCATTCTAATAAATGCTCCATTAAGTCACGTGAGCCGTAATACTGACGATCAAATCACAAAATAAACATATATACTCTAATATCTATGAAGATTCTTTCCGATTTGAATCAAATTATACTTTTCTATTAGAATCAAAGTATACTTTTCTATTGGAATCAAAGTATACTTTTCCATATGAATCAAAGTATACTTTGCTATTTAAATCAAAGTATACTTTTCTATTTAAAGTGGCGGTAGAAGAAAAGACTTGTAAATTGTGATCAGCCAATCATGTGTAAGTTTTTTCTGACTTGTTTCACTTCAAAATTAAACAACACACACTGATTATAACACTTTTCGATTATTCTATCACTATTTGATTGTGTCACTGCCTTGTAGACCTGTTAGGCTATCTCACCATGTGACCGATAAGCTATCGTAGGTGAAGTCACTTATACCGCTACTTAATTAATTGCCCGTAGCGGGCGCCATGTAATTATCTGAACCTCACAAGCTTGATTTATTCAAAGCAGATTATTCGTTTTCGTTTTAGAACATTTATATGCGCAAAACGTTGTTGTTTTTCTGCGGTTGAATTTTAAGTCTGACCTCAGGTTTAGACATTCTTTTGACGTACTTCAACATAAGAGATTTTGAACATGATGTAGTGAACGTGAAAGAACTTGTCCGCTTGTGTCAACATCCGCTGGGTCATGGTCATGTGACATGAAAAAACAAGAACGGTTCGATATGTAACATTACACATTTTGAAAGCTTTTGTCAGTCCATATAGAAATATACAGAGCGTATTAAACAGTCCATATCATCAGACGTTTTCAACAACAATGCTTTGCGGGAACAATGGAAATCGATTGATCCGTGAGACTATAGACCATGCAGAATTCTGGACGGTCTAAGGTTCTATACAAATCATTACAAAGAAATAATACAAATTGAAGGTATCGAGCGACAACTTTCTCATGTTGTTGAGGTCAAGCACTTCAAAGATATGTTTGCCATTTTGGATTGAACGACATGACGGATTCTGCCCTTTGGATCAAGGAATCTTTTCATTTCTGTTGAAAGACTCTGAGCGACCTACAGTTCCTCACAACTAGGCTTATAAAACAGGGGTCACTACGTTGGTAGGATGAAATATGAGAGGTCATTCAAACATAACTGGATCAATTGCGACTAGGTCTTACTGACGGTAGCGTACGTGTATCCATGCTGACGTGTGAAATTTGCAGGTTCAAGTGTACGTAGCGGATGATTTTGCTATGCTCTTTTCTACAATGTGACGGTAGAATTGCTATGATATCTAAATATTTTTTTATCAAATTGTTCATAAAAAGTAGAGTAATAGGCCTAATCTACGACAAAGCCGTCGGGAAATCACAGCAAGCGTTTCTGATGTTGGTAATAACTACTATCCTGTTCCTGTAAACTGACACAAGACCTCCAAAAATCCGAAATAATACGCGTACGACAACGTGTATGAGCGTTCACTGTGTTGTTATATGACACTTACGAGATGTCTGGTTAACACTGTGACAAAGGAGGGATATCGGGGCTGTCACCCCCGGACATTTCCTATCAGTGTGTTGCAATGGCCGGGAAAATAACCAGGGGGTCACACTCCTAGAACCTTTGGGGTCAGGTAGGTCATCAGAAGTGTGAAATCCACTTAATGGCTCCGGAGCTTTCCCTGCCTTTCAGTTTTTAACACTTGTTTGTCAACAAACTTATAATTGGGGATATCATCGAGTTCACAAATTGTTTCATCATTACGTTCAGCCTTCAGTACACAAACCCAACGGAGAAAAGTGAATAAACGCACACATGGGATGGCGTATTTCATTTTTTATTAAAATTAACAAATTGAGCGACAAAATTTGCACTAAAAATGGCAACTATTGACAGCAAGGACAAAACTTCGGCTATCTACTGATTGAATGAGTTTGTTATCACGTACATCAGTATCACGATAGTCTCCATGGTAACTCGGTCACGTGTTTCTTTTTCAGGGGATCGTAATGAAGTTTCGAAAACTGAAGGAGTTTCTGTGTTTTGATGAAACGAAAAGAACGGCGTCAGCTGTGCAAGTTGTTTGGATCCTGATACGGAAATGAAGCAATTTTATATCGAAAATTATCGAAATCAGGGTGAATTCACCACAACCACCTTGTACAGAATGGAAGCAATAATGTTTCGTGCCAAAGTATAATTTTAACATATATTAAAGTAATATTTGAAACTAACAAAATAGCTTACTAATCTGAAAATCTAGATACCTACAAGAACTAAGGAAAGCTAACTTACTTATAACGAACAATTTATATCTAATTACTACAAAAAATATCTCCTTATTATAAATCTACAAAATAATTTTAGAAATCTAGTCAAAACATTTTTTATTTTATTTTTTTTTGAGTGTAGTATAAATAAAGCATTAGTAGTATACTAGAAATAACATCGGTGAAAATAAAACAAAGTGCTACATCGCAATAGATGTCTTAATGCAATAGAAATAAATTTACTGATATTAGAATCAAAATATACAGTTACACATAAGCTTAACTATGAATACGGAAAGTAAACCACAAACGAAATTCAACTAGAATGACGTATCCAAATGGTCTTTGGAACTTCAAGATAATGGCTACAACATTCCAAGGTAGCCCACGTTTGAAACTAACTCTCGCAACGATCATCCTGATCACGTGATGGTCGGCGATTTCATTTGAATGTACGAGATCTCGCACGAGTTGCATTGTCAAAATTACTCTGAGAATAAGGAATTGCTTTCATGTTTATTTTATGAATTTTTTCGTTATTTTGCCTTCATTATGTATTTTTTTCATTATTTTATCTTTTCTCTCTTTCTTGATTACCATGGTCAAACATATGTCATGATACGGAAACGTGACTCTGTAGATGACACCGATGAATATCAGCTGAAAATAGCCAACTAACCGCCAGACGACACATCAAAAACATAAAAACGGCACATTTGCATAAAAACAGCAGACGCTGTACATGGAAGTAACTTGTACTGTACAGTCAATAAAATATTTCGTCGTTTAAGAACTCTGAGGCAATGCCATATCTTGCCGAGCATTTACGACAGACACATCCTTATATGGCAATTATTACGGCTCTAACGTGACCTCGTAGCCGAGGTCTTCCGGCATGCGAATAGGCGTGTCGCCATGACGATACACTGTTCAGCATCAGCGCACAAATTTCCAGCTGATTGCAACGCAATCAACAGATGCATAGAGCCGTAACTGAATGTCTTTCTGGCTTGCTGTTAGAGAATTATTGCAGTTCTTATTAAATATTATACGTCATCAAAGTTTGTGGTTCCATACTGTATTTTTATTCAAATTCTGCAAGTTCTTTTGGCATTCCGGGAAGCAGTGACAAAACTTTCCTTGGTCTTTCCTTGGCGTCCCTCATTCTTGCCACAATTCCAGACCAACTCGATACTCGCCAGCCGATGAAAAAGTCTGCTCCTACAAGCAACAAATAGACAGAGCACTCAGAGTTTCAGCTCAAAATGGTTCAGATACAGGTGGCAATCAAGCTTATAATTCCTATCCTGAAGCCGTGAATGGTAAAAACATCTATATACTAACTCAACGTGGTCGGTGAGTGTCAAAATAAAACCCCTACTCAATCATTTAGCAAGACTGGTGTGATTGCTCATTAGACTGTAAAGTTTGCAGAGTCTATTATGCATCTATCTATAATTTATCAAATTCAAAGCCAGCTGCACATAGAGCTCGTAATATTCTGAGATCTCTACATGTGAAAAAAGATAAAATGTTCTTGATACTGTCGAAAAAGTACTTGGCAATGTTCTATCCATAATTTCATTTCTAACCGCATACGAACTGAATATCGCCAAGATGAAATATTGGTGTCTGAGAGGGCACACGGTACTTTGGCAGCAACCCAAAACTGCTAACTTTATCTTATACTCGACATACATTTTACATCGGATATGTTGCCAATGCTCTGCTGTGACTGAAGTCATGCCATTCTGAGCAAAACCACTGTTTTTGTTTTCCAAAATATTAAATGTGGAATGATTTGTCAATTGTTCTACTTACTGAGTGAGATTTCTTGTTCCACCATAGATATGATATAAAGATCGTCTTTGTGGCTTGTTATCTCTGGTGACATTCTATATACATCTCTGAGTGAAAATATCTTCGGTACCAAATTATCGAGTCTGCGCACGAGGTCCTGTGATGTACAATAAGGTAAAAGATTAACGTTGGTCAGTGAGACAAACCGTTCACGAAATCCGCGTCACGTCGTCACCCAGCCTGCCATAGATGGCGCTGTGCTCCCATCGGAACGCACCCTTGTAGGCGTTGCTTATCGTGCTATACGATAGTATTAGAGAATATCAGAGCATCCTTGAGAGACGGGTAAGTATTACCATACCACTGGGACAGATTATTTTGAGATGAAACTTTGCAAGAGTATAAAAATGCAAAAATTCAATGCAGTAAAAATCTAATCTCAAGGACAGAGGCATCAACGCACTGAAGACATTGATGGATATCTTTTGAAGAATGTTTAATTACAATGATAATGTTTATCCCCCAAAGGACGATTAAAATAAGAATTCATACAATAATTTAAGTACATGAATTGGTGAAAAGGAGTGCAGAATTTAGTTGTCCAGAAAATAATCGAGTCCGCCTCCAGACACGTTACGTTATTAATTCATCTTTTGATAATTCTTGGCAAACTGTACTTCGCTAACATACATATGAAAACTGTAGGAAGAGGTGGGAAGGGGGGGGGGGGTGTCGGAAAAATATCATTAACAGGGCAAAGTTACAAAATTCTACATCAAAAAGAAAAGAATAGTAAAGATACTTCACAAACTAATCCAAGGACTGCAGGTATTTTGTATAATCACGTTGAAAATGAGCTCTTTTCTTTATGTTCCATATGACGTATGGTATGCTATTCAAAGTCTCTGTCGCTGCGTAATTTACTGTAAATTGACTTTGCCATGGACCAACGGTTCGAGTGAAGTACATATAGACTTAAGTTTGTACAAACGTCTACACACATATTTACAGTACCGTAGTACCAGCTGGTTGCGAGGTCGTTACAGCCTTCTGAAACACGGTGGTTTCAATCGGGTTCGAACTCACAACGTACGGCACCTAGCGGAGAAGCCACAGACAAAACCGCTCGACCAAATCCCCAATCTGCGATATGCAGACTTACTCAATAACGAAACGCATTTCAAAGAATCTAATTGTATTAAAATCTTGTAGATGTAATAAAATAAAATCACAGTGATCATAATGGAACACTTACCTGTTCAAATGGTGGATATGAGATGTATATACATTTGTAGTTCATAGATTTAACAAAGTCTGCTATTGAGTGGGCTATCTGATTTGAAAGTCCAATCAAAGCCTTCACTTCGGCTTGCTCTTTTTCTTTGCATATATTGGGAGCCCAGTTACTGCCTGCAATACAGCTGAGAAAGAACAGTGTACATTTTATTAGTATATTCACAATTACTTATGTTTCAAATTAGTCATGAAAAGCAAAACGACAGGTTTTGAGAGAGAGAGAGAGAGAGAGAGAGAGAGAGAGAGAGAGAGAGAGAGAGAGAGAGAGAGAGAGAGAGAGAGAGAGAGAGAGAGAGAGAGAGAGAGAGAGAGAGAGAGAGAGAGGGAGAGAGAGGGGAGGCAGGCTGTGGATAGCAGCACTAAGTCGCATTTAAAAAAAATGAGAAAAATAAGTGAACGTACAGTGACCGTATACTCGAAAAGAGTGCAAATAATGTCGGGTTTGTACTTTTAGAGGGCTATGAGTAGGGGCATCATTAATATGTGTGAGTGCGTCAGTCTGCTTTCTATTTGACCGAGCAAACACTCTGTGAAATTGCCCATTCTACCCGTCCATGCACTGTTATGTGAATTACGACCCTCGTCAATTCGCTGTTTGTCTGTCATAGTAAAGAACGGGAATACAATTGTCTGGATTGTATTCTAATAAGCTGAACTGTAACGCTTTCGAATGGACATTCCCTGATATTATCATGTGTATGTCGTTAAGCACGGTAAATAATCCAAGAGAAACACGTCATCATCAGTGCAGTTCGTCAAATCGAAATAAGTTTGTCAGGAGCAAAATAACGAGAGATGCCGTCGCATCAGAAAAGTTCGAGTATATACTTTCTCACTGTACACAGTTCATGTTCTACATACGAGGGTTTTGCGATTGAAATGATGGGTTGGAGAATATCATATTACAGTAAAACGGACACGAAATGGTGATGTTGTTCTCGCAAATTTGCAAACATGTCTTCTATTTGAAGACGCAGCCGAAACATGACGACGAAATTAAAAAGAACTAGTGTAATGAACAAACTATCCCAGGGTTCTCTTGGATAACTAAAAATATCCCTAATGTTCTACACCTGTAGGAGAATAGTGTGAGCAAGCAGAACTGTGGCGTAAGAAAACCCTGGATCTTTTAGAAGTCTTTGCATAAGTACATCACAAACTACAATGTTGTTATGAGTAGATTTACATAGAGACAATAGTGAATCCATCTCCTCAGTCTGTGATTTGAATATCCACTTTGATGGTTTCCAACAGGTCTTCTAAAGAGAGTGGTTTGCCAAACTTTACATTAATGGCTGCAAAAGCAAACAAGGCTCTTTGCTTCTGTTTGGGATTTCAGTCCTTAGGTGGTTTCACAAATTGCAAAAACAAGAATGTTGATAAAGTCCTAGAGCAATCTGAGAAGAATAAACATTTGTCTGTTCCAACAGAGTGACGTCATCGTGAAATTCAATTGTACGGTCTTACGTGTCATCGTCCAGAAACAACATTTTATCATTGGATCGATGAAACTATCTTTGGAATTTGGTTTGTCAGACACAGGGGAATGTAGGGCCGTAATGACTGCAATGTTTGTATTGTGTATGATTCCTGAAAACTTGTAGAAGCAGGTATAGCAAGTATGTTCATAAATGCCATAAAAATTCAAAGTGTGAGCAAACTTGAACCACGGACCCTCGAGAAAAACGTTTTTCTCGATGCTTGAACGAATTGTTACAGTTTCGTAAGTTTTAACGACACAGAGTTCCTCCCGATACAGACTTTATCACAAAGTGTACGAATTGTGATTTGGACGAAAAGTACCAATGTCTTAACAAGGGTATGACTGTATCGAGTGACTATAGAATTCTATCACATAAAGAACGGAGTTCAAAACGTACTCAGGAAAAGTAAGCAAATGGGGGACTGTACTTATAGAACATCTCATGAATACTTGAGATAACAGGTGGTTGTGTGACAAACGCTGCCCAAGGCAGTGTATTGGTGGTTTTCGGGGCAGGCTAGTTTCGGCCATGTTCAATCCCTCATCACCTTGCCTTTCTTAGTGTTAGAACTTAAAAGTGTGTCTCGATAAGACGACATTAAAAGTATGTCAGGCTGGGGATCTGTATAAACAGCACACATCAAAGTCTCTACCGAAAATTGAAGCAACATAATTATTGCGAATCTGACATTAAACAGGCAGGTCTTTGGAATATTATAAGCCACTAAAGTTTTTTTTCGCACTGGTTCAAAGGTCAGCATAAATTTCTGTAAACATTGAGCACAATAACCTTACTGCGAATTCTAGCGTGAATTATTTTCTCCAATATTTAAATAAAAATGGAGAAAGATCCGGTTATACATATTTTGTTACACAAGAATGACAACGACAAATTGTTTGAAATCATAGCTTTACCATATCGTTTTTTAACCTCTTCCATCTGCGCTTGTCGCGCAATTTTATATATTGGTTCTTTGTTACTTTAAACAACCTAGAATATTTTGTTACCGACTTTCTATTTCTGAAACTTTCAAACGAAAGGCAACTCTGCAGCTAATATATTGTTTAGAGTTTAACAATATTATGCAGACAATCGTGATGACAGAATAGAAAACATATTATGGACAATTATCTGAGGAACTGACGGCTACCGCTTCCCCATACCACGGACTAACAGCTCAAAGTTGAAGACAACACATATTCTATGACTTTTATTCTGTCAGGCATATTATTTCCCAAGTCAGTTAAAGCAGTTAAGAGCCAAAACCATATTTATTTTCATCTACTTGGCTTACTCTATTATAACAGCCTCAGTCTATAATAATCGTGTTTACAGTATTTGTGTTTTCAGGGCTCTTCTATGTCTTCAATTGTTCAAATTTTGTGGAAAATGTAACACAATAGACATGTTATGCCTCACTGTTTATGATCAACTTGACCTTGATGGTGACATATGTGAACTTGGCAGAATAGAGGAATCGATATCAACAACCTAACATTGAGTGCCACCGACTAGAAACAGGCTGGAGAGTTGAAAGAAGTGACGTCACTTGACACTTACTTTTCGCCTGTACGATTTCTCCAGTGCACCACGGCGAATCTCTCCCCGTCGCAAATTTTGTCGTAAATCGGATCGACCATTTTACGGACGTAGGATGCCCAGATGAAGTGCTTGTCGATGTGGTTATCGATCTCGTCGTGGTAGGGCGTTATCAAGGGAACTATGTCCTCGCTTTTTGAGATCAATAGACATCGCTGGTCGGCAGTTTCCTTCAGGAATAGTTCGTGTTTTTCCTTCGGATCCTCCCAGTTCACAACAACCTTTGGTGGATACGTCTTTCGTAGTTCGTCCAAGGCGTAGAACATTCCCCAGAAACGCTTGCTGTTTTCCATATCCTCGTTCAAGATGTGTTCCATAATCTTTCTTTCCAGATCGTTCAGCGAATCGTTACAAGCGTTGTAAAATTCCTCCACAGTGGCCACAGACATAACCTTTTTGAGTTCGTCCACGTCGATTGTCTCTTCAACTGTTTTCAGTTGAAAGATTACATTCTCTTGGAGTCTGTCGTGCACACGGAACGGAACAGTCACTACACTCCTGTTCTGGTACATAGCTAAATGCGCACCGACCCTGAACATCGAAAAGGCCCAGTTGGGTCCACCGTCAAAGATATCATAGAGTGGAAATAGGTAACGATTCCGACTGTCTCCGAAGCGTGGTTGGTCTTTCTCGAAGAAATCTGAAATTGGCCTTAATTCCTGTAATAAGAAAAACAGAGAGACACTTACATGAAGAAGTCATGTGATTCGACACGAGCTTGAGAGTTCCTTGGCATCCATCGCCTAATTCATGGAAACTTCGACATCATTGTAAAAGTTTCGATTTTCTGTTATACTTGCATAAACGAGTGTACTGGTGAAAATTTGAGAGACGGGACGGAACAGATAGAGGGAGTTAGAAAGACAAGGATATATTGATATACAGAAAGAAGATCTGCAACGGCAGGGAGGAACAAATAGACAAGAAGGGATTTATTTATTTATTTATTTATTTATTTATTTATTTGCACTGATATACAACAGGTGAAGCCCAATGACCGGATGCAGTCAATAAAAATGTACAGAACAAAACAAAATGTAGTACAAGACAAAACAAGAAAGAACACACAGCAAATAAAAAGCACACACAAACATCAAATTCATTCAACGTCGAAAGGATTATCAGCTAGGGATAAAAGTCTTTCAAGTCAATTGAGAAGTTATTTTTGTCATATCGTGAATCAATTATGCTAAAATACTATGGCAGATTTTAGGGAACACAAACGGCGCCATTAAAGAAGTGCTATCGCCACAAACCGATGACGTCGTACCTGCCACAGATAAATCACAGAATTTCATATTGGTGGTACTGAGTGCAATGCATTGTCGGTACCACTACCGGACTATTGCCGTAATGATAAAAGCTTTTGAAGTTGAACACAATGTTGTCGATGACGATTGACGTAACAACAGTAATTAAAACATTCTATTGTACATCACCATGTGAATAATGCAAAAATGGAAATTCTTGTGCGACTGTTATGTAAGAAACTATCTTTGTGCACAGTACGAGGGCACCGACTCCTTCAAGTTCATCTATCGCCCTTACTTTTTCATCAGTCTTGCAAACTGACAACACCGCTCTTGTTGACGTAGATGAGTATTTAATGTTTTGAACTCAAATTCCAGAGTTATCATGTGACAAAATAACTCGCAGCTGTCGATAAACATTGGATTCAAAACGCTGAATAAATTTTCCCTGGATTGTTTTCGTTCATTCCAAAGTCATAAATAATTAAAGATGTGGAGGAATGTTTTCCAACAATTCAAAACAAAAAAATAAAACATGTTTTGCAGGTTTGGTGTCGACAATTATTGTCAGTGTTTTATGTTTATCAATGGCGTCTTTCATTGTAAGTGGCAAAGACTATGAGCAATGAAGACGTCATATTTCAAATCGCAAGTTGACACAAGAAATGAGACACTACATGGACAGTGTAAACCCTATAAAGAAACTCTAGGAATGCAAAAAACGAGTTTTATATCTGAGAATGACGTCACGTGACATCAAGGGCTGATTGACCTATGTAGTCACGTGGATGTTTCTCAGACCACCAGGACTTTCAAACCCCTTTCTTATTTTTGAATCGATATTTCTCTTATCCATAAATCGATGTTCGGTATTTTTCAATCTTCGTAGAGTACGTAATCCGTAATTAATTTCAAAGTCTGCCGTTGTTTGCTTTATGCCGAAACACGAAACCAGTTTTCTTTTCGCATAATCCTCACGGAATGTGCCATGTCTTCGCAATGTATTGATTAGGATGAGACAGAAAGATCACTAATAGATATGCGGGCTGCCATGGACCTGTTCAAACACACCACCTACAGTATAGAGAGCTACCCATGTCAGAAACACAATTTTCACCGTTCCACAGGCTGCTTTGAAGTTCAACTACATTGCTGTGTGGTAAATCTCAGTAATTTTATCAAACTCATGAGAAAATGAGGGGATGGCGCCATCATGCTACGATATTCCGAAAAGAGAAACTAAGAGAGAATTACGAATCCCATATAATTTGATATTAGGATGATGTAAAATTTGCCAAACGGGAATAATGATTCTCCATATTTTAAGAAATTCAAGATGAAGTATATCATACAATATTAGTCCTCAGAATGATACGAAAATCAGCTTTAAGATCTTTGTCAGGCCATCTCACTTAGACGTTTTTTCGTCAATTTCTATAGTCACTGTGAAAGGTAAGCAAAATACAAACTTAAAGCATTTTGCCAGACGATGATATCGGACTGAATAAATTGCACTAAAACATTAAAAATGTGAAAGCGTGCACCAATTCGTGATCTCTGCATTCCATTGTTAAAAATGCACACTTCGTACATCGTTGAAAAGTTTTGCCAAACATTGGTCAATGCTTGTAGAAGCAAACGACGTTGGCCCAACACAGGAGAATCTTCACCAATGACATATAAAGACATCGTCCCCTTCATCGATTGATTTAGCAATGAAAGTGAACTGCTACTTATTAAACTCTCATTGTATCTATTGACTCCGTGATCAAACAATACCGCAATTATACAGGCGGCGGAACTGAATTCCGACGTTCTCTAAGCGTTTAGCCTCGCTGTGGGAAACTCGCCAAATGGCGTTTCCGACCAATGTCGCTGCGAAGAATGTGAAGAGGGGATTGTGACGCCGAGTTGTCGATTTTATTAGAGCACCGCGGAATTCTTATTCACGTTATGCAAATTAGCCTTAATTAAGTAAATGGGTGATGTTCAAGAAAATTGTCCTCCATAAACAAATCGATCAATTCTGGGAATGGCGTTCTAAAAATTTCCCGTGTGAGATTTGAATGGAGAACGTGCATAGATATGCAGTGTAGATAAAACTATGGACAGTATGTGCAAGTGTAGAGGCTGTCAACATGACAAGACAAAGAACCAAAGTTTACAGGTTAAGGGTACACAGCTATCAAAGTCAATTTTCAACAACATTGCATCACTTTACAACAACGTAAGCTACCTTGATTTGAATAGTGTCTAAACTGCAAAACAGAATGCAAAAGTGATGTGCTTTCGAGGCCATATTTTGTGCAGCCCATTGCTTCTTTAGCTCCAGTGGTAGTTTGAGATACGCGTTCGTCGTCAAACTTCCGAACGTATTTTCATTTGAGAATTACTTATGGGTGTGTTAGTACTGTTGACTATGGCTAATCAGGAGTTTCTATACTGTGTACTGTAGCCGAGTTCTTGTCTTTACACTGCAAATTCTGACAAAGCCAACACTCACTGTTCCAATAGAAATGTGATAAATTTCTCTTGTGTATTCCAACTCAAAGCTGCTATGCACAATGTGTCATCCTTATATTTTCTAAATCAATATTAGAGAAAATATCATTCAAAAATGAGAAATTGACTGATTCGTAGACCTCTGCTGCAAAAGATTCAATGAAGAAGACAGTATATCGGATTCCCTAATGACTTAGTCGTCTCTTTTCTTCCAATAAATGTGTCTCCATGGACCAGAGGTTCCGCTAGAACGTGTTGAACAGATACCTTGGGGCCATTCCATGCACGTCAAAACAGATCATTATACTGCTCTATGTTCATTCTCTTGATCATATCCGTCAGCAAGCAGTTTGAAAAATTACGTATGGTTGGACCTTTCAGTAGACGATGAACAAAACCTGGATGGATGCAACAACTATTAACGTGTCCCTGCCCAACGTTCCTTTCATAAGAATAGAACAATTTAGTAGAGAAAGCAATGCCCATGAATAAAAGCGCGGTAGTTAAAATTTGCCATTCTGTTTGATACGGTTGCTTGATTAAATTTTCGCGGGAAAACTTATTAAATCACAATTAAAATGAATAATTCGGCAGATTTTGTTTGCCACGGCACTTTCAAGTTACAGTAGACTTGTCGTGCAACAGAGAAGTAAAGTTTTGCAAAGTGGGAATTCCCCATAGTGACAGTCACACCGCAGTTTCGACCGTAAAGGGTTTATCTGATATCGATCTTTTTTTAATGGCGTTCCTAATAGTGCTTTAAATCGCCTTGACTTAAAAAGACTTGGTAGTCCATTAACATCACAAATCGAAATAGACATGCACCGTATCTGTAGTCATAGCATGGTGTTGTCATGAGAATCGTTACTAGGACAAGACCACACATCATAGCATGGTCAATCACCTTGATGTAGAAAACAATGAGTGTGCAAGTACATCCGCTATGTTACTTTTTCTCCTAAAGAAGTTAACAAGACATTTTAGGTAATCCTTTGCTAGTGGAACCACATTCTTGTAATCAGTAGCCTTGCCAATTGTTGAGGGATTAGGTCTGTTGTTATATCAGGAGAGAAAGAGAGAGAGAGAGAGAGAGAGAGAGAGAGAGAGAGAGAGAGAGAGAGAGAGAGAGAGAGAGAGAGAGAGAGAGAGAGAGAGAGAGAGAGAGAGAGAGAGAGAATGAATGAATTAAAGAAAGAGAGAGGTGATGAGTGAGTAAATAAGAGACTGTGTGTGCCAAAGCTGGAGTGGATGAATATCGGTAGATATAGCATTGATAAGAGCGAGTTGCACTGAGAGAGGGTTTTCGAGATGGTTGCTGTAGCCTAACTCTAGAGAAGGTTTGTTGGGGGCAAACATTGAGCAGAAAGTTCAACAAATTGTATTAAAGCATACAGTCTGACCGTTGCACTCATTTGCAAAGGTGTCCGGTACTGCTGACAAAACACTTCGGTTGTTTTCTAAAAGACTTGCAAACCTTAGCCTTTGGTCATGTGGTAGCATTAACAATAATTTTAACAGGATGGAAGGTCATATTAACCCTAATACAAATATTATTTTGATGGCCATATTGTGTCAGTGGACGAATTGCCAGACAGTGATTTTGTATTTAGTTTTCGTCCTTGGGTTGTGGTTGTCGACCATTTCAAAGTGGAAAAGGCTTATCCAGCCTGCCATCCTGACCCTAACCGAATAGGAAAGTATGAATATATCAGTGTCTGATACTCCTGTTTGGAACGAAACGTTTTAATTGTCACACTGAGTCGATTAATGTAAATCAAAGTTCGGATAAAAAATCTAGTCGAGTTTGATCTATAACTTCAGTTCGTCACATCGGAAAGTTACGTTCACATCAAGCGACTCTCCGGCTTTTTGAAGTGTAACAAACAATGGAAGACATGCATACGTACCTTGGGTTTTGGTGGTTCTGTTGGCTTGGACACTTCGATGTGAAAATTGCCATTTAACATCAGATGTAAGAATGATATAACAGAGAGTAGCATAAGCAATAGTATTATGCGAGATTTGAAAAGCTTTCGCAAAGTCCGTGCGCTGATTATCACCATTTCGGAGACGATATCTTCCTTTTCGTCCACTACGAAGTAAAATCTCTCAAAACAAAATGAAAGTAAATCCTGAAAGGCAAGAAGATTTGTCTGGTATTATTATGTCATTATTTTTAATCTGATTTGTCTTGTTATTATCATTAAGATCACAAGTCCATTTTAAGTAGTACGCCTTCGCCTTTGTGAAGATCTTTGCGCCGACAAAAACCCTAATCTTAGCCTACACTTGTTGAAATTACTTCGATCGAGTATCCAATCGAGAAACATTTCTACCAGAATTATTTTAAGTGCAGAAAGGGAATTGCAGATACCAGTAATCCTGTTTATAAATTTTCCTGTTTTACTCTATTGGAGTTATCTTGCACGTCATTGAAAGTGTGGTGTAACAACTTTGTTACTTCTACATCGTGTATGTAGGCCTTACGAAGTTGAACACAGCAATCCTAAACATTCAATTTGTACAACTTTTTTTTGTAAAACAAACTTCGAGGTGGAAGAGATGCCCGGTGTATTATGGAGATTGGTCGCTTAGTGCGACGTATTAGTTTAAAAAGTACTTAAATCCAAATGATTAGGCAGTCCGGTCAATTTTCAGTACATATAATACAACCATGAATGTTTCTGTCGCTTCCTACCTTCATAATGTAACTATATGCATAAAGCTGTATATAAAACATACCAATCATATATGTTCTAATGTTACTTTGTTATACCAACGCACATTTTATACTAACGACATAAGAAATGTTTTCAAAATTTGAGGGCAAAGCGTAGAACGTACCGAGTTATTCTGATCATTTGAAGAAACCAAGAACGCAATAACGCAAAAACATTTGACAGTAAACGCTAATTTATTTTGCACACCTCTTTACTCTATAGTACAGCTGTTATTGCTCCGGTCCTCATTGTATTGTTTAATTATTGATTTCCGTTGTTTCATACTGGATACCTCCCCTTTGTATCGCGGAGTTCACAGGAATTCCAATCAAGGGCGTTTATCAATGGTCATCAGCAGAGACAAACGTTACCTGGGTTTACATTCTCACTCCCTGCTATTATTGTTTGTGCAGACAGTCTCCGTTGCTGGGTTTATGAACATTAAAATAAAGGACGGGAAGAAAAAGGAAAGTCTTAACGTTAAGTATTGGAAAGAAGGTTTCTCACCCACGTGTTGACAGAGAAAAAATCGATTCATGGAAATTAAATGAAAAGTTCAAAGGCGAAACGCGAAATGCAATAGAATAATTTTGTATTCCTGCAATCGAATTTACGATTCAACTTTTAGCACTCCCTCCTCCATCGTTACTTGTGAATCGTATAAGCCGCGGGTTCTTGAATTTCTGGCCCTCAACACTGAACAATGAAAGTACCATATGACAGGGTGTATGGACGTGCTGGCACAGGTTCAAATGCCTTCAAAACAAGATCGCAACCGAACGATCATGACCAATAATGATCCGAGAGCGAATATCTTTTTGCCTTCGTGCCAGAACTTGTCTGTAGAAATGTCAAAATGGATCAAATTGAGACCATTGGTGATACATCATCTGAGGATAACGAGCAAGTGATGTCGTGATCCGGGGCTTATACCGATGATTCACGCTTGAATTTGGATTAACTAGAAAAGAAACTAGGGCGGGGTTACACATGATGAAAGAAGATGTTACAGCCATCGACTTCAAATGTTCAGTTTGACTGCTCCCCTGGTGAACAACATACATGAATAATTTGTTCCCAATTAGCAACTTTCAAAACTCGAACGTCGTTAGCGCTATATTAACAGACAGGGTCGTAAAATTTTTACACCCATAACACTACTTAAGAACTTAAGTCTGTGATTTTGGAAGCCATATCCGCCCGGTCATTGTTCATTTACGATCGTTCTTGTAATAACTTCATGCTTTTGTCAGAAATCTGTTGCTATAGAGGCAATTAGCATACAAAAACGCGATGAAAGACTGAAAGATGGGGACAACTTTTACCGGATGCTGCGCTTATATATGCGATCGCGTTATCAGACCTATCGCACGAAAGAGTCTAAAAACGTTTAGCTTCAATGCTCGGCCATTTTCGTAATTCAAACTAGAACTTTCACTTGAACGCACGAAGTGTCTTCAATGTCAGACTTACCTAAAATGAGTTCCAAAATTTACCACTGTGTCCTTTTATCGAACCATTCACGGTGTCGTGGCTTGGAAACCTAACGAGATCTAGAAAACAAAAAATGTACGAGAAATGTAAGAGCCGTCTATATCGACACGTCCTTGAGGGTGCTGTAGATACACTCCAGGAAAAAAAATATGGCACCTAACACGTTCAACACCGGGCACTAAATCAACACAAATGACGGTTGAATGAAAAAACTCACAGGGGAATAACGTAGTTTCCTTGGCTTTGTTGGTTGCCAACCGTCAAGACTTCCAGGAGAATCGAACGTAAGGTCCAAAAGAATAGGTTAGTTTCGAAGTGATACGCAGTAGCAAGGTGTCGGCTGGGAAGTTACCGCGTGAGATGTGTCTCACACTTCGGAGGACGCCCAAATGGTCAGTGACGTTGCACAGCTTTTGGGTCGAAAGCGAGACCGGTCCGTGCTCATGATTATTCATGAAGTACGTCAGAAAAAGGTCGTCTTGTTTCGAAGTGAAAATGGAAATCACCCACTCTCCATTGTTGTGTTTGTCAAAGAATTGTACTCTCCTTTGTGACGACCCTATCGTTATGTAATATCGACAACCATAAAGGCGCCAGGCTGAGTGCGTGAACTGTTGTAAAGAAAACCTAATGTTTCATAGTGAACACAGACACTTCACCTACATTGTTGTGAATGTTACGATCAGCCATGTATCGTCTTGTACAACTCGATACATGAGTTCAGCAAAAAACCATCGCGTTTAATTATCTTTGTCGATATGTATACCGACCCCAAAATTAATATTCTTGCATACCTGTTCTCCCTACTCAGGCTGTCTATGGTTAAAGTATGATTCAAGTAACATATCTCTTGGCTAACTTTTTATCACTGTTACTCTACCCAACAAGTAACTGTACTCTTAAAGACGGCTTTTTACAGGTATTACAACGAAATATAGTCCCTGTCAATGCAGACAGACGCCTTCAACGATCCTGTCTACCCTTCTTGCCTCCGCGCTAATTGGTCACGGGTACTTCACATGAACAACAACAACAAAACAAGGGATGACATTGTCTCGCGAGATTTCGTTAACACATTGTAAGTTAACATAGGTCAACAAGAGATGTGGCGGCTTTCAGAGCAACAACAGCCAGTAGTCACCGCACCATCACAGTGCGTTCACATTTTTTCACAAATCTTAAATTTAATGGATGAGACTATAAAACAAGTCAGCAAGCACCGATGTGCAACCAGTATTACATTTTAACTGTCGGTATTCCCCTTTCAATTTTACGACGCCACAGATATCCACGTAGTTATGCGTAGTATACTCAACATGAAGTTACTTTGACCCACTTGTTAGATACATGTCGAAAGATAGATAGATAGATAGATAGATAGATAGATAGATAGATAGATAGATAGATAGATAGATAGATAGATAGATAGATAGATAGATAGATAGATAGATAGATAGATAGATAGATAGATAGATAGATAGATAGATAGATAGATAGATAGAATGTTTCAAAGAGATCGCGACATCAAGATCAACCGTACTTATATCATCAATTGCAATAGTGTATATGAAAATAAGGGATGAACTTGCTTTCTCAATGAATGTAGTATATTTTACCTCTATGCTTGCAAATAACAGTAAGAATACAGCAAGTAAAGTGAAAAAAGGCGAGAGGTTAACTTGAAGATTGACGATGACGTCACGTTTTGAAGGCTGAACAAAGAAAGAATGATTGATTTGACTGTCGATTCTAAAATGATTAATCTATGCGATTTTTCCAGAAAGTGTGAACTGTTTGGATTTATCGTACGGTTGACAGCTACGAAACCTTCTCGGGCAGCACGTTCCGACACTCCAAGTGACCACAGTGTCCATCCATTATGGGAGAGGGGCAGTGGGTCTATGAATTGATTAAAAATGAAGCGTGTTTAAAATGATTTGTCTTGAAGTAACTAGATGTTCGTCAGTTTCACCCTAGACGACAAGAAGAACCACCACAACAGACTCTTGTAATACTCGTCTGAGGTTTTACCTGATACAAATGTCAATCGGAGACGCCCTGGGAGTTCGCTTGAATTATGCAGACAGTGATCGAAACTATCATGTCGTTTTCATAGACAAAAAGATCAGGCCTGCAACTTAGCACGTTTCACGTGGACAGGGATACCAAGGCGCTCACCGATGTGCAAATCAAATTTCATTTTTTGACGCTGGTGTTTTGTTGATCAGTCCGTCTTGTAAACAAAACAGGTGATAAAATATGCAAAAATGTAGTGATAACGCCAGACGCTGTGAATATGCCCGTTATGGACAGTTACCTCCAGTCGGAATTCTCAAGAAGTGATCGATATTTGCATATTACAAAAATCAGGTGTTCACGTGATCAGTTTTAACTTGCGAGGTTATCTGAGATTGGTCCGACTCTCTGTTTCTTTGCATTTCTCTGTCGGCACTAACATTGAACTTTTAAACAGATGTGTAAATCTCAGAATTAGTTGAGTTTTCAACTTATCAATTTTGTGTGGAGGAAAGTGGCGTAATTTTGAATTTTAAGTGGCATATACAAACAAGTCGCACAATGAATCTAATTGTGATATATCTTGTTAATTGCCCGCAAAGGCTATCTTCGAATTCTTCGTTTGAATATTTTTTATTGATGTGGTTGCTACAACGTACAGATCAAGCAGTTTACTCTCGGTCTTTGCGATGAGAATGGGAGAATTCTGGTTCAACATCAAAAGTGTTTTATAGAAACAAGGTCACCCAGTTGCATACTTCGTACACATGACGCATGCGTACTCTGCGCCGTAAATTTATGCACGTGTTTCGACGTCACGAAACTCGGAAAAAGGAAAACACAATAATTGCATCCCCCTCCCACTATTTCCGTTTGTAGTTTAATAGTGACGCTTGGTCTACTTCCAAAGTGTATGTTGAAAGTCTCACCATTAATCGCTCACAAAAACAGTCTGTATGAGTGAAATCATAGATCCTTAGGATCTATTGTGAAAGGCACTGTTGTTGTCTAATTCTAAATTTTGGTCCGGACCAGAATTCACCCGTCGACATTTAACAATGCATGTGCAGGCTAAGTTGACAAGCTGAATACTGTGTATCTCAATGTGCTTTGGGAATTATAGTACAAGTAGTAAAAAGAATCAATGACACTTACAGCTTCTGTCCCTTTAGTATATTTATTTTATTCTCCAGGTTTCAACGAATGACATCAGTATTTATGCTTACGTCTGAAATGGTTGTTACTGTCGATATTTAAACAAACAGCTGCTCGTTCATCGCAAATTACTAGGCTACGCTCGACATGATTTCGTCATTGAACTCGTATTTATCGTTTTACTCATTAAATACATGGTGAGGTGAATTAATTGACAAATATAAATTGTCTATCGAGAAGTTTACTTCTGCAAACGACGATGAAATGTTACGACCTCACATGAAATCAGATTAAACATCAAATGGTGCGGTAGTTTATGGCGGTTTTCACGAGAGAGTTTATCGATGAGCTCGTTTCCGATGTTTGGTTTATCAACAGAGTCGGTAGTGATGTGAGTATAGGTCAATGGGTTCGTTTAAAATTGGTGTTGTACGCTGTTTGACCTAATTGACAAAACAATGTGTTACTTTGGTAT
Organism: Ptychodera flava; assembly: GCF_041260155.1. Taxonomy (NCBI): domain Eukaryota; kingdom Metazoa; phylum Hemichordata; class Enteropneusta; family Ptychoderidae; genus Ptychodera; species Ptychodera flava. Next base: position 10,425,908 of record NW_027248279.1, read on the forward strand.
CGGTGAAATCAACACCATGTCAACATCAACATAATCTGTTTCTCTCTCAGTCTTGTTGTACATGAGTCTGCTTCTGTGTGCGTGTGTCTGTCGTTCTCTCTTTCTCTCTGTCTACCTGTCCGCCTGTGTATGTATGTATGTATGTATGTATGTATGTATGTATGTATGTATGTATGTATGTATGTATGTATGTATGTATGTATGTATGTATGTATGTATGTATGTATGTATGTATGTATCTATGTATGTATCTATGTATGTATGTATCTATGTATGTATCTATGTATCTATGTATGTATCTATGTATGTATCTATGTATGTATCTATGTATCTATGTATGTTACTGTTTCTATACACACTGGAAGACGGGTAGCATGATAGAAAAAATAATGCTTTAGCTTCATTTTTTAGTCTTCATGTACCAAGGTTTTCACCTCGGCGTACTACTTTGTTCATGTGCCATTTGGTAGAGTTAATTGTAATCGTGACTCTCTTTTAGTAGAATTCCGAGACAATTTAATTTGCTTTTAAACGAATACAATGACATTGATCCTTTTTCTGTAAATTTAAATGGTTTTAAAAATGTTTTAAAACATTGTTTTCTCAGTATTTGTTAAAGTTTGTTCGTCTTGTCTTCATGTTTTAGCTCTGTATCTGTATTTTTACTAACAGTCTTCCATAAATGGCCTCGGCTGTGGAAGTCATTATTAATAAAATAATAAAAATAATAAAGTTAGCTAGGCATCTGCACATATTTGTTGTTTGTCGACTTCTCTAGCAGGATCCAGTGTAGGACTTCTGTGTTCATGGAGTCAAATGTCTTCGTCTAATGTTTAGAAGGTGGGTGTAGTCCTACAAAGACGTGGTCAAACCCCATGTCGAAAGTTCATCATCTTAAAGTGTTTGTCAATGTACACTCTGTACTATTCAACGTTATGTGAAAATTCGGACACTTTTTTATCATTGTGAATTTGTGAAATTATTGACTCCACCATCTATCATCGATTATGTTTTGAGTGACATCCACTGTACCCTGTCTGCAGCTGGAACGTCTTCAGAAAAATTAGCTGTAAATTATCATCTTGTCCGCGTCACGTACATCATTCTTCTCCGTGTAAGGAGTGCCTACATAATTTCTAACCCGCTCGGGAGCATCGATAAAATGAAAGAAACTTCTGATTTTTCAAACGACAGCCGTCGACGTCGGATGGAGTCGTGGTTGTTCAAAATATCATGAGAAAAATGGTGTTTTACACAGGTTATGGATTATTGTCGCTGAGAATCTTCATAACTAACAGCATAAGATCCGTGTAAGTACGATTTGACTCCTATAAGTATACACGTCCCGGTAAAACTAGGTTGGGTAACCTGTCAATTACAAACCCACTCTGACATTCGCTTCTCTTGTCTTGAATTGACATGTCAAAACGCATCGTCATTCCCAGGTGGCATACAAGAAAAACTCTGAACTCATAGCATAGACAGTGGGAGCTGTCGATGCAACTGTTGTCCATGCTCTAAGCCAGGGAAGTGACATTGAAGACTGAAATATTCCTGTTTTCTTTTTGACTGCACTCAGCCAATACGTCACTATTGTAATCGCAATTCTTCGGTAGTTGTCGACGAACATCGCGTTACATAAGAGACATTCTAATGTGAGTCCAGCAAAACGACCCATTATGGAGGGGAATCCACTGTCTGTTTGATTGGCAAGTTTACGAGGAAGGGGCTTACAGGTATTCTTTTGTGCAAGTACATCATTACGTTACGCTGTGGATTTATCCCGCTGTTAAGCTAGCGACTTACAGCGTCAACCTAAAACATCCAACACAGCTATTGACTTTCTCATGTAGTGTTTCTCAAACGTCAGGACTTCAAGTGAGCATTTATACGCTGGGGCTTAGCTCTATGTACTTTCTGGAAAAAAAGACTTAAACACACTTCACTTCATCCTTACTGAATGTCAAAGATGAAAGTACAGTTAGTATTTATCCATAAAAGCTGTATCGATAGAACAGTAGACAACAGTCCATGGAGAAGGCATTTCTCTCTCTCTCTCTCTCTCTTCTCTCTCTCTCTCTCTCTCTCTCTCTCTCTCTCTCTCTCTCTCTCTCTCTCTCTCTCTCTCTCTCTCTCTCTCTCCTTCGATACAAGCAGAAGATAACGAGCACATTGTGCTCCTATTAGGAATTTACAATATACAAATTCTGTGCCGAATTGTTCATTGTTTGATAAGTGAGCTGAAGGGAAGTAAAATCGCCGTAATTCTCTTTTTAAATTCTATCATAGTAAGCGCTAAGTCTGCTGTAGCATATAGGTAGTCTTTGCGCACCTTTTAAACAAGTATTCTGGGGCACCGTACTAGCCTGTAGCTGTCCAGTTTGCATGTAGTTAACGTTACTGGAAAACACATTCATCTCACTGCCGAAGGGAAGACGTCATGGTTTGTGCCGAGACAATACTCCAGCCCAGTTTCGAATCTAAACGTTTCTGTAGAATCTTCATTGATGTAACAGAGAGATGTTTACATCCATGCTCTATTGCAGACTTGGAAAGTTGTAGAAACGAGTATGCGACGTTGACATTTATGTTGGCATTGACAGAAACGGAGACGAATCTGCAAAGAGATATTTTGTGTCAGCCTGCTAGAACTGTTTCTGAACCTATAGTTATAGCCTCAGTTTTCGAGACTCATTCTTTTATGTGCGAAAGTAAATTGTACTGTGAAGCAGTGAATAAGGGTGGGCGTTTTCGTGAGCGACATTTCCCAGTGTGCAATGCTATGATTCTTCTTTTCATAGCATAGACCCTCGACAGAATTGAAATTGTACACGGACATGAAAACTCAAATATTAATTGTGTTCCCTGCAAGACGATACATCTCTAACCTTTTACGCATGGCTTCATTTTCTGAGATACACGTCTGATCAAATTCTCGCTTCCAGTCTATTATCATGGGTGGTACATGAAAGGAACATTTCTTTCCTCCAGTGGAAATGTACAAACCAGGAGTAAAGACACTTGAGGAAAGAGGAGGGGGCCTTTGAATTGGCATTGAAGGTGTCAAAGTATATCACGCCAGAAAATCGTTTGATTTCACGCTCTATTTGTGTCGGCACCGGACCGTTTCAATCGAAACTTGAACTGCCCTTGCCCAGGGGCACCTGGCTTACGTAAGTCGTCGAAATTTACATGTGATATTCAAGCAGACATGGTGGGTAATCTTCGGTTTAACATCGAAAGACAGACGATTACAACATTGGTGAATAAATACGTGGAGAACAATATGGTTTAACGTCAGGACTAACATCTTGAAAAAACTTGTAGATCGTATACCCAGAATTCGTGATGTCTATCCTGGGTAAAATTCGAAACACGACGTATGCTTTGTAAGGAAGATTCATATACATTACCAACAATGAATGGACTTTTGGGGAGACAATTGTCTTGCTAATGAAACATAGACCGTGTATTGTCTTAGTATGCAGAACAGTTGGACGCGTTGCGTCAGCGAACAATCGCAAATTGTGCCTCAAGCCACGTTTATTCTCTGCGAATCCTTTCACGAATAACGCCCATCATGTGTCTTTTGTTTCGATGATCGCCCAATACAAAGTTTGAATGCGGGCAACGTACCACCATCATCGAGTTCTGTTCATAATTCCAATGTCCTGTACCACTGACTTCACATCATATACCCAGGATTTGTGACTAGTCTGCCTGTAATATGTGTCGGTAGGTTTTTGGGAAACAGCAACAACGACCACTGAGAAATGACCACAAGCTTGCCCGGGAAAGGACGCATGTAAGACAGAGAGAAAAGATGAAAAGACGTTGTCTACACTGAATACGACGATGTGGACTATCGTGTTTATATCCAAACGTATTTAACAAAGAAACACATGTTGACCCATAGACCCTCGAGGGTCTATGCTTGATCTCAGCCGTCTTGTCCATTATGCTTTCTTTTGGAGTTGTAAGTCAAAGGGTGCGTTCACAAATAACGATTGGGGGAATCGCGATCGAAATCTTATTTTGTTTTCAGCCCCCCACAATACCCTCACAAATTCAAATCTCGCCTCTGTATGACCACAATTTTTCAAGTCGCTCCCCCTCCATCACAAACAAGCATATTTGTAAGGGATGTACGCGCAGAAAAAATAAACATGTATTGGGCTCGTAGATGTGCAACACTACCTGTTATTAGCAGTTTGTAGAGTCATATTCCTAAGGCAAGTTCTTAAATTGATTCATTTTTAAACGCATCAGTGAACTTTTTGGATTTATCAGTCAAAGCCGACTCAAGTTAATCCAAGTCTGGCCGGGTCAACGACACCTGCTGAAGAGCACACAGAATGACGATCATGAGAGAGTATGCAAATTGTGAATTCCTGGGTAAATGTAAAATTGTTAAAAACTGAGAGAAGTGACCTATTAAAAATTCGTTTCTAAAGAACAAGACATATATGAATTAGATGCTACTCAAAATTGACCATACTGGAAGGTGAAATATTTCATAAAATAATTGTTTTAATCTCTGAAATTTTGGGTGTAATAATGGCCAATTTAGTTAAAAAATAAATAATTCCATTTAGTCACACATTTTTCATTTAAATTAGCCTTTACTGTTCAAAGTTTTAATTTTTGTATTACGCAGAGAATGTGAAAATTTGGAAATCAAGCATGGTGACCCCATCTTTTTCCTTTTCTTATTTGATTAGTCTCATATGCAAGAATTCTAAAATCCCTGATAACTCTAGCCTCCTGGTCTTCCATGTGTTGCTCTCTGGCCGGATCGTTTGTACAAGTACTGACATGATCAGAACGTCTCTTGACACAAACATTAACGTTAACCTTTCTTCAACTACATCAGAGTCGGAGCTACCGGTATGTGTGTGCATTGTATCGTTGACTATGAATAAAATAATCCCATCATACATAAAAATAATCAACAGTTGAAGCTTCTGCCCTGTTACTAGGCTCAAGTTCTCTATACGACAACTCATACACGTTTGATTTTTTCGAGATTAAAGTCATGAAATGTGACAAAATGGTTGTAGATTTTGTTTAAATATAAGTAATATTAAAAAAATTGGATGACATTAAATTGTTTTTCATTTTTCACTGAATTACCTACCAAACCTTGGAATCGGAAAATGTAAAAAGTAAAAGGGAACCAAAAAAATTTCAGGTCCCCCCATAGATAGAGCAAAACTTTCAAGTCCCCCTTCTAGTACCCCAAAATTTTCGAATCCACCTGAATTCCTCCAGAACCCCGGCCTCTCATCATTTTTTGTGAACGCAGCCTTACATTAATTTCTGTCAATTTTTGACATTAGTCGTATCGCTCCAAGCATTAATTCATCACATATTTGCTTATCCTTCCCACTGGAATGGGCGTGCCCCATCCTAGCATTCAGCACTAGATCCTACCACTGGAGGGGCCGTGCCCCGTCCTAGCATTCAGCACTAGATCCTACCACTGGAGGGGCCGTGCCCCGTCCTAGCATTCAGCACTAGATCCTACCCTGGACTGTAAACACACTCAGGCGTTCATCAGGTTATGATATACCGGGGCTTACACGCCCGAGCTATGCCGGCATCACTGCGTTTATTCGGACGTAAGATGAGTTACTTGCTAGAAAGTTTGATAAGCAGGCAGGCAGGCAGGCAGACAGACAAACATACAGATAGACAGATAGATTGATAGATGGGTAGATAGACAAATATATAAAGCAAGTAAATTTAGTTAAATGGACGCATTAGACAGTACTTAAACTCTATCTATGGACAGACTGACCCTGGCTTATTCCATGGTCCATTGACAGACAGGCTTGTTTCATGTTCCATTCATGTTGACAGACCAATAATTGTGGTCAGATAAATATATAGAGGTACGCGCACACACCTACATTTTCAAACATACATAGTCCCTATACAAAGTATTTGTATACACATAAACGCTGCCAACCATTCATTGTCAAGCATACATACATATATACGTCACACATGCAGGCATACATATATATGCATAGAGACAGAAAGACAGGCTGCAGACAAATTAAACGGATAGTAAGTACGTTGTCGATGCCACTCCCTCTTTGCTGCGCGAAGGAAAATACTTTTGTTTTTTTCATACCAGCAGTCAACAACTTATAGCTTCTTGTCAACATACCATAGGAGTTCCAAAGATCGCATAGTGCTGGAGCTGAATCGTAACAGATTGCATTGTATAAACAAAGAGAATGCTATCGCTAGTGACACCGGGTCCAATATCCTCTAGATGTTTTAAGAATGTGCGGATTGATGAGTATTGTGAAAAGATGAATTAAATGAAAAGGGTGGGAAAATATGAAATAGACAGTCCGTACTAATGAGACAAACATTAACAACAAGAGTGGGAAGAGTTCATTGACGCCAGCTTTATACACATTGAACAAACTATATACCTCAAATATATGTCATTGTCAGGAATACATGCAAATGATGTACAATATAGAAATATTGAAGGAAATAAAAACTGACTGAGATTTGATGTACTGAAATCTGTAATTAACATTAAATATGCATGTCAATTTTTCAAAGATGCAAAATAAATTTTTATAGCTATATATTTTTCATCAGATGCGTCCAATCATTTACTTTGACTTCATATCACTTTGACCTGCATTTTAACACATTGTAGATCTACTGATAATTGTTCTGTATTGTCATTGAGTAAAATTGTATCAGAGCAGAAACAAAGTCATCAGTAAAATCGTACATGAGACGGAATGTCATTGAGTAACATTATTTATGAATGGGGGTGGGGCGCAATTCAGAAATCAAATTTCGATGGGTGACACAGAGTAAGCATGTGTGGCCATAGTTTCAAGGTGCAGATTTGTAAGGAAACTGTCTGAAACAGTGATTGTAGCGACTGTGGATAAAGTTACACGATCCATCAGGAATAAATGCACACCAAACCTATCAGGGAAAACACTAGCTGCAGCTCTGGCTTCTCTAAAACCATATTTATGTGCATCAATCACTTATTGTATATGTCAAGATTTACCATGTAGGATTCAGCCTGAAATTATTTACAACTTGTGTGTGTCTAAGATTTGGCCAAGCAAAGTACGTGTATAGTAACACGGTAAGCTTTACGTTTAAATTTGATGTAACTACCGCTAGAGGGCGGTCATCTCATTCGGAAGACCAGCTGGTTTACCTCCGGATGATGCGTGATGCCGAGGTTCTCAGAACAGATCATGACACTTCTTGATTATTCAATATATAAAAGTGAAAATGTTACAGAAAATGTTACCTTCACTCATCTGCTATTTTCTGTAATTTTTGGTCTTTTTATTCTTAATTGGCAGTTATAAATTGTCCTAGAAACAGCTTGTGTAGATCTTTTAAAATTCACTTTGCTGGTTCCTACATACGTTAACATTCAAATATTTTTAAGTTGCGACAAAAGTAGCTTTGTTGATTTAGTACAGCCTAGTCTTTCAGATATCAACAAAATACTTCTGCACAGAAAACTTTTCTGGTTACTTCAGCTTTGAACTTTTGTTTTCAGATACCAAGCATTCAAAAAAAATCCTGTTTCATGAAACCTTACATAAAATTGTTTGACACATCATTTTCATGGACAAAAGAAGCCTTTTTTACCTTTCGTGGTTCTATTTTAGGTTTAAGTAAAAAGTTTGTAATGTTGTCCTGAGTTAACCAAAGTTTTATACCATGTGCATATATTCTTCAAATATTCATTGCAAAAACTATGTGAAGTGATTTTTGGTTTAGCAAACACTTGCTTTCATATATTCAAAGTTTTTCTTTATGGCATATATGTTGTTTATGTTGTTTGTTTTTAACCAGTGTTTACAGGTCTTGTCGTTTAAAATTTCCGCCTAATGTTTAGAAACTAATTATTCTCAATAGGTGTGACAGAAGACTTGAGTTAACGCAATCACAAATTCACAAAACAAAATTAATTATCAACAAAACTACGTAAGGGGGCAGTAATTAAGATGCTCCAGACACCATTGAAGACACAGTGTTCTATCTCAGCGTACATAGCAACAAATTAATTTTTAAAGCCTTCTTTGAAACATTTTCCCCTATACAATTGGTTGACAATCTTCCCCCATAAATAGCAAGCAACATGTTTAAATCCTCCAGGTAGCCCCCTCCCCCCGGAATCAAATATACGCCACTCCGTGCTGATCCCTTATGTTGCGGATAACCCTTGACCCGAGCTTGATCGACCCACCGTCCGATACTGCTGGTGTAACTTGCAGTGACGTATTCAAGTACTCACTATACAGCTCTTTTTAGGGTCAGTGATTCAATACAACACGTTTAATTGTACAGAACATGACTATCACAGAATACAATGAGACAGCATGTATAGATTGCACTTTTAAAACATTTCATGTTTTGTTCAACAGGTTCAATACGACATTTATGTACATTGTGACAATGTTAACTGCAAGATTAAGGTCTACAATTCCCTATGCATGTCACCTTAACTTGTGATCGAATTTCAATACCTTCGGCAAGTTCCGTTGTCAACATGTCATTATTGTATGCGTTGTGAATGTCATTTGCATAACCGACCAGAGACAGGCAACAGTTGGTAGTTGTTTTTGGCGAAAAATGACTTTCAAAGAAGCAAATGACAACACGGAGAAAGAGTGTAAGGATAGTTACAGAGTAAACTTTAACCTATTTTTACCAAAAATCAAACGCACTCCGCCAGAAACCATCCGCCATGTTGTTACAGCATGACCTTATAAGGTGACGAGGCGACACAGATTTATAAACGGCAGCATGCATGGACTTTGACCCGGCACAGCTTACCCACACAACCCTATCACCAAGCAGCCAGCCATATTTTTTCACTATTAAAACACCGGACGTTTCTACTGTTAGTAGAAGAGAGGAGGTTTTCTGAACAGCTTCACAAGCTCCATATACGGCCTCCCTTTTATCGTGACGTACTGAGAGCAGAAACCACCAGACGACGCGATTCCCTTAAAGGTAGGATTTGTTTTAATCGCCTTTCAAGGGGGTTGTATGTATATACCCGTGCTCAAAAGCTTCGCCATAGGTTCGAATGTGTGTCCCCACTATGCACTAACAAGAACAGGAAGCTGTTAAAGAATTTAGATTTTGCTACATGAACGCGATGTAATCCACTCTCCCTGTATTCCGACAGGCCAACACTGGTTCAATCATGACACTTTGGCGGTATTAAATTCAACATTGATATCAAAGAAACAGAACAACAACAATGTCTCTGCAGGTGCCGCCAACGAAGCTGTTCGTGCAAAATGGTGTCCGTGCGTAGTTTTTCAGCGGGCGGCGGGCAAATTAGAAAATAGTGTTAATGACGCTTTCCTCACATTTGGTTACGTGTGGCAAGCAAGAGTGAGTGTATACACGATCTGTAACAGCTTCTACAGAGCTTAGCTTCTGATATTCATAGTCAAGTGCGTTTCAATATACACATATTGACTGGCTATGAGGGCAACAGCATACGTCTGTACCCCGAGGGACTGTGAGTCACCCCCAAAAACAGACTGTTTCCCGAGGCCGTAGGCCGAGGGAAACAGTCTGTTTTTGGGGGTGACTCACAGGCCCGAGGGGTTAAAGACGTATGCTGTTGCCTTCATGCCAGTCAATATGTGTTTTGTAACACACCTCATCCGTAACCATGCATAAGAACGTACTATACACAAAACTTGTCGCATGTAGGTCTATGATGTAATATGTTGGAGTGGTTCAGTAAGAAAAAGTTTTTCCTAAAGAGACCTCACTACTTCTGCAAAACGTTCAATTCACCTTTGATTATAGTTTTTGTCCGTATCGAGTCCTTGTTGGAAACCAAGCATTCAATCTTCTTCAGAAAGTAGGATAAACCAAGAAATTTCTGGATTATCGTTTCGATCGGCCGCAGACGACATCTTTGTTTACATTCCGGTCCGCGTTCGCGTCAAATATCGTTTTTGACGTCAGCGGGCATCATTTTTCAGAACTGATGCCTGGCAGACAACAGTTCAAACGAATGATGCCTGATGACGTCGTTTACGTGGATCAGCACAAAAAGAACGCATCCCACGTGACTATCAATTGGCGAATTAGAATACAGACTGCGGATGAGGTGTGTTACAACAAATGTTGATGCACTGTCCATTGAAGTATTATCATGAAACGGTTGGTAACTGTTGCATCCGTTGATCATACACACTGACACAATAGCACGCAACGTAGTACATCATATTAAATTAGTGATACAATCTGCAATACCAAAGTAAAGGTGTATTGTATTGCTTAGAATTAATGCAGACAATATTTGGTCTCTCTGCGGTCTAGTTGCACAATCGATGACTAAGGTAACATGTAAGAATGGGCATTCTTTAGAGCTTCCACTCTTAATGATGCTGCCACACCGACATGATAATGGTATGCCCCAAACTGCCACTCAAGTATTGCGGTATCATAGACAAATGGGGAAATTTCCAAACACAAACCAATATATACCAAGGAATCTGTGGCATCAGATATGCCACATTTACAAGCATCAAAACAGAGATTTGTATAGAAGCCATTACTTGACTTACACAAACAAACAATTCAGTAATTAAACAGCATGACAATGGGAAGAAACAAAACCTTTCAAACTAAATTTCCAAGCAATTTTTACAAAATTGTCATATAACATCTACAGATGTAAAAGTTGGTGATTTATAAGCTGTCCTTGCTGGATGAAGCAGCAAAGTTGGCTGTCTATCCAGATGACATTTTGTGTGCGTATACTTATACTATCCTGCATCTTGTAAATGACAGGCTTATTGTTTAAGATATACCTCAGCTTCTTTAGATTCACTCATGGTGACATCAATGCAACACATTTTTGTACAATATGATAAATTTATTGCCTTTTCAAGGCAATCTGACCAATGTTTGAGATTTTCACCAAGTTTACGCTTGTTGCTCATCAGCATTTTTTGGGTAATGTTGACTCATTTGAACAAATACTCATTTACAGTTGAGAATGTTTCTTCTACAAATACACCTGTCCGGTAAAATATGCAGCACTTCTCATTTTTTTCAAGAATATCATATCTGGCATTTCTTTTAAATAAAACCGGCAAAACGTGGCCAAAATTACAAGATCTTCACCCCAAAACTTCTTTTAAACAAAACATATTTCCATGCTAATTTTTGCTCACATTTGGTATATATATATATATATATATATATATATATATATATATATATATATATATATATATATATATATATCTTATCTTATGAGGTGAGTCAGTCTCATTTGCATCTTATTTACATGTCTGTGTGTGTATGCATGTCCGCTAGTCCGTCTACACCATAATCTCCTAAATCACAGCACCTATAATCTTAGTATTTGGCGTACAGGTACACCCACAGGTGGAGATGTGAATTTGTTCAAATGAACATGTAAGTGTCAAAAATGTGAAAACGAAGGGGAAAAAGGAAAATACAGCAAATTGCTAAAAATGGATAACAACTTTCAAAGCAAATTAGGACAAGTTGTTTCAGTACATATAATACAACCATGAATGCTTCTGTCTCTTCCTACCTCCATTATTTAGTATTTTTGTTATGTTTGCCAAATAAGGCTATCAACACATGAAAGATCAAAGAGAAATGAAAATATTAAATAAATTGAATAATAACAGCAGCCTAAAAGATAAGATTACATCTCATATAATGTCATGAAATTAATTCAGTCCAGTGTAATATCTAACATGTAATATCTTGAAATAATATCAATACTTTTTTTGTTCTATTTTAGATCAATTTTTCTTTTCACTAATCTGCATTACACGATGGCTGGTGCCACGTCAACACATCCACAAAACCATGAGAAAGCTCTGATCGTGTTCGACTCATGGGATACTGAAAAGTATGGGTTTCCAGAATTTCACAGAAATCTTTTCAAAGACATATGCTCGAGAAGGAGAATACATTTGAAAGGATACGCAACCCTATTGGATGTTGCTGTGAGTGAAGCTCAGGGCAAAGATGCAGAGGAAGCTGGTATCACTTTGATACCTGGTAAACGAAATGAGTACATTGATCCTAAGAATGACCCAATTGATATTCGTTGGTTGTTTTGCCCTGAAAGTTATTACAAAGATTTAAAAGCGCTGGGAAACATTAAATACGTCATTGGTTACGCCCCTTTTACTGCTGGTGCTGCTGCTTACATTCGTAAGACTTTTTTCCCTAATGCCAAGCTCTACCAAATCAACGCACTCCACCCTGATTACCATGCTAAAGAAAGTGGAGAACAACAGACTCTAAAGACAGACATGTTAAGAATGGCGGATGAGGCTGATGCCATGGTATCAATCGGTCCAAGCATACATGACTATTTCGAAAATGCATACAGGGCTGTCCAAAGAACAATACCTCACATTAAACTCCTACCGAAGACAGGAGGGCTGTACAGGTCACAGGAAGTCAGCGTACCAGGGAATATAAGACAGCTGGTTATTCTCTCGTATGGAGAATTTGTAATAAGCCCCAAAGGAGAACTTCAAGAATATGACAAAATAGTGGCTTCTGTAGAAAGAATCGCGGCAAAACTACAAGGTACGGATGTTCGTAATGTCACTTGGATCATGGCAGGTGTGCCAGCAGAAGCTGTTCATCAAGTAGAGAGTTACATGAAGAAGAAAATGAAGAAAACTTGGTGGAAATAAACGTTATCACAGACTGCACTGCTCGAAATACAGTATCATTGCTTCAGCAGTGTCACGTATGTCTTATCCCACAATGTCGTGTAAACTATGGATTCTTTGGTCTAGAAGGTATTTCAATGGGTGTACCTACTTTTCTTAATCCAAAATCACAACTCGGCTACTATATCGGTGCACATTTCGCGTATACTGGCAACGGCTGTTTAGTTAGAAGTGACAACGAATGGGATGAAAAGATCATGTCAGCAGTGCAGAATGCCAGGTTGGCCTACAAGCGTGCAAAGGAACTGAGAACTGATTTTATGGCCAGTCCGGAAGTGGAAGAAAGTTATGATAGATTTGCTTCTTTGTTGGCAGAAGAATCTAGAGTGCCGTCAGATGGTAAGATTTGTGTCTTAAAGCGTTTATAGAAGAATGAAGAATTCAACATTAATAGTATTGTGGACAGTTAAGCCACAGACTTATGTTCACTTGACTTATACTGTTAGTGTATTTCCTGTAGAATTAACAGTTTTGCTAAATTCTTTATTTGAAAAATGGTGGTATACCAACATTTTTATAACACATAAACACCGTTTGCATAGTTCAGTCGTTAAAAAAAATATTGAGCATCACTAACTACATTAATATGTTTCTATTTTGTACCAGGCCTCGAGGTGTGTATTAACTTTGATGAGAAAGGTTGTCTCCAGCTTCATCAACACATGGAGGATCAATTACATATCTTATCCAGGCAATGTCCAGTTGACGACTCTAAAATTGCAATGATAAAGAAAAGCATCGAGGCATTAGAGGGGTTTATGCAACTTTTCAAAGAAAATGCTAATAATATGGTAAATGTTAACAGCGAGGAAATCAGGAGACGAACCAAAGAACGCGAGTTTGGAGTCCATGATGTTAAGAACATATACCCAAGCTCCCTTGGAATGTTGGTAAACTTCCTTGGTATACTCTACCTGTACAGATTCAAGTCAGCCTGTCACAATGGTAGATTTGCCAAGGCATTTGAACCATTGCTGATAACTGACGAGATGAGAGAGCTGGCTAAGAGATTCAACATTCCATTGAAACTCAAAGCCACCTATGACCAGCAACAGTTTGATGCCATTGACCACTTTTTCTGCCAAAGTAAGTTTAAAATATCTGAATTCTTTGCAGATCTTCTGTTGCTTCTTGAATCATTAACTTTGTAACTTTCAACCGTCTACCTATGAACAGCAACAGTACATGTAAGACTATTTATGATCATGGTAATGTTAGAAACAACAAAAATAATCTCATTGATTGTTACTTACTCATTAGGAGATGGACTGCCTAAACCAGGTGATCAGTTTGCTGAGCAAGGGGTTCAACTGAACATGCCAGGCGACATCAGTCACACTGTCACACACAGACAATCGGGAGTGCTAACAAAAGGTAGAAAAGTGAGACAAGAAAGTCTGGTCAGAGTATTGGACACGGATACAATTGAGAGGGATATTGATGCTGTGTACAAGGCCACGGTGAGTAAAAAAAGTAATTATTATAACTACTTCTTTGAGCTTTATCAACATTTGGAATTCCAAATTTGCGGATAATCACCAGTCAATATTCCCTATACATTATATATATCTATACATTCAAACCTGTAGACAGCTGGGCCAACCACGAGTTACATTAAGAGTTACAATTTGCATATGTGACTATTGTATCATGATGGCAGAAACCAATGAGCAAGACAGCAGTATAGTGAACGTGTGAATTTGCTAAAACATACATGTGACTTTGATAAAACATCCCACAGCTTTTTGAAATTGACCCACACATCTTACTCCGTATCTAGAAGTATTTTGTGAAAAAATGACTTGCCCATTAGGATTGCTCAGGGACATATTAGTTAATATTTGGCCGTTTTACAAATTGCTAAAACACACTAACACTTTTGTGCTTGTGTTATTTTATCTATTAAGTCTGGTGAGCCAAGTGTCAAGAAACCAAGGCTTGCACAAAGAATGCTCGAAGCTGGTGATATGTCTGATGTTACAGGACCAAGGCTTGCGCAAAGAGTGCTCGAAGCTGGTGATATGTCTGATGTTACAGGACCAAGGCTTGCACAAAGAGTGCTCAAAGCTGGTGATACATCTGATGTTACAGGTTGGACTTTATTGCATTTCAACAACCCTCTCTTTAAATAAGTTTTATGCACTCATGATAAAAACAAAATAACTTATGCAAATTCATTTTTGAATTCCAATGTTCATCAAAAATGTCAAATGCACAGGCAATTTTGGCATCACAAACTTTATTTCGTCTACATAAAGTCTTTTTGGTAGGCTGTCCTGTGGTAGTAGCACATATTTTAATCAGGCCATTTGGGTTTATCTGGAATTCGTCATGTTATTTTCAAAAATTGATGATTTATTTTGAGATTGCAAAAATGATATTAATGTTGCGATATTTTTCCTTCATTCATCAGATCAGTTCATGATGAATGACAATAATATTCTTCATATGTAACTTTTTTTTTGGATAATAGAAATAATCATATCACTGAAGTTCGACTTGATTACATGATAATGGAATGTAAATTTTTGTAGATACCATTATCTTTAGGTACATATAAAAAAGATGGCAATGATCAATCCAATTGGTAATATCTAATCACTAGTCTAGCAGAGTTCACAATTAGTTAAACCACTTTCCACACCCATCAGAAGATATAATATTTAAGCAATAAAGCACACGCAACGACGGTATACCACAATGTTTTCACCAATTCAAGATATGCATGAGCGACAGCCAGTGTATATATGAAGTGAACTAGTCAAAACAGAGTGGTATACCGTCACTGGGTGTGATTTATTGCTCTTGTATCATATCAGAATATTGAAATTCTGGCGAGAGCTTACGCGTGTGCTACCAATACTATATCGTAAATATACCACAGTTCTTTTCAGTCACGACCAATCATATGATTGCATTTGCACCATCATTATACTGGTATGATAGAATAAGAATTATGCATCTGGCAACATGAGAAGAGAATGCATGGATGTTAGTTTATGGTCAAAAAATGTAAATTAACATTTCAATATTCTTTTTACCAACCACAATATCCAAGCACCGAGTACCGGTAATATATAGGAGATTGCTGGATTTTTTGCAAAGTAACTTGATTTGACTTGATTTGACTGAATAGTATTGCTTTTTATATCACAGATATAAAATTACTAGCATTCAAAACCCACAAAGCCTATAGACTCATCCCATCAGCTGAGATGTACCTACCTACCATATTCAATGTTGACAACTACACAGCACTGAGAGGAGATCAGTGGGACTTCATACAATTCATGGTTAAGATGACAGAGAAGATTCAACACATCCTATCCACCAGACAGGAGATCTTGTCAGTGCTGGGAGTTAGAGAGTTCTTTGTCACTGACACTGACTGTGATACACATAATTTGTATGGTAAGGTGTCTTGCATCAGTAATTAATTTGGAAAGTTGGCAATCCAGTGTATTCCCTTCACTTTGACTTGTTAGAATACACATTTTGTCATGCACATTCATTGACTAAACATTTCTTCTTTTTGCAGGTCTGGCAGATCAATTTCTCAAACATGGCAGAGCACCACTGTGTATCAAATCATCAGCTAAACCCTATAGTCTGAGTGCTAGGAGTTTGATTCCATATAACGTCAAACACACACTGGTAGATCAGAAAGGTCAAAGGTCATTAGAGTTAGATCAGACAGACTGGCAAGAAGCATTAAAACTTG
The DNA here is from genome assembly GCF_041260155.1 of Ptychodera flava. Lineage (NCBI taxonomy): Eukaryota > Metazoa > Hemichordata > Enteropneusta > Ptychoderidae > Ptychodera > Ptychodera flava. The sequence goes on from NW_027248279.1 coordinate 10,442,408, forward strand.
TACTGAAATATAGGGAAGAGGAAATCACTAAATTAAGGGGGAATTTATCAACAGTAGAAAATAGGGTAAGGCAGCTGAAGAGAGAAAATACAGCAGAGTCTACAGATTGGCAAAATAAACTAGAAAAATCTATGCAAGACAAGAGCAGTCTAGAGATGCAACTAGAAAATGCTAAACAGGAAGTCTTAATTTTACAGGGTTTGTTAAATACAGAAAAAGAAAATCTTAAAAGAGAAAAAGTATGTACCAAAGCTACTTTGGAAAAAAACAACCTAGAACAACGACTTGAAAGTGCAGAAATAGAAGTAGTAAAAGTACAAGATATGAACAAGAAACAGCAATCTGAGCTTGTAAGGGCAGATGAAATAATAAAAAGTCAGCTTGTGAGAATTAAAGAATTAGAATCCAAAGGTAAACAAAGTGAGATTCCCAGAGTAGACAAGAGTACATGTACACCATCATTGCCTGAAAAGACTCTGGAACAGATATCAGAAGCCATATCAATAGGTCTAGACAGTGATGAAGAGAGTACCAAGGAGTCAGATGGAAACACTGGTGAGATCATCATTAATACACACACTCTAGATATCAACTTTGCATATATCATGAGTGACCATGATGACTGTCCTGTATTCATGTATTCAGCACTAATGATCTCTGGCCAAGATGTACAAACAGTAACTGTAGTATTGATTACAGATTACAAGTCAATGCAATTATTGCATCCACGAAATATATAAGAAATACAACTTATCTACAAGTAAATAAGCATTAGCAAAAACAACTTTACACTTAACTTGCGCATTGATGGTAAGTTCTCTCCTACGTTTTGTTGCTATAAAAATATATTTACTTAGTTTCCACAACATGCTGCATTAATTCACCAGTACAAGATCTATGCCAAACACATTTACATTAATTCCCATGTATTAAGTATGGAAAAGCACTTTTTACATCAGGGCCTGACAATTTCCTTTTCCCCACTGGTCCCAGGACCAGTGACCTGTTGTTTTTTTTCACTGGTCCAAAGGTAAACTCAACTGGTCCTCAAAAATTTGCATAACAATACGAGAATGATTCATTTTTCATACTCATGCATTTCTATCAGATTTGCTTGGGATTTACAAACCGGTACAGTAAAAAAACCTGTCAATCTTTGTAATACAGACACATCACATAAACATTTACTTGATAGATTTCTCAAGCTCTTGTACACACACTAAATATGTTTTTTTTACTATTGCAATAAAGTTCACTTCATTTTTATAATTGCCCAGTGGTAGATTCTTTCCATTTAAATTGCAAAAAAACAGGTTGAAAACACAATTATCTGAGAGGAACTTCTTTTCCTTTGATGGCAATAGCAAATTGCCATAACGCTGTTTTGACAAGCTAGGCGGTTCTTGTTAAGGTCAACTACAATGGAGCTAGGGGGTCTTGACTATATAAGCCTGGATCAGCATCACCTGAGTCTGAGATGAAACCAACAGACAAATGGACTGCTGCTATGTCTGAATTACCATAAAGCTGTTTTTGTTTCAGAGAAAACTTCCTCCACTGTTGAACCACAGCCTGTTGGTGGTACAGACTACATTGGTGAGAAAGAATCAATAGGTAGAGATGGAGGTAAGAGTTTGATAAATCTGAGTAATTGTTTGTTTGTAACAATATACTGTGTATTTTAGGTAGAAAGAATATTTTTACGTAATTTAGCAAGGTGGGTCAGTTCAGACATCAGGCTTCAGGATATCACACAATCAGACAAGCAACTATGTGTCTGTATATTATCCTCCAATTTAGCAAAAAGTCAACCGACAATAGCTACTGGACACACTGACAAGCCACTTCAAAATATTATACAATCTTAATTTTTCTCATGTTTATTTTGTCACCTGTAATTCAAGTCAATTATCATTCAATCATAATTAACCAAGTATGTATTACCACAGAAATGGTAATTTTTACTTTGATTGAGTAAAACTTGAAAACATGTCAGGCTGCTCTTTCACCTTGACGTTGACAGTAAACACAATCAAGAATAGATCCAATGTAAAGTTAATGTCTTGTAGAGAGTGACTGTTTGATGATCACATTGCTTGCCATTATAGTCTCCTTCAGCCTTTGAACAAACAAATGATCAAGGGTATTTAGTATCTGCCAAGTTGATCCAAATATCTCAATATGAAACATGAAAGTATGCTAATTATTATCTACCTTTGAAATGCATTCTGTTTCTGTACTGAGGAAGCAGTATCACAATACTATCTGAAAGTTAAATTATCATAATTATAGGAATTTAGCTAAAGGGCTAATTATAGCTTTATTACACTATTTAATGATATGTTGACGTGTGACTCAAGTTTACTTTTATCATCACCTTAATAATAATCATCCTTAATTAGTCTAAAAGGCCCAGGTCTGTGTATCTAGACATGCTTTCAGGAGATGAACAAGAGACTATGGGTGACATTAAAATCAACTAGATAGAGAAACAGCATCGAACATTAGATTATTTGCCCTCTAAGGAACCAGTGTTTCAGTGAAATGATGTTGTACAATCATGTAATGACACCTAAGTCAACGACAAATTTCAGGTAAAAAAACCATTCAGCTGAAAGAACTGCAATGTTGTATGATTTTACTTGTGCTTGAATTCTGCTAGCAGGTAACTGATTATAAATTTATGGAACATAAATATCTGTTGTGAGAATGTTTCTATATCCTGGCACAAGACCACTAATTCACGTCTGAGTTCATTACCCATGAAGATAGTTCGGAAGAAAAATAGTGCAGACCTTGAAGTTTTGATACCTGCATGGATGCTTGTTAAGTTTGAACTTTAATGTGAAGTATTTTTGCAAAGATACCGGTATTTTTCTGCCTGAATCAAAAGCAGACTGTTGTGAATAATGGCTGAAGTATTCTGTGGTAATATGAGGAGTTCCTAGGCCCATAGAAATCATAACAATAAGCCCGAATTTTGTCAAAAACACCACTGAGGGTGCTATTTTCATCGCTATCTCAAAATTTCCGTTGACTTGCCCACACGAAAAATTCATCAGTAGTCAAGCTGACACTGACCTAACACCTGTTAAGAGGATTCGTGCCGCTGAATTTTTTAAAATAGGAAATTGAGCTCAACGCTACTGTGGTGGCCTATGGGAAATTAATTACTGGTTTTGTGCCTCCTGATGTACCCAGAATGATCTGAATGACTTCATTTAGCTATTCCTGTACAACATCACCAGTTAAACTTGGAAGTGATCTGTTATTCAGTTCAATCATTTATCAGGTTATCACTATGGCTACAGAATAAAAAGTTGAGAGAGAATGCGGCTATCAATAATCGTACTGAGTTACATTCTGTATGTTTAGATGGACAAAGTCTAGCATGTATGACATGTTATCTTAACATACCCAGTGGAATGCCTCAAATTTATGCAAAATGTAGCAATTGAATTGTGAGACTTTTGATATGATGATCTTTACTGAAACAGCGTTATGTGCAGCATATCAGAAACTTTTCGCCAATATTTTGCTGAACTTCATCGTCCTTATAATTTCCAAACAGCCAATTAAGTAGAGAATGGCACTATATATTTTTTGACTCCTTAAGTTTCTGTAAATGATAACAAATTATCAATCACCTATAGCCTTATATGGCTGCATTCAGAAAAAAAGGGGGGTCAGGGCTGGAGGAATCACGATTGAAATCTTCCTTTCTTTTCAGATCCCCCTCAATACCCTCAAAGTTTTAAAGTCCCCGTCGATATGATCAAAAATTTCAAGTCTTCCACCTAATTATCATACAGGCACAGTGAGCTGAATACTTTTTGTTTACCTTTCAATTTTCAAATCTACAACTTCTTCATCTGATTTGCTATAACATGGAAAACTTTCTCTCCCCATGACAAGATTGGTGATGAACTGAAAAAGTAAAACATAATGTTAAAAGTTGAAAATGTTTACAAGTACAATGTGGTGTTGTGCAATGAGGCAATAGACATATCTGAGTAAATGAATATCTTCTATCTCAAAAATGATGTTCAATATTTTGTAATCTCTGATTTTCATTGTACATCCAAACAAAAATTTCAGCAAAGTAGCTTTTGGATTCAGTGAAAAAGACATTTCTTTAAGGCAATGTGTGAAACTACAATTAATTATCAATCATAGTAAAGTAGTCAGTTAATTGTGGGTAAAAACTAATCAGGATAGTATGAGGCACTTTCTTAGAGTAATGATATTATAAGGTTATTCACAAAATACCGGATTTATGTCCGAGTACATCGTGCAGCGGAGGTATTGTCCGAGACGCGTAGCTTTGAGGACAATACCGTAGCGTACGATGTACGAGGACATAAATCCCAGTATTTTGTGAATAACCTTATTATTATACACATTTTTAGTCCAACTTTACTTGAAAAAAGTCGAAATTTAGGCGTTTTTGGATGCTTCTGCACTGAGCGATCGCGAGCAGACTTTGAACGCGTTCAGTTCTAAGCGCACAGAATGAAATTTCAACCCGCGCTGCGCAGTGCGCGTGGTAGAAATTTTACGTCAGCAGCATAATTTCATTCAAATTCACCGGTTTTGGACTGACCATGATTTGCTTTGTGAAGTACTGAATGTTAAGAAGTATTAATTCTTGTAAAATTGTAAATATTCTCTTCTTTTTCCTCGCGTTGACGTAAAGGTGTTTTGAGGTCAAAGGTCAAATAGCGTCCAATAACAACTAAAGTTATTGTACTCCGCGTCAAAGTTATTGGACTCCGCGTCCTCTGATACCGAAACTTACTGTACGACGAAACTCCATAGGTTACAGACGTAGGTGTATAATAAGTAATTTTATTGATTCTGATCAATTCTTCATTCATATTATGGCTGCATAGTCCTCTATTGTCTTTGTTGTACAAATTCAATGCATTATTAAATGATTGATGATTGGTGGAATGAAATGATTTCTGTTAACAGTGTAGAACCACCAGGAAATAGAATGGAATACAAAAAACAAAATATTATATGTATTTCACCACTGAGGGCACTGTTCATAGTCCCCTCACTGAAAGCAGGGTTGCAGCAAAGTTTGGTGTCAAATGGTCAAAGTGCAGAATGTGTATGCATTCCTTGACATGAAAAATGACTTGTAACTGACAAATAGTGAATGTGATAAAAGACCAACTGCTTTTACTAGTGCTAGTCACTAATATTGTACTGAATTTGTTCCCTCATTGGAAATCAGTGAACAAGGACTATACAGTCAGTTCACTTTTAGAAAACATAGATAACCAGATATGAACTGAAAATGCTCACCTATTTCATTATATATTGCATTTATGTGCAAATTTGAACCTTTGCCAGATGTTTGCAACTTCAATGAAAGTGTTATGATCAACATAATGAATAATATTCACAACAAATTAATTCTGAATCCAAGTATATATCCCCAATTAGGAAAGTTCATTAAAATATGCAAATTAAGAATTGACTGAAATGTTCTCATAAAGTATGCAAATTAGGAATTTGCTGAAGTAAAAATGTTAAATGACTTTCAATAATGTCGTCATATCATAGTATCTTTAATGTACAGACCTATGTTCACAGCACTGTACACACTGCATACAGACCTGTGTTCACAGCACTGTACACACTGCATACAGACCTGTGTTCACAGCACTGTACACACTGCATACAGACCTGTGTTCACAGCGCTTTACACACTGCATACATGTAGACCTGTGTTCACAGCGCTTTACACACTGCATACAGACCTGTGTTCACAGCGCTTTACACTGTGTTCACAGCGCTTTACACACTGCATACAGACCTGTGTTCACAGCACTGTACACACTGCATATAGACCTGTGTTCACAGCACTGCACACACTGCATACAGACCTGTGTTCACAGCACAGTACACACTGCATACAGACCTGTGTTCACAGCACTGTACACACTGCATACAGACCTGTGTTCACAGCGCTTTACACACTGCATACATGTAGACCTGTGTTCACAGCGCTTTACACTGTGTTCACAGCGCTTTACACACTGCATACAGACCTGTGTTCACAGCACTGTACACACTGCATACAGACCTGTGTTCACAGCACTGCACACACTGCATACAGACCTGTGTTCACAGCACTGCACACTGATACAGACCTGTGTTCACAGCACTGTACACACTGCATACAGACCTGTGTTCACAGCACTGTACACACTGCTATACAGACCTGTGTTCACAGCGCTGTACACACTGCATACAGACCTGTGTTCACAGCGCTGTACACACTGCATACAGACCTGTGTTCACAGCGCTGTACACACTGCATACAGACCTGTGTTCACAGCACTGTACACACTGCATACAGACCTGTGTTCACAGCACTGTACACACTGCATACAGACCTGTGTTCACAGCCTGTACACACTGCAACAGACCTGTGTTCACAGCGCTGTACACACTGCATACAGACCTGTGTTCACTCACAGGGCGTTGTCTACATGTCCGTCCCCAGGGGTGGGTAGGTGTTTCGTTGTATCGCTAATAAAGATATATTCTACCAACCTTTGGTATTTCGGTCTTAACTTAGCACTGCCCGACAATCTTGCGTATACGTTTTATCAACATGCTGCGTCTATTATCTGATGAGTTTGAGTGCCTAATTAGCCAAAGTAATCAAGGGTAAATTACTAATCTGTGGACGCTCTCACCAGATTATCACCGGATTAAATTGACAAAGTCAACAACGAACGCACCAGCAAGGTATAACTGAAGTGAAAATGGATGGCTCTGAAAGAGAGACTGTCAAAGCAATATTTCAAACAAGCCACAATCTGTACCACCCTCTTGTTGCTGGACTGGAATGTGGTTAACCCTGACAGACTGCCTTGAATCTGTAAGAATGAACAACCTTAGCACAAAATAACTTAGGTATAGTGTGATTAAAACTGTCATAAATTAATTGACAGTATCCCTCTCATAGTCTATATAGTTGATACAGTTACCCTTTGACCAGGACAGTATAGGACATCTATCCTGTTACCTATTGAAAGAAATATTCACTTAGAAAAACTGACTTCAGTTGAAGCTATTTTGGGAAATATCTTTAGCTGGTGATATCTGTGCTGCTTGCATAACAGTATCATTTCGTTGATCACCGTTTGAAATTGGTTTTGAATTGTCACCACTGAATTTTTCCAGTGTATTCTTACTCAGTTCTGGTGAATGAAATCCAGTGACCAATGTAACAGTGTGACTGTTGTCAAAAGACATTATGTTAATTTTCTTTGTCTTGGTGATATTTCTGTGCTTCATGGACTTATTTTAAGTTTCCAGATTTGCCATTTCGCCTTCCTTACATCATATTGATTTGTCTACATGGAAAAGTATTGGCACCCTAAAAGCTCCCTGACATTCTCACTGTCAGTACACAAATCTTTGCTAGCTTTCTCAGGCAGAGTCACCTTCACTTCTGGCTTACCAGACTAAGTAAGCCTGGTGATAGTGATACCATCTGATCTGCAAGTAGAAAGAAAGTTTGACATTGTTCTATCAGTTAATACATTTCATTTCACTGTTGACAATTCCCTGCAAAGACGGAGGCCAACGTCAGTTAAATTGAAGACCATCCCTTGTTAACAGTTTGTTGACAAATTCCCTGCAGAAATGATAAAGTGAATCAATAAAGCCTACGATCTTTCCTAAATCCTGCAAGAGATGGTTGAGAGGTATAAAATGATAATAAAACCTTTCCTGGAAATTTGACTGAAGATGGGTGTATAGTAACACTGCTAGCTTAGATTAATTCAACTCTGTATCTACTGTCAGCTGATATGCAAAATTAGTTATACATTGCTAAATATGGAAAAATGGGCCAAGTCTTTAAAAAATTGTGTGTTCATGAATGTCAATGACAGTGTATCAAATGGCTCATTTAATCCCATCATGAACCCCACTCATACAAAGACATGTCACTATCTGTCAAATTCAAATGTAATTGCTATATGTTTGATATGTTTGACAGTTCAGTAACTTAAAGCCGCTATGTTACAGCAATAATAAAATAAAGAAAGTAAATGGCTTTACTTTCACTTTCCATTTTGCTTGTCTTCACCTTTGTAACAACCACATTAGGTCAAAGGTCATTTTGTTGAAGGTCAAGGAGACGATGGTCAGTAAGCCTCAGTTCATCTTCAAGTCTTTATTCCGTAAGTATACCAGGGTAGAAAGTTTCCAGCCAATAACTGACATGACACTGGTAAATAACTTGCCAAAGCCAACGTATAAAATGCCAACAAAGGCGAACAAAAACAGGCAAATACTGTATATATGCGATTTCGATTCATCTGCAAACTGCATGCAGAGTGCAATAAGAAAGATGTGGTCGCACCTTCATTCCATCGTTGATGCCACACAGCCTCCTGGGCACAGTCCACACCGTACTACAAAACGTCTCCCGCAACTTTGTTCATTCTATCGTGCCAATGGCTGAGTAAAACATTCTGAGAAGCATAAGTTATTTAAGTTTGCTAAAATCATGTAAAGTTTGGTGGAAAGATCGGCCCAAGTGTCAATGTAGCCAACTTTTGTCTATTGACTAAATGCCTGTAAATAGCCATGCCTTTTATTTTTCCCAGAGTGACCTTTTGACCCGAGTAATCCAAGGAGGCATATGGAATGTGAGATGGGTGTACAAAAATATTCCATAAAATAAATAAATAAATAAATAAATACCAAATTTGCCATTATTTCACCCAAATTTCAGAGATTAATCTCTAAAATTTTGGGTGTAATAATTGCAAATTTGGTAGAAAATAAAAAATTACATTCAGAAGCACATTTTTTCATTGAAATTACTGACTCTTTCGGTTCAAAGTTTTACTTTGTGTTATTTTACGATGAGAATGTGAAAATTAGAAAATCAAGCATATGGTGATCCAATCTTTGTTCTTTAAAATTGATTATATTCACAGGGCTTGACAATTTTATTTCAAGTTCACTTGTCCGTCGGACAAGTGGATTTTCAATTTCACTTGTCCTCTCAAAAATTTTACTTGTCCTCCATTTGTAATAATCAAGACCAAAATACTTGCGACGAATTCCGTAGCGGCTTTCAGGGCATTCTTATCTTGGTAATTTTCGCCGATGTTACCGCCGATTTTTTTCAAAAGTTTACATTGAAGTAGGCCTGCGTACGGTCTGTGTGTTTCCGGCGTCATACGGCCTCCACCACAAGAGGCCGTATGACGCCGGGAACACACAGACCTGTACGCAGGGCTAACATTGAATTTGAAGGTACATATCATACATCGGCTTCCCGTGTTTGACAAGCATTAATGCCGTCGTAAAAAGATTGGTCAGTTTCTATCGCTGGTCGTCGTCATTCGGTTCACGCATTGCGAGTGCATGCGATCGGATTGTTGGCAAGTGAAACCGTACTATCGGGCTCAGCGGACCCACAAAATTTCCACAATCATTGTCCCCGTCACGATCTCATCTGCGATGCGCCAACAGTCTAAATGCGGTTGACTAAACTCGTGAGACCTTATCGATTCAACGCGAAACATGTCGTATCTGTCAAGAAAAGCATTTCGATTGGTTTGGTCATGGAGGTAGTCTCTTCCTACCTCCATGCTTTGGCAATGGTGGGGTATTTGAGACACGACGTACTGAACATTTTGGAACCGTCATATTTCAACCAAGGCCACTGTGCTTTCCAAATTCCATTTCGGGAGATAACGTCTACGGCGTTTTCCCCATCATAACGCTTATGTTTAGATCTTTTGTCAGAAACATCGATCATCACATCGAGTCGTCGATTCTCAGACGATCACAACTCACGCTGGCCCTCGTGGCGCCGTCGTAAATCATCACAATGTCGTTTCTCAGAGTTACACAATGCCCATAGTCGTAAACTCCGTGCCTCTTTACGGCAACAACTTTGCTTGGTTTTTGGGTAGGTCTGCGGAGCGGAAATTACGCTCTGGCTCGCGAAAATGCACAATGCCTTGTTTGCATTAGTGGAAATATTACCGTAAAATACTCATATTTACAGCGATCACTCCACAAACTATCTGCCAACAATGTTCGTCTACCTCGCGAGGCCGCATAAATGATTTTGAAGTACTGCACGGTCGATTGCCTACTATGGCATTGGGTTTTGCAATTTTTTACCTAATTTGTTGGGGCGGAGCAGTCAGCATACAACAAAGAAATGCTGTTTACGCCAAATTTTGAGCAATTTTTTAATTGGACGATGAAACAATTTCATGTCGATCATCGAAAAATTGCAACATTGTGTGAGTCGGCAAATGAATCGCAGAAGAACGTCACAATTGTATCTAAAAAAGTCAGTGATTGACATTTATTTTGTGTGAACGACAATGCAAATCGGGCGACACGTTCACAAATCGCAACTTAGGTTCGCGTTGCACCAGAAGTTGTATAAACAACTTGTCCGGCGGGCGACCAGATTTTATTTTTGACTTGCCCGAACGTAAATTTCACTTGTCCCGGGCGTCGGGCGACAGGAATTGTCAAGCCCTGTATTCATGTGCTATAATTCCAAAATTCCTGATACTTCCAAGTATATTTCACTGTCATTTGACCCAAACTTTTCATGAACTATATCAGAGTCAGAACTATCTCTATCACTGCTAGTATGCAGTGACAATGACACTGCAGTAGCAGGGTAGCTGTATTAACTTTGATAATATTGACAATGTTTTTATTCAGTTTATACAGCTGCGTTCTTGTTCTACTCCCTACAGCATGTTGAACTGTCCAGTATTCAGCTTGCCAACACAGCCTGTGTATGTGTACTGTGCATTTGTACCACTGACAACTGACTGTCAGTCTGGATTGTAAATCAGTTATCACCTAATACATATTTACATAGTCAGACTTATTGTCGACAAACTGAATATTGTGTGTTTCAGCATGCTGTAGGAATACAGTAAGAAACTGTATTTGATATATTGCATAGAAATATTTAAAAAATTATCAGTAGCAGCTTCTGCCCCATTACTAGGCCCATGTGTTTTGATTTTTTTTACAAAAAATCATACATGTTTAGACTTTTTTGAGATAAAAGTCATGAAATGTGACAAAATTGTTCTATATTTTGTTTAATTATTGCTAACATTACAACAATTTGATGACATTAAAATGTTATTCATATCAACCAAACTTTGGAATCCAAAAATGTAAAACGTTAAAAGAAACAAAAACTTTTCAGGTCCCCCACTGCCAGAGCTGAACTTTCAAGTCCCCATCTGCTACCCCTAAAAAAACTTCAAATCCCCCTAAATTCCTCCAGCCCCCCCCCCCAAACTAGTCATTTTTTGTGAACACAGTCTAGGACAAAGAAATTTCAGTGTTATAATTGATTTGGCACTTGACATTCTGCATAATGTCAACAAATTTATATTCATTGAAGACATGTACACTGTATGATGGAAGCAATGTTGAAATAGTTTTCCCTAAATATAATTTTACACATTGCTATTGATCTGAGTTGATGCTCTTAGACACTAAGTTTTAACAACTTTGATTCACTTTTTTTATTTATACAAGTTTTCACACAATGCTCGAGAACATTATTGATTGGGCATAAACTGATAAAGATTCAATTTTAGGGTGACCTGCCCCTAATATTTAAGTTTAACTGGTGAAATTATTAAGTGTTGACAGCCACAAGGACAATTCTGAATTGTCTGTACTTAGCTACACAGAAAACTGAGTTAATGCTAGTGAAAAGTCCTATACCGGTACAACAGTAAGTCACAGCAGCAGTATGCTATTATGGTTTTGGTAGAATTTTGTCATGAATAATTGCTCCATTTTACCGTCAGTTATAAATAAAAATAAAGTGAGAGGCACGCCAAGATTGATTAAACATTATAGGTTGAGAAAGGAAATTTGCTGATTAATGTGACATAGTTCTCTAAGTGCAACTAAGTAACTTTTTCTGTGACTTTTTATTTGCATTTCCAGTGCCAAATGTAATTTGCTACTCAGGGCTCCCGCTACCTATTCGCCAATTCGCCAATGCGAAAGAAAGTTAAAAATGGCTACAAAAATTCCTGTTTGGCTAATGTAGTGGCTATTGAATTCTTAGACCTCCTCAACAGAAAACTACACCTAACAATAAAATGTTGTAAGATGTTGAAACAGTTTACCCTCCTTCCTACAAAGTTGCAATGTATTGAAACAGTTTAATCTCCTTTCTACAAAGTTACAAATTCCCTGGTACGTAAAACAAACACTGTTGCTGTTCGATACTACAAATACATCATGAAGTCCATGAATACACTGAGGCCTGCTTTGCCTCTGTGAGTCCTGTGTCGTCCTTGAGTCTATCAAAAGTTTTACCTACTTTGCTGTATCAAAATTTGGCCTGCAACTACTCAGTTTGATAGTAAAAACCATTATTTCAAAGGAAACTTTCACAAACGGAGTCATAATACAAAGGAAAAGGAGAAAAACTGAGGTTATCTGACAGGTCAAGTCTAGGTCATCTCATCATGTTATGTTATGCATGAAGACCCCTTAAGTTTACAATTACGGTTCACAAAAAACCACCTAGGGTGGTCCAATAGGTGAAAGGTAATTTTGCTGCCTTCCAATTTAAATGGAATTCAGCTTGACTGACTCCAATTCGGCCTACTTTCAAACTGCTATAACTTATACAAGAAATTATGTGATTCTGAATGATTTTAATATTTTTGTAGATTCCACCAGTTTAATGATCTAGAAGTGAACATCACCAGACATTTCTTGATGATATCAAAATATCAAATGAAAATATATCTGGGCCAAATGTTATCATAAGGCCAAAGTAATTAAATTCTTTGTTTTGCGTCCCCACCCGCCTAGGTTTTTAAGGTTTTCATGAAAAACACACACAGGACATGACCGCTTAGCTTTTCTGAACTAAAATTTTGTTACAATTTGTTATTTGCTGCAATCAAATTACATTGTGTTAATTTTCTTGTGTGTGTTTTTCAGCCTCTTAGACGCGTACCTTTTCCCATTTAGTTTGGATGCAAAACAAAGAATTTAATTACTTTGGCCTAATCATTAAAACAATGAATACCCTCAAACAGTGAGTAATTTAAATGAACATATATCGTTGTGTCTTGTTTTACAAGAGTTTTGTTTGGCCCAGCCCTTTTTGTCTCAAGAAAAGTACTTATACTCAAGATGCTATTTCAGCCTGCTTGATCACAACTATGACATACAAGTAAAACCAGGGCCTTAAATACCACAATAATTGTATCTACACTGCCATTGTGCTATACCATAAATACTGTCTTCTGCATGGAAAATTTTTACTTGTGTGGCTCAAACATTTAGGTTATGGAAGACTGCATAAATTTGCCACATGAGAAGCCTGTAACTTACTAAAAGCTATCATACTGTGAATACTAACTGAATGTGGCAGAAATATTCAATCTGTACCTCTTGTAATATACACTTAACATTGCTACCAGATCTTTAGAATTCAATTGCTACCTAATTTTATTTCTGGTGTTTAAAGTTTACCACCAAAAATGAAAAAGGATTTCTATCCCTGAAATGTCATAAAAACACAGATTATAAATGCAAAAACTAAACACATATTTCTTTAATGTAAAAACCATCATGAACATCATACAAAACAACTTTATTTGTGAAATTAGGGACTCCTGAATGACGAGAAAGCTGTTGCCACACTTGAGATCATAAACTGGCTAAAAGTTACTCAAAATGGCTAAAAGATTTTTGATTTGGCTAATGAGTTGGCTAATCATTTGGTGACTTAGGGGCGCCCTGCTACTCCTATTGTTTTCAGTGAGTCCCTGCTATTAAAGGGTTGCAAAAAATAAAATGCACATTGAAAATATGAAGTATGTGTTCTTCTTACACAGAACCACTGAATAATGAAAACAAATCACAAATACATTGTGTCTGATTTGCACTGCAAAAACAAGAAATAAACATAACATAATTGCACTAGTCAATTTGTATTAATTTCTGTATAATTTTCCTGCCATGCCATGATGGTTTGTGTCATAACCATAACAGGTCTATCTTTCTGTTTCTGATTCCCTGTATGTTGCTGTGTTGTCATAGATCTGAAATATTGGTACACAGACTCAGCTAAAAGCAGCATATTGTCTCAAAATCCTGACACTATGATTTTGCAAATCTGTCATAAAACATAAACACCTACCCTACAGGACTCCAGGTCTTGCCTACTGATAGGCTAACAGCGCCCTCTATCATTTGGTTATTGTGACATCAACTTGTTTTCAGTCTGTTCCTAATTAAAATAAAACAAAAAGGTTAAAGTCTTAGGAATCAACGTAACATAAATAAAGTCAATCTTTTACACTTACAAGAGTGAGAGACACTTTAACAGACAATAGTTGTAACTTTTGATTTTTTTTTCAGTTTTGTTTTGTTTTGTTCCTCAATTGTTGTCACTTCTTGTGCCATACCCCTAATTCATGTTGAAAAACAACATTTTAATAGTTTTGCCAACTGGAATTCACCATTTAACAATAAAATAATATTTTGAAGTTCATTCATGTACAAGCTGAGTTGATAAGCAGAATACTTTGTATCTCAACATGTTTTTTGGAGGAAAACAATCAGACTTTCACTTTCTCTTGCCAAAATCACTCACCAAAAAGTCAGGTGAAGTCATTATATCAGCTGAGTTGAGGTGTGGAATACTGTCAACAAGTTTTTTTGAGAAGAACCATAAGACTATAGATAACTTTAACCTTCTCAGGTGTAAATCACGTACCAAATGGACAGGCAAAGTCACCAACAGTTTCAGCTACTGGCCCTTTTAATACAAATACATCAAAATTTATTTATTTATTTATTTATTTATTTATTTATTTATTTATTTATTATTCATTTATTTATTTATTTATAATGACATGCAAGCATAATACAAATACATCAAAATTTATTTATTTATTTATTTATTTATTTATTTATTTATTTATTTATTTATTTATTTATTTATTTATAATGACATGCAAGCATAAAACACAATCCATAAGATTAGGATTATTGGTAAAAGTATAGTTGGTATTGAGATTTTAAAACATCAAAGCTCAAAATAAACATCAAAACAGTAAACACAATGTCATTTGTGTTCAATAGACATCCATTGAAACAGTGCATGCTGAATTCTTTCTTCTTCAACTACACTCATAACAGGGGGTGCAACAGTCAATACAGGCTAGAAATCAATACACACCATGTTTCAAGAATAACTTTGCTGAGCTGAAGTTTTCAATATGAACTGTCATTCCAGTCAATTCATGCTAAATTCTGCTACTTTAACTAAACTCATAACAAGAGCTTCCAAAGTCAATGCCGGTTCCAAATTGATGTATATCATTGTTTCAAAATTGACTGAGCTATCAAATTTTCAAAATGAGCTGTCATTCCAGCAGAAATTTAATTCATCTCATGATAGTGTGATTGCATATTGAATACATTCATAATTCGCCAAGAGAGATAATACTACAAGTTTAACTCTGGCTGTCCAAAGTGCAAATTTGAGTCCTGCAAGCTTTAATTTATACTGTAGTGTATCCTGAGATGGGAGCCTCACTCTGTGGACTTTCAAACTAGATCTGTGTCATCACAAATCTTAATTTTGTATGTACATGCCGCTATGCAGGATATTTAGTTAAATTGCTACATTATACAAAAATTCAACTTCTTGTAAAATCAATGTCAAGTACAGAAGAACAATACACTGAATTGATGAGTTCTATGATTGACCTGAATAACAAAGAACTGATGTCAGATTTAAACTGAGATGTTTTTTAGAATACAAGTCAGACTGATCATTGTGATTCCTTTGATGTACATGCTGTGTTGGTATTTCTCAACTGTCAAGATAATCTCAAACAACATGGATGATTTTTAGGTTTTACAGAAAACAAGAGTCATTCCCAGTTGTCATGAATTTTGTTAATATTCATTGGATAACTCTGTACTGCAAAATGTATTGCACAGAATTGCAATATTACAGATATTTTGTTAATATTCATTGGATAACTCTGTACTGCAAAATGTATTGCACAGAATTGCAATATTACAGATACCATAGCGGCACGTCTGAAAATCATTATAAATATTGTCTGATGAGACAAAAATATTTTGACAACGCCAAATTGGTAATGGAGGTCAAATTAGTCTGAAAAAAGAAGGTTATGTATACAGATAATAAACCTGAGGTAAACCAAACTAAAATTTTCACTGTCCCATCAAAGTACTTTCAATGGTCTGACACCACATTCAGTACATATCCTGTATTTCTTGGTATGTGTGCTTTTAGAAAATGAACTTAGACATCAATAAAAGACACATAATTATGAATAGAATTCAAAGGTTGCAAGGGCTGCTCATTGAAGATTTGAAATTCCAAGTGAATGCCATTTTATAGGGCCATGGGTAAAAATCTATAAATAATATTTTTCCATCGTCATGATCCCCAAAACTTTGACAAAGACCATCGCAGAAAACATTTAAAATTTAAACTGTGAAGCCTGAGATACAATGCTTGGCCAGAGTTTTAAAATAAGATGTGCTACTGTAACGAAGAAGTTAAAAAAACTCAATAAAACAAGGAAATGAGAATACTTCAAATTGCAAAGATGAATTTCAATTTTTGGTTTGGTGATTGTACTATGTACAACTTGCACTTTGCCCATACATTATGTTCAATTATTCTTTTTTACAGTTAAGAGAGCAATGTTTTGAATCAAGAAGGAAAATACATAAAATAATTTTAAATTCACGGTTCCTCTCTATGTGACTCAACAAAAACAAGGCACTAAAATTCAATTCTCTATTGACATTTTTATGTTTTCTTTTGAAATGAATACACAAAAATTATAGACCAATAATAAATCATAAAATGGTTTGGTTTGAGTTTGTGACTCTGAGAAGCATAGTAAAATACACTGTGAGCAAACTCTACACATTTTAAAATGTAAGTATTTTCAAATAGTGTAATGATTTCAACAAAACCAAAGATTGACCACAGTTGACATAATAGACTTCATCAAAGAATATCCCTGTATGACAACTAAGTGAAACAATAAACTTTATATTTACTGTCATGGTAAAATTGCAATGATAAACTCCCCAAAAGAAGTGAAAACCTACCTGTAATAGTTTTGCTTACATTGAGGTTGACATTAAATTGTTCTGTACTTCACAGGTAAAATGGCAGTAACATTTTAATAAATTATGGATATAATCTTTCACTCCTGTCATACAGAAAAAAATCTTAACAACAATAAATTTCAAAAACTAGAGAAGTGAAAACTTACCTGCAGTATTGTTTACATTTAGGTTGACCTTTGATCTCTTTGTTACTCTTCAGGTTCTAAGTGGACATTGCAGGTATTGGGCAGTGAGAAGTCTGGTACAGAGCCAGGACAGTTTAATTCACCACGTGGTCTGGCATGGCATGGAGATCAGCTTGTGATCTGTGACACAGAAAACCATCGCATACAAATACTCAATAAGAATAAGGTGGTCATAGAAATTATCAGATTTGATGGTCAGTTTGACAATAAATTCAAGCCATATGCTGTGGCCATATCCCCTGATGGTCACTTCTTTATCACTGACATCGGTAATAACCAAATAATTATTTGTGACCAAAATAAAAAAATATTCAAATTATTCCCCAAAGTGCAGACATTGAGGTTAGGAGCATTACTGTAATGGCAGCATTTATTTTTGTCACTGACAGCAAAGGTAAAAGTTTGATCAAATACAACATCAAAGATGGAAAACTTGTTGCAAGAGTCAGTGATCAATTCAGTTATCCACACTCTGTAATGGCTACTAGCAACAACCATCTCTTAGTGTCAGATAGAGACAAACATGTCATTCATGTTTTAGATTCTGATTTGAATTTTCTGAATTCATATCGCAATGATAGGTTACAGTCTCCACAAGGCTTGGATGTTGATTCACACGGCAATATTTATATTTGTACACCAGAGTGGAATGGCATTGTAAAACTGATATCTGATGGACAATTGGATTGTGTATTATTTGAAGGTGTTGGGTATTACCCAGAGTTCATTGCAGTCAATGATGACGTCACAACAATTGCTATCACAGGGCAGTGGCCGTATCACTCCTTCCACCAAATCATTGTATACTCTGTATCAACATAGATATGCATTACAATCTCATCAAAATATCACCATTTTTAACACATTTTTCACATCCTACACCCCAAGTTTGGACTAAAAATCTCTTGTCCTCAACTCGACACAGAACTTCATGTGCATCTGGATCAGAATTGTGAAAATTTTGGTGAAAAATTCAGGAATTTTTTGAAAATGCATTGAAAGCAATGGACGGTCTGCATCTGTGACGTCATTGATTGTTTGTTGACTTCAAGTAAAGTAGGTCAGTAGGTTTTCTCCATTTTTCTCAAAATCCAGAAATTTTAGACATCAAGTGTGGGCTAAAAATTTCTTGTTCACAACTCGATGGACACGTTTATGGTGGTTGAAAACCAAGTTTTAAAAATTTGGGTGAAAAATTTCTGACATTTTCATAAATGCATTGATTGCAATGAGCAGTTTGAATTTGTGACGTCACTGGAATGCCAAGTAAAGTTGGTCATGATAAGAATTTCTCAATATTTGATAGAATTACAAATTTAGACATCAAGTGTGGGCTAAAATTTTATTGTGTATGAGTCGCTGGACTTGTCTATAGTGACCAGAATCCATGATGAGAATTTTTGTGAACAAAATATGAGTAACTTTTGATGAATCATAATGAATGAATGAAAACAATCAATTGATTCTTGAAAATGTAGAGTTTAAAATTCAACATTAATTCTCAAAATGGTTTTCGGACTAAAAATTGATCTCCGTAATTTGTATGGATTGACTGTTTTCACTGGAAAAAACTCCGGTGATTTATAAGTGAGACGGCAATGCTGTTTGGTTTGACAATGTCTTTCAGTTGATCACAAATCCCTGTTACAAACAATGGAATATTTTGATGAGATTGTGTATTGGACTGTCCTGACAAACCATCAGATCTCAATTACACCAGAGACAAACGACCGGTACGGTTCATTTGTCAGTGAAATGTACTTGTAAAACATTACCTGTATATCCTGTGATAACTCCTGCATAATATGCAACAAATATTTCCATCCGATCGCGATGGTAAATTCCAAACTGTCCATGATCTGACAGTGAGCAAGTGATGGCCAGCTGGGAGGGCCGGCCATGAAAACTTGTGAAGCCCAGTGCAGTGAAGCAGGATTTCGTGACAGCGCCTCCTCTGGCAAATCATGAGATTCTTTTGAAAGAGGGCGCTGTGATGCTCATCGTAGGAAATTTACATCCGCAGTTTCCTATGGGAAGGTTGTGGCTTCACAAGGTAAAATATGGATGCAGCCAACAATAAAATTTCCAGAAATATGAGCAAAAGATAGTTTTGCTTTACAATATGTTACTCAGATATATTTCGAAAAGAATAAAACTGGTTTTGGGAAAGCAAAAGCTGTTGTAATTGATTTGCCGAAAGTCTTCTCTTTGACGTTTCGGTCTTAAAGTACACATGGCTTGCAATGTCAATGCATTGTAGAGCAAAATAGTAGATATGTAATGCGTTATATTGTATTTCCTGTACTCTTAAAATAGGGCAAGGTTCTCTAAAAGAACTTGAATTATAGAGTTTTGTTCGTATGTCGCAATTTCTTTTCGGTCATTTATGCCCGGATTGTCATAAAATAAGCAAAAGCTAGCGCTGTATAATTTTTGTGACACCGATTTAAGCAGTCATAAACTTGAGTCGTACATGTGTAACATCTTTATGCTGATTATTAATTTATTTTGGTCTTAACGTTTTCCAAGGGCAGATAGAACGGTATATATTCATTGATAAATTTGCAGTGCATTGCATTGTCAGTATTAAACTAGAAATTCTTGCTTGGACTGTAATTTTCAGTTTTATATTCAAAGGCTAGAAACCGTGTGTGCTTCATTTCATTATAGTTCATAGTATACAGTCTTATCATCCTGGAAATAGACATGTATATTTTATACAAACTTTCATTTGTATCCAGGATCAGCGTGAAGATTTGTTCACTTTTTTCTGTCACCAACATTCAACGATTACTGACTTATTCATGTGTAAATGAATTGCGCAATTATGAAGATATTCCATTTCGATTGCTACTGAAACTGTTGTCAATCACTGTAAACTGATGTAAGTCGCAATGTACATTTTCATATTCTGTGATGTAATTCTTGCATTAAATGTATCAAACACGAAATCGTTTGTTTCACTTTATTTTTGAATTCATGACGAATAAAAGTGCATTATGGAGTTGGTTTTTTTTGCAATATCACAATGAATATTGAAACATTTCGATTTAAATAAGACGACGTGACGTTGGAAAGCAAAATTTCCTCAAAGACCGAAGCAGATGTTAGAGTTGGTCTCCCCAAGATATCTCACTGATACCCTAACGGTTAGAAACTCTATGAAAGGATACAACATCTACCTTCACTTGAATTTCTTGCATTTGCCATTTCTTGACCTGGAAAACATTTTTATCGCTTGTCTATTGACTGTGAATTCCCTAAGCGTAACTTCAACTATTTTTTTTCCTTGGAGGTTGGTGTGTGATGACATTCATGTTCCTTTCAATCTCCTGTTCCCCCAAACTGACATGAATGTACAAACATTATTAATTGGACGATTTCGATGTTCTGTTGTAACATCTTCCCAATGACAGTAATATTGTTAAACCTGTCGGTGTGCGCTTTTTCCTGTAGTCCGTGCAGAACGCAATTATTTTTCTTCACATCATACGATATGAAGATGAACGCCAGACATATTTGTCCGCATTATTTTGTCCACGAAGCCCACCAACTTGTAAATGAACTCGCGTAAATTGAAAAGGGAGAATTAAGGTCACAAGAAAATATTGAACACTTTCGAACTCTCTGTAGGAAAGTGAGGTCATAATCCCATCAAAGTATATATTTTCTGAAAGCCTATAGATATTGGCAAATGCTGTTTTGTGTTATTTTATAATTGTTTAAATAAGGATCTTGTGACAGTAAATTTGAATAACCTCTTAAAATCATTTTTTATATTTCCATACACTGCAGGTACAATGCCATATTCAGCACATTAGCGTAGAGAGCGACATAACGTTAAAGGGACCACCAAACGGTCCATGCACACAAGCGTGACGATCGCTCTCAGCGGCCTCAGGGCACGATATCTTTATCTGCGTGATAATTAATGCGCTACGTTGAAAATAGACAAATAAAAGTGTGAAATTGGCATTTTCTGAAAGTTTAACTTGTCGAATTCTCTTACATTTCCAAAATTGCCCGAATTTAACATATGAATTTAAATAATAAAATATTTGACAGCAATCCTGATGGTGACATCGTCCTGGAGGTCCGTTTTACTGTCATCGTGAGTTTTTAGGAGAACCGTAATGGTTTCACATTCTCTGTAGTCTGTTATCACTACCTTAATAGTGACTAGGGTCCACTGGCTCCATCAAGTTGTGCGGTCAACTATCACAAGGAGTGTCTTACCTTAGTTATACCTGGCGGCAAAAATCTCTACTCTCGCGGATTTTGCCAATGAGACCAACTTTTTTGATCAAAATGCTAACCTTAGCACCTCTCATGAGGTTGCGCCAATGTATTTATATGCCGCACACGGTGAAAGATCATTTCATTGCCCTCTGAAGGTTGATATTCACTCTTGGCATTGTAGTGTACATGTGGGTGCGTTTTACATTTGAATCCCTCTTTTTTCATGGCGGACACATTGTATATGATATTGTAGCAGATGTAGACTTGCTCAAAGTCCGTTGGCATTGTAAATATCAAAACAAAGTAAATTAAGTAATAACGTTCAGCAGACTGTCGCTTTACTGGAAGGCTATTGCGTACATCACGGTGAGGACGCGATGCTAGGCCATGCAGCCAGTATAACTGCTTCTGAGAACAGCCATGTGACTGGAATCATTCTTTACTAGATGTTTAAGTAAGAAGTTCTGTGATCCCGAAACATCGGAATCAGAAGTAGTCTTACATTATCGTCGTATGGCGAAATAATCGTAGTCGTTTAATATAACAGCGGTTTCAAAAATTTTCAAAACGTGGTTTTGCGGAAAACAGTATTCAACAAGATTAGTGTAAATAAGATTTATCTGCACTGTTTATATTTCATAAATATTAGTGATTCCGTTAATATGGAATATTCTAGGGGAAAATTTTGAAGATCAATCGAGTCCTCATAGAGTTACATTTTAACAGTTCAGCATTTGCAAGGGTCCATGAGATTGTTACAGAGATTAAACAATCATATTGTATTCACTGATAAAACATCAAGATGAAAATGATCATCTAAACAGAAAGAGTGAAGAGCTGTGATGAAACCAAGGAGGAAAATCATCTTCAGGAAACAGACACTGCATTTCATCGTATGAAATCCCGATATTAAACGTATGTAAGATGATGTGTGATGGGATTTTTATATAGTCAACATAACATGAAAGGGGTCACAAAATATGGCACTGCGCATGCGTAGTTTCACACTTTGAAGGTGAAATGAACACGTCAACAAGAAAACACACTATGATGGTTGGATAGGGAGGGCATATGATCCATTTCGTGTTATAATGACTACATGCAATCCTTGTAAAACTTCAACAGGCACGTTTCGTTAAATTGGGGGATTCTATTACATCGTCACACTCAAGGAATCACATGACATGATATTTCAAAGCAAAAGATGTGTGAATGAAACAATGTTTGAATGATGCAAGATGGTATGTGTATTGTCAAAATTACACAGAACGAAAATAATTGCCAGCACAACAGACATATGATAGTATCATACTCTATTACTCTCAACAACAAAGATTTTATTCAATCTAAACTTCCATTACATTGTTGGCAAAATCAACAACATCCTAAACTATTAGTTGTCGTATTTTTTTAATGTGGATGATGATACCAGAGTGTGTTCGATAGGAAAAAAAAATATGTTTGGCCAAAACAGTGACAACTGCTCTCACATTGACAGTCTCAAACTTAGCTTGTTGATTCAACACCAGATGCAGTCAATACGTCACGAATCCATCGACTTATTAAAGCTTTTCTTTGAGACAGCATTGAAATAAGAAAACTGATTGGCCTTGCTGCTGCCCTCTACGGTCAGTGGGGTCGTATTATTTCAATGAGGGAATGGCAGATTTTAGCCACCTTTTCAAAAAGGCCGTGTGTTTAAATTAAATCATATGCATGTGTGGCCGACCAGATGATTCTCATAAATAGAAATAGACATTTTTCAATCGTGTTATTCACATATATTTTCAACATAACAACACCGTCGGGGAAGAACAAAGTGTTTGTAACTCAATGCCCTGCTACCTAAACAATTTAATGTATTGGCTTTATTGTACTTGGGCCTCAGCCCAAGTACATTTGTTTTCATTCCGTGGGAAAAAACTCTGTAAGGTATAACATTTCTGGCTGAGACCAGGGAGGGCAAAATGCCTTGGCTTCATCTTTCTTGGCATAATAAATGGCGTAATGATGTTAACTGAATGGAAGTGCTGCTCTCAGCCAGTCTTGAATAAGTGAGATGTGAATATTAATGCTTCTCTATCTGAGTTTTTGCCACAAAATCTTCTGAATATAATCAAAATGTGCATCGAAATGCAACAATTAATGCACCCTCCGTTTCCTATGCGATGGCACGACCCTTGCTACACCCACTGGACGAGCCAAAGTGGGAGGGGTAATTTCAGTTTGGTCGAACAAGAGGGCTCGAGACCAGAATTTAACATTTAACTTGAAACATGTTTAATCACTGACAAGATGTGGACTAGTTTTAATCAAACTAAAATTGTGAAAACGAAAGGTTTTATATCCCGGATACAATGAAAAACATTACGACTGGAAACTGCACCCCCAGTTGAGAATAGTAATGCCCACAGCGATGGAGAACACTTATCCTTGAGCTGAGAAAACCAGACCGTCATTTCGAAATAGAGCTGCAGATTCGAGAAGCTCGTTCAAAATAGCTAGGTACACCCCATAAAAAGGGTGATTTCGAGTTTTGAGGGCAAATTTCGCCTCCTTCATATAGAAATCGTACGTTTGTTTTTCCAGGAGAACACACCATTTGACACAAAATTTGCATGTAAAGGGGTCGCCAGTAAGCACGTGGTCAAATCTGGCATAAGAAACAATATGAAATGTTGGGTAAAGCCAGTCCAAAATAAACTGATTTGAACTTTTGTGTTTTGTAATTTATACTACTGCAGTAACATTACCTTTTTTGACAACATCACACAATGCAATACGTTTTGAAACTGAATACTCCGACGTATTCTGTGTCTCCTTTGCTAAAAAATACGGCATGCCGATTACCATGTAAGGAAATGATGACGTCAAGACCGTGACAGATTTGTAGTCCGTTCGGTCCTGGATCGATGGTGCACGAAGTTTTGTCAAGGTAGCTTGTGTATTTATTTCCTAAATGGGAGAGATTAGGGTCGATCTAAACGAAGGCCGAAGAATGTTATGATACTCTAAGCGAGCTGAACTCTACGTTCCAGTCTTTTATTCTTTTTCGTAAATAACCGTCGATGTCGGCAACTCTCTCGCTAGCCCTGCGTACGTACGCAGTGTACGCTGTGTTTTAGTAACGCACACAGGGAATGCACAGCGTACACTGCGTACGTATGCAGGGCTAGCGAGAGAGTTGCCGACATCGACGGTTATTTACGAAAAAAGAATAAAAGACTGTCATTTTGGAAGCGATCGAGTAGCTGAGGTAGGCAGGATACGACTTGGGCCCAAGAACGCTGAATTTCGGCAGTAATTTGGCTTTTTACGTCAAGTCCAAAATGGATTTGAAGTCACCAACTCTACGTACAGGTCTTTGCAGGGCTGTGGTGAGCGGGGCTATTAGCTGTAGCGGAACACACAGCATCGTACGCAGGGCTATCGCTAGCCCTGCGTGCGATGCTGTGTGTTAGCTGTAGCACATAGCATCGTACGCAGGGCTTGGGGTCAACATGGGGTCGCAGCCATGTTGCCTCAAAACTTATTTCTGTCTGCACTCAAAACTCAAAAATGTCGGATATGAACCTGAAAAATCGATGCAATTTTGTCAAACTTCGGCGAAATTTCAGCCTATAGACAAAATTTCATCTAGGTAAGGTAAATTTACTGAAATTTGATCGACAAAATAGAGCTAGAGGTCTGATTTTTGGTATATAGGAATAACTTAGCAATACAATTATGACAAAATGTGACGTGACCTCAATGACCTTTGACCTCAAATATATATATTTGTCCCCAACTCAGTAACCACAAGTGCTACATTCTTCATATTTGGTATGATAAGACACCTTATGACACCACATATTGTACCTCATTAATTATGCGCATATCTAATTTTGAGCGAGCCAATAGAGCTAGAGGTCTGATTTTTGGTATATAGGAATAACTTAGCAATACAATTATTTTGACAAAATGTCACGTGACCTCAATGACCTTTGACCTCAAATATATATATATATTTGTCCACAACTCAGTAACCACAAGTGCTACACCCTTCATATTTGGTATGATGGGACACCTTATGACACCACATATTGTACCTCATCAATTATGCGCATATCTAATTCTGAGCTGGATGTCCGACTTTAGTATATAGGGATAACTATAGGGTAAAAATCTAAATATGCCCATCTAAATATTAGACATCTACCATCGAGAACAAAAGAAATTTGCTGTAATTTGAATATTTAAGGAGTTTAAGCAATTTCCACTATAAATAAAGAACCCCTGCCTCAAACTCCACAAAAGTTGCTAGACATATTTTGCCGTTGTCATGTCATTGCTTCGTTTAATAACCAGTTAATCAAATGCCTAATTGACAGGAGGAGGAAATTCAAGACCATATTTGAATAGTTGTATATATTGTCCTCAAAATTACTCTATCACGGCCCAAGTACTCATTGCCTTAAGCAATACTGCCTTGTATTATCGTTTTCATCAGGCATGTGTAAATGAACTATCAATGTTTTCCACCGGGGGAGGGGGAGAGAGGGCCTATCGGGGGAGGGGGTGAGGGAGCCATGTCAAATTCCTCACTGAACACGGCAAAATGCATATCAGATAAGCTGGTTATCTGTGATTTTTTACGGATTGAAAGGCTCTCAGAAAATTATCACCGCCGAATTAATTTAATGGGCAAATTAACAGAAAGGACGATGATGAACGTTTTGTTATGTGGAGACTGCTTCAAAGCATGAACGGTGACATTTTATGAGGTCAACAAATTCATAATTCAGTAGTTGTATGCTGTACTTTACAAAAATCTCAAAAGAATCTAATTTGGCTGTTATGTCCTAGTGGTCACGACTGCAAGCGGAGCCATCTGTGACACTTCGCCACCGGCCTCCCATGAACGACTCATCAGTTGACAATGTACGCTGGGAAACATACAGTATTAAACTCCGTCGTGACAGGCAGGCAAGATAAGACAAGGCGTTTAGGTACGTAGATCTATGTTTATAAAAATAAAAATGACATCACCGATCATTAGAAACGTGGTGTTAAAGAACATATAAGATTATTGTTTTGTAACAGAAGACCATGGAGATCATTTTCTTTGAGTATAGTCTATTTTTATAGCAAAATTGTGAAACCAACATCTGAAGAGAAACTTCAACACTTGTGGTTTTGTTCTTCTCTTGCTATAAAGTTAGTCAAATTTCAGGAAAGTATTTTATATTTTCGATATCTTTGCAATGCCAATATGCAAACCAACGCCATATCCGAAAGACCATACAATCATTTCCAGACGGCGTAACTCCCCACCTCTCTCTCTCCCGTGAAGTCTAGCCAATTCGATGTTTTATTTTGTCGATATTACATGGATTTAACCATTAGACATGCAGTTCCCCCTCTATTGTCTCTGATTTAACCTTTCATGGTCACCGCCCAGTTTTAACGTCAATTGCGGGTATCGGATGTGATATCTGTCGTCACTCCTCTTTTATTCTAGCATGTTCAATGTCAAACTCAAAACGCGAACACCGCTATATTTCATCCGACTCTAACTTCGATACGAGACGATACTAGATTTGTCAAAGTGCGGGTGAATTGAAATTTCCAGTAACTATCGAAGATTTAACCACAGCAAGCCCGTCTTCCTCAGTACGATTCTAACTCCCTCTAACTTCGATACTTGACGATACCAGACTTGTCTAATTGCAGGTAAATATCCGATATACAGGCCATCTGAAATTAACCACCGCAAGCCCAAATTCCTTACTACGACTCCAGTTCCATACCTGACGATGTCGTAGACTTGTCAAATCTCAGGTAAATAGCCTATACATATATATATATATATAATATATATATATATAGAGAGAGAGAGAGAGAGAGAGAGAGAGAGAGAGAGAGAGAGAGAGAGAGAGAGAGAGAGAGAGAGAGGGTTATTACCCAATATCGCCTGTTCCTGTGTCATATCAGCATGAGTGTCATTTTGCTGCATCAGACACGAGACGATAATAGAACGAAAAACCTTAAATTTTGAGGCTTTACTTTATTACGCCTTGCGCATAAATATCAGAATATTCATTCATAAAGTATACGACGAAGCTGTCAACATCACGTGCGACATCGCTGCAAGTTGTCCAAATCTCAATGAAACCCAAGAAGAAAGACACCGGGATGCAAAAATCGTCATACAGAAGACTTTTAAGATGCATTATGCTATCACAATTTTAAACGATCAAAAACTGTGCTCAGCTTTAAATCTATCCTGATTTCCATCGTCGTACGGCAAGCCCAACTTCCTAAGTCCGACTCCAGTTCCATACCTGACGATGTCGTAGATGACGTATATATATATATATATATATATATATATATATATATATATATATATATATATATATATTATATATACGATGTCGTAGATGACATATATATATAATATATATATATATATATATATATATATATATATATATATATATATATATATATATATATATATATATATATATATTACTGTATTGTTTTCAAATCCCCGAAACAGTCGCCTCGGTAAATAACTGATGAACACCTAGGAGATTTTGATGATGTTATTTCTTTGCTGTGTATTAATTGTTAATAAACTAATCCTGCTGATGTCATATCTTCATCATTCATGTGACACAATCATTGAGAACCCATCACGATCAATTGCTTGCACTTTCATGACGTTACTTTACATCATTGCTGTATTTATTTCCATCCGAGTGAATTTAAACTGTTTAACTACTTTTGACTATATATATATATATATATATATATATATATATATATATAATATATATATATATATATATATATATATATATATATATATATATATCATACATGCTATGCCTGTATTGCCATTCTTCTATTGTTCAGACGGTACTGATATGAGCCCATATTTTAACTAGTGAAAATAGGATTATATTTTCACTGTAACCGAACTACTTACAGCGACGCGTACGCGTGACCTTCGCTGTATGCATGACCATCGTTGGTATATGTACATATAAAACAGCTGAGCGAATAAGACAAATGACAATCCGAAATGTCATTATGATTATGGTCAAAATTATGTTGTTTGCAGTCACTTTATGGGCATTACACTTAGGCACAAGTACAGTTGTACCAAAATCATACAAACAAACGTATTGAAAATTTGTATAATTTGCCGACACCTGTCAATTCACGGCCGGTCCCGTGGCGGCAGTGTTTTCGTGTCGTCTACGCTGCTGAAGATTACACCATGGATGTATGATTACACGTAAAGATATCGGTTGACAGAGCATCATGATAGAATCGCTTTACGACAAGTTTCCTGTTGATGAGCTTGAATTACATGGCGGTGAATTACATCGTTTACAGTCGTAAATGAGCCACGAAAATCCAATCGCACGAAAATACTCGCGACAGACAAGGTTGAAGGTGCACATGATATTTCCGATTTGTACCTGTCATGTCAGTGCACAGGTCATGTTCGTGTCTGGTGGCACCGATGCGGTGCGGGTTTCAGATACAATGTACCATCTAGGGAAAGTAAAACTTTCGCTTAGGTTGTTAAAGGAGTTTAGTTCTATTTAGGCAAGCCAAGAACGAAAATATACGAGCAGACGACGGAAATACCTTTGAAATGTTTTATTCGTACAGCAACAAATAAAAATCACGAACGAGTGTACTCACTTCATGTTTTCACTAATCCGCTTACTGAGATGGTAAATTCGGCATGTTTGACGTTAGGGAACATGTATAATTCTTCGAGATAACTGACTGGTACGGGTATTATATCCACTGTATGTGCATTCATAGATGTCGCAGAGCTGCTTGCTCTGTGCTCTCAGCTGTTCATACCCGATAGAGTTTGAGCGTGGCGAGAGTATTTTGACCCGATTTTGGCGGCCTCATAACTTTCACGCAGGATGAGATTATGTATCAAAACACGAAAACACACCCATTTTACAAACTCCCGCCTATATTTTACATCCACCGTCATTTTAAACTAAAATAAATCTTCTTCAAATTGTGAAAACCTGTGTCAACATCGTAATATTTAAATTGTTTGCTTTAAAAGTGCTCCATAAACCCTCCTTTGAAGTGGAATGGCCCAATAGCGGAATAATATCAAGAAGTGATACGGTTGTCATCACTCCTTAGCAACCAACTTTTTATAAGCACAGCCTGGAGGAAGCAAGGTCAATTTCAAGTTGATTTCGTCGCTAATTTCGGAGCGTCTGTAGGAAAACAGTCATAACCAAAGCATGCATGTATGATAAAGGGGTTATTACACGAAGTTTGGGCGATACCATGTCGTATTCTCGTGATGTGTCCGTATTTTGACTCGTTGCTGCGCAACTCGTCAAAATACGGACACATCACTCGAATACGACGCGGTATCGCCCAAATTCGTGTAATAATCCCTAAATATATATATATATAATATATATATATATATATAAATATATATATATATATATATATATATATATATACACCAAAACTTGTTTGTATCTTCTCAGAGGGGTAAAGTGCTCGATGTAGGGATGCAGAGCAATATTACAATAAATATGAGATCACATCAAGTATGTTTGGTACCTATTACTCGAGTTTCACGCATACACGCGATCGTCAGATAGGTAGATTTTATTGTGTGAAATTTGCTTCAGGTGCTTACATATGAGGAGGCATCAGGGCCAGTGGCTAGAGCAGTGGACTCACGATCAAAGGATGGTGAGTTCGAGCCCCGGCATGGCTGTGGTGTTGTGTCCTTGGGCAAGGCACTTTATTCCTCATTGCTTCTCCCCACCCAGGAGTGATGGGTACCTGGTAGGACAGAGGTTGTTATGTGTGCGTTTAGCTCTGCTGCGCTTATTGGCTGCACATGTGAGCTGTTGTCTGCTCCCCAGGGAGTTGAGAGGTATCATATTAGGTCCAGTGACCAGGGGTAATAATGATTGTAAAGCGCCTTGATCACATCTACTTGTGGATATGTGCGCTATATAAGAACCAAATATTATTATTATTATTATTATAAGTGTCAGGTGGGTCAAACCATTTGGTGTTGTGGGTTGGATTGAAATTTGACAAGTAAAATTTGTTTTCGTGTCGGCACTTTGAGACCAACTCGGAACGCTTGTTTAAAAGGCTAGATTTATCTGCATTGATTATGAATAGCTTCTCTGTAAGGCAAAGGTTGCATTTCTTTGACACATTTGAGTAACTACTTGCTTTTGATAGGATTGACCATGATATATTAAATGGTTTGTCCTGAGATTTCAAGTGACAGACATATTTTGACAATTCTGTGCTGTTGGCGTATGCCTTACTTCGAAAAGATTGGACATGATTTGCATAGCGTGTTTTAAATGTGTTGTCAGTTAGACCGATGTAATGTTTCGCCTCATTGGCATCGCTTGTAACAGTAGCTTTATAGATTATGGATTTAGACTGGCAAGCCCCCTGGAGTGGGCAATTGGTCTTGATGCGGCACTTACATACATCAGTGGGTTTTCTATCATTGCGCTGGGTGACCCATTTGTTGTGTGATTTTATAATGCTGCCCATGTTGTGCATGCAGCTGTAGCTTAATTTAAGTGTATTTCTGTTAAGAACTTTATGTAATTTACAATCCTTTGGGAAATGTTTCTCAAGGAGACGGAAGAATTCCTTTCCGACGTTGGTTTTCACACTCTTACTGTAGGGTGGTTTGTACCATGTAATTCTACGCTGTCTGCTCCTTGTTTTCTTTACCGGCTTGTCAACACGTGTGTAATTTTAATGTCATCGTACCCACTGGCCTTAAGTGCTCACTGTAAATATCACTGCATGCCTTGATATGGAGGAGATGCGCTTTCCAACTGTATCGGGGATGTGTTTAATTATGGAGGGAGGGTGGTTGGATTTCTTATTGACATATATCGTGTTGTCGTTAGGTTTTCTGTTTTATATAGAATATATATATATATATATATATATATATATATATATATATATATATATATATATATATATATATATATATATGTATATATCGGGGATTTTACCAACTTAAAGATGTGACAAAAACAATCGTATTTCGATACAGTATAGTCTAGTAGCTGCAAATATCCGATAGCAATGTTGCAGCGTCCTCCGATAAACAGCATAAATGTACAGGCCACGCTGCGAACTAATAGACTGTGATCCTGTATTCAAGGTCTACGGAATTCACGTGCCTAGTATCGTGAACAGGGATTGGAGTCAACATTGTCCAGTCGTACGTCGTGGTCGTTGGAATTGTTGCTCGCATGGGTTGCATGTTTTAATAATGAAAACCGATATCTCTTATATCGGAAGCGTCATGATACAAAACATGAAAAAATTTATGAAAAAGACGTAAGTGGAATAGGTCATTATATGCCGTGCCGTATGTACATGGCCATTAGACAGGTATAGTCCGTACACACTCAGCCTTTCACTCATACACAGCACTGCGCCGCAGCCGTGTACTTTGCTGGGGTTGTATCGGTGCGGTTTTAGGAGTGAACCAGGAGGAGTGACTTTGTGCGTAAGTGTTGATGGATCTAGGTGAAATTCACAGCCTCACTATCGCTCACATTTTGAAAGTGAGGGCCCTCAATTCAAGCCCTCACATTTACTCGCACTTCAATTGCGAGGGCCCTCATTTGGGCCCCGCACTTGTCCTTTCCTGTACCCTTACATATCTCGCAACCGAAGCTACAGTGAATCATATTTCAAACACATTCAATACAAGGATTTGTTCTTTTATATTAAGACATAGGGTCTGATTAGAGTTAGCTTTCGGTGGACGTGTCACCATTGTTTTCATTCTGAAATCTTCCGAACGACATTCACTCCGTATTATATTTTAGCTGAGTAAATTTTAGATACTCCAAAATCCATTCATTCAACAGCATTTCAATCAATCAATCAATCAATTATTCATCAAACAACAAAGTTTATGTAGCACCAAAACCCAAAAACAGTGTTTTGGTTGCTCTGGAGAACATGTGCGTTTTCAGTTTTCTGTTGAAAGTGTCCAAGTTTCCGGAAATTTCTGTTGTCTGGTGGTAGAGCGTTCCATAGTTTAGGTGACGCGTATGAAAATGCTCGGCCGCCATAGGTGATGTTTTTGTAGGTTAGAGATGTTAAAGGGTTTTTTGGTGGATGAACAGAATGTACAAATGGGAATATAGGGCTGGGAGAAGATCACTGATGTTCAAAGAATATTTCTATCATTTTTCTGTGATAAAATTAGCAAATTAAATCTCCATTAGCTGTACCTATTGATGTATCTGTCATTATTCTTGTTCGCTTTATAGAAATTTCCTTATTCTATAGCTAAACAGTCATTGTTGAAAATAGAAGTCTGTTCCGGACTAGAATTCATTTTTTGACGATATCATTGCAAATTGTACATGGCGTGCTGTGTGTACTTAGTGGTAATGCTTTGTTAGTCCCCACGGACACCGTCCGGGGGGACTTATAGATTTGGTCATATCCGTCCGTCCGTCTGTCCGTCCGTCCGTTCACGCAGATATCTCAGAGATGCCTGGAGTGATTTCATTCAAACTTGGTACAAGGATTACTTCATATGTCATACATATGCACGTCAATTTGTTTTGTGATCCGATCCAATATGGCCGCATGGCGGCCATTCTGTAACAATTTTTCATGTCCTTAGCCATAACTCAGGCACACCTCAACCGATTTTATTCAAAGTTGGTAAAAGGACATTGACCTATATCATACATATGCGCGTCAATTTGTTTCACGGTATGATCCAATATGGCCGCATGGCGGCCATTTGTTTACAATTTTTCCATGTCCTTAGCCATAAATCAGACATGTATCATCGGATTTTATTCAAAGTTGGTAAAAGGACATTGACCTATGCCATAAATATGCTTGTCAATTGGTTTCACAATCCGATGCAATATGGCCACCTTGTGGCCATTTTGTTATGATTTTGTCTTGTCCTGAGCCATAATTTGGATATGTATCAACTGCTTTTTTTCAAAGTTGGTACAAGGACATTGACCTATAATGTCATAAATATGCATGTCTACTGGTTTCACAGTCCAATGCAATATAATAGCTGCCCGGTGGCTTTTGCTTACGATTTTTTCATGTACAGAGCTATAACTCAGACATATTTCCGCCAGTATCATGAAAGTTGGCAAAAGGACATTGACCTATGTCATACATATGCACATCAATTTGTTTAACGGCATGTAGCAGTATTAAGTCAATTATTGAATTTTCGTAATTAGTCTGATATGTCAAGAAATATTGCATCAAATTTCATGAAACTTGGTACAGATGTTAAGCTCACATTGCTTTAACAGTGAAAAAGACATTTTTCAGTGTCAAGTTAATTAATTTGTAATTGCATATGTAATGAACTTTCCTAATTAGAGTGATATATCCACAAATACTGCGTTAATGTTGATGAAACTTGGTACAGATGTTAATCTCATAGTGTTGTGATTACAAATCAATGACACTCAGTGGTATCGTTTATATATATAAATTAATTGCTAGTTTGCATTTACATAATGGATTTTTGTTTTTAGGGTGAATGTCCAAAGTACTGCATCAAACTTTATGAAATATGGTACCGGTGATAATCTGTCAGTGTTAGGATAGGATGCAAAAATGTTTGGCAGCATCCTGTTGATTAAGTACTAATTGATTCATTTTAATTAATGACCTTTTGTAATTAGTATGGCGGCTTACATTGGTTTTATGTTTTCACCACCATGGAACTCATTTTTGGCCATTAAGCCCCATCTGTATCGCAGTATTTTTTCACAGACCTAATTAATGAAGAGGACTCTTTCCTCTCAGAGGACTTGTAATTAAAGTACCCATGAACAAGTGGGGACTGTGTCAATGTCAATGACTTGTTTTCAACATATCTTACGGAGTGGGACGACAAAATATGCTCTGGAACAAAAACGATGAAAACATCGTCAACAGTTATAGTGATTGTTGTTTTAGCTAATTCAAATTCAATGTCACAACATTTCTACTCTGATTCCAGTATAATTCCATGTCGTGAACCATGCAGTCCCCCTAAGCGTACGACTGAAAATGTAATTGTTCACTTGGCGGCTTACATTGATTTTATGTTTTCACTCTGTTTACTCTACAATTCGTGTTAAAGTCACATGATTATCAGGTAATTCGGCGGCATCATTTGTTTTTCTCTTAAAGAGCGCCTTCTTAACGATTTTTCTCGAGATGTATCGTTCACATATTTAATGTCGATAACAGAATGATGGTTCGAAGTCGAGATTGTTGACACAGCTGGAAGTGAAGAATTTCATGAAATAAAGAAATCCTGGATCAATAAATCGAAATATTTCATGATTGTTTTCATTGTGATTGCGTACTGAATGATTTGAATCACCGAGTGACGCCATCGACGCATGCGCTCTGATTGAAAACCTTAAAGGTAAGATCGTATTTGTTTTTAACTTTCGATAATCAATCAAAAGTCAAGTAAAAAAAATAAACAGGTAAAAGACAGATATCTGTTATCAAGACAATTTGAACTGTCTACTATTTCAACGTTTCCAGTCTGAGGACATTCACGCCAAAATTAACAAATTTCATAACATTCATAACCTAAAGTACTCCACATTGTCCGGACTGATACAAATATACATCATGTACGATACATGTATATCCTGTCATATCCATTTATCTCCAAGTACACATTTAGTGCAATATAGTTGCGTATATGTATACACGCAAAGACTTGTATCAATAAGATGATTATATAGAAGCCTATTATATCTACAAAGTAGTGTTACAAATAATAATTTGAGTCATCTCGAGAACTAGTTCACGTGACATAGAATATGAAAATAAATGCATCATTAAACAGTACATGGACGGTAACACAAACATACAAATTAAAAGTTAATTTGGTGTTATTAGACGATACACCAGTTTATATTACACTTTTGACGTTTTTATGTCCGTTTTCCCTGAATTACTGTTATTGATGAAGTGATTTTGATTAAAGTCAGAGGTAATTCTATCTATGCTTTCATCGACGTATATGGCGCGTAATCCATGCCAAAATTAATACCTTACATTTTGAGCCAAACTTCATTCAACTCTCGCTCAGTGCGACCCAACTGTGGCCACCTTCATTCAACTCTCGCTCAGTGCGACCCAACTGTGGCCACCTTCATTCGGCTCTCGCTCAATGCGATTCAACTCTCGCTCAGTGCGACCCAACTGTGGCCACCTTCATTCGGCTCTCGCTCAGTGCGATTCAACTCTCGCTCAGTGCGACCCAACTGTGGCCACCTTCATTCGGCTCTCGCTCAGTGTGACCCAACTGTGGCCACCTTCATTCGGCTCTCGCTCAGTGCGATTCAACTCTCGCTCAGTGCGACCCAACTGTGGCCACCTTCATTCGGCTCTCGCTCAATGCGATTCAACTCTCGCTCAGTGCGACCCAACTGTGGCCACCTTCATTCGGCTCTCGCTCAGTGCGACCCAACTGTGGCCACCTTCATTCGGCTCTCGCTCAGTGCGATTCAACTCTCGCTCAGTGCGACCCAACTGTGGCCACCTTCATTCGGCTCTCGCTCAATGCGATTCAACTCTCGCTCAGTGCGACCCAACTGTGGCCACCTTCATTCGGCTCTCGCTCAGTGCGATTCAACTCTCGCTCAGTGCGACCCAACTGTGGCCACCTTCATTCGGCTCTCGCTCAGTGCGACCCAACTGTGGCCACCTTCATTCGGCTCTCGCTCAATGCGATTCAACTCTCGCTCAGTGCGACCCAACTGTGGCCACCTTCATTCGGCTCTCGCTCAGTGCGACCCAACTGTGGCCACCTTCATTCGGCTCTCGCTCAGTGCGACCCAACTGTGGCCGACTTCATTCGGCTCTCGCTCAGTGCGACCCAACTGTGGCCAACTTCATTTAACTATCGCCCAATTCCATCCAATATTGTCGCCAACCTATCCAACTTTCACGAAACTCAATGCGACTCGTAACTTCGGAAACAGCTTTCAAAGCAATATCTTTGGTACTATGATTCTATTATAATTAACAGACAATATTCATATCATTAAAAAAATGGGTCATCTAATATTATGAAGTTTAAGGACATTTTGAATGAGAAGACTTACACAGTAGGCCTACAGTTGGTTAGGGAAATAGTACATTGAGAATAAAATTACTGTAAAGGGGAGAAAAATCAAAAAAATCAAAACAGAATTAGAAACTCTGTTAAATACAACGGGTATGGGAAGAATGACATCATTTTATTCTTAGACTAATAATCGGTATTAAATATTTAAGCAATAAAGCACACCCAGCAACGGTATACATCGAGATTTTGACCAATTCACGACATATGCACGAGTGATAGCGAGAGCATAAAATAATAATAATAATAATAATAATAATAATAATAATAATAATAATAATAATAATAATAATAATAATTTTTTTTTGCTTGTAAATGGAGAATTTACATCACATTTGTGGTAATAAAAATGTAATACAAAATAAGTTAAGTCGAAATTGAGCGGTATACCGTCGCTTGGTTTAATGTATTGCTATTGGAAACAATATTTGCGCGAACGAACTCCTAATCCATTGAAGACAACAGAATTATTTATATAGCTAGTCGACGTGATAACAAGAACTTTGTTGGAACTGTAAACAGTCCGGGTCAGCTCCAAAATTGGAGACGCTATACCATAATATTTTCCCCCTCTCATTAGCCAATCAGCGGCCAGCGCGCCATCAGTAAAATTGTATTTCCTGGCAACCTCCACATGCGTCCTTCGTTACGTACGCCATACTGTGTCGAACTCCCACGCCGTATTCTGTCATAATGTCGAACAGTTGTGTGGCCACTCTGTCAAAACACAATTTCAAAATCGCGTACCAGTTTTATTCTGACTAAGACAACCAAACCCCATATATCGCTGTGATTGCTAGACTCTGGCTTGAAGTCCTGCGAAATATAAATCGTGTACCTACACAGATCGTTCAGAATACTGTTACGTGCAGAAAAACGAACAAAAGGGTGAACTCAGCAGTTTCCGTTTAAACAAAATTTATTACGAAAACAAAACTAATTGCTAAGTTAGGGACAGAGTACAAGCTTTAAAAGTGTACAGACTACTTATCTCAGCTGGGACGGCAAAGCTCCAGTCTCAGAGTTGTAACAGTCAGTTGGATGAATGAACAGTCCTTTGGCTTGCAGGCTTGAAGCTGCACAAAGACCACAGTATAAATCCAGCGTTGACAGTGAAGGTCTTGAAAAGTCTTGAGAATGACTACTGCTGGAGTTTAGTAACACACAAGAGACACGATCCCAAAAGTCTGACTGGAAGCTGTGCACGTCCCTTTTATAAAGGCATATAAGAACAATCTAGAACTTTTATTGACATGCTAATTACTGTTCTAAAATTATCTCTCTTACACAACTAATCAACTTTCCAGAACATTCCAAACATGACTAATTGAATTCAAGGTTGTGAGGTCATTAAGGGCAGTGACCTTGGGAATGTTCTAGACTAATTGAACTCAGGTCATGATGAGTGTGGGGGAAATGACCTACATAACACACCCCCTCTTCAAAAAAAGAAAATTTTCAAAGAAAAATCTTTCTTTTACAAATGTAATCTTGAAAAGGATTTAAGTACTCAAATTTTGTTTTACTCTAAAGTAAAATTTCTTGAAAGTGAACAACAATAAAATTCTTGAAAGTGAACAACAATAATTTCTAAATACGAGAGAGACAGTCTGCAATTAAATTGTCTCTGCCTTTGATATGTCTAATGTCAAGATTAAACTCCTGTAACATTAAACTCCATCTTAGCAATCTCTGATTTTTGCCTTTAAATTTCTGCAGAAAAACAAGAGGGTTGTGATCAATATAAACCACTATTGGCTGATTTGAAGAAGTAACATAAACTTCAAAATGCTGTAAAGCTAATATCAAAGATAAACACTCTTTTTCAATTGTAGAGTAGTTTCTCTGAGATTTGTTAAATTTGTGTGAAAAGTAGCAAACAGGATGTCCCATGACTATCTTCTTGCAATTTGTTGTTGGAAAACTTGAAATGGCACTGAATTTGGCATAAAGTATGCACGGCAAAGTCCGGTTATTTTTACTGAGTTCGATAAAGTCATTGTTCGGCAAATACTTGGCTTCCTCCTGGAGATATTCCGCTTTCGCAGGATTCAATCCGTCTGGATGTTGTTCCACTGGATTACTGTCGCAGACATCTTCGTTGTGGTAGATGATGTTTGTCCTCGTTGGAACATCTTGAAACAGGTGTTTATATTCATGGAGCAGTTCTTTCACCTGTTGTTGTTGTTCTGGCTGGAGGTGTGCCAACTTTGTAGACTCCAGCTTCTCCAGGATTTCTGAGTTTTGAAGCTTGACCGAGCCCAGCTTTGAGTTTAGAGTATTTTCACTCAAGTCAGTTTCAGTATCACTATCTTCATAATGGTTTGAACTGACTGCACTGACAGGCTGAGTTATAGTAGGATTATCCCTATCCAAATATGGCTTAAGCATATTTATGTGACATAGCTGTTTTTGTTTTCGCCTGTCAGGTGTTATTATGATGTAATTTAAATCACTCAATTTCTTATCGATTAGATATGGCCCAAAGTAACGAGCATGGAGTGGTTTGCCAGGAACTGGAAGTAGAACAAGAACTTTTTGACCTGGTTCAAACTTCCGTTTTGAGGTGTTTTATCATATTTGGTTTTCATTGACTGCTGAGATGACTCAAGATTTTCTCTGGCTAATTCACATGCTTTAGAGAGTTTTGTACGAAAATCTGACACATATTGAAAATATTCAGACAATCATCGTCGTCATGACAGGAATTTCTCTTTAACGAGCTTAAGTGGGCCACGGACTGTATGTCCAATACAAGCTCAAATGGGCTAAAACCAAGAGACTCTTGAATTGACTCTCTAACAGCAAAGAGCAGAAAATGAATTCCTTCATCCCACTGCTTCTCTGTGTCAAAACAGTAGGTCCTAATCATGTTTTTCAAAGTTTGATGAAATCGCTCAAGAGCACCCTGACTTTCTGGATGATAGGCGGATGACCTATACTGTTTAATGCCTAGCTGATCCATTACTTGTTGAAAAATTCCAGACATAAAGTTGGAGCCTTGATCGGACTGGACACATTTAGGGAGGCCAAATAAAGTGAAAAATTTGACTAAAGCTCTCACTATAGTCTTTGTCTTTATGTTTCTCAGTGGTATGGCTTCTGGGAACCGGGTTGATGTACACATAATTGTCAACATATACTCATTTCCTGATCTTGTTTTTGGTAGGGGCCCAACACAGTCTATTAGTATCCTACTAAATGGTTCTTGAAATGCAGGAATTGGCTGTAAAGGGGCCTTTGGAATGGTCTGATTTGGCTTTCCTACCATTTGACATGTGTGACAAGTTTTACAGAAATGTGCTACATCCTGCCTGAGATTAGGCCAATAAAAGTGACTGAGAATTTTATGATAAGTTTTCCTTACTCCCAAATGACCAGCCCAGGGGGTTTCATGGGCCAGGCGCAATATTTCAGCACGGTAGGGCTTTGGAACCACTATTTGATGTTTTATAGCCCAATCGTCATCAACCAAAACATCTGGAGGTCTCCATTTACGCAAGAGAATACCAGACTTTGTATAATAGGAAACAGAGCTATCTGAAGTTTTACTTCATCATCTACCCTGTCAAACAAAGACAAAATATCTGGGTCTTTGTGTTGTTCTGCAATGAGATTTGATCTAGAAAATGTCTGACTTTGGTCAGCAGAAGTTTTACTGGAAGTTTCAAATCCACGAGGGATAACGGAATGATCCGTGTCAAACACCTGACTGAGAAAGGTGTCATTTAAGTCAACATCTGTGACATTATTTTTGAGAGTATTTTGATTCTCGGAAGTTTTCTTTGACATGGCTCGAGTAATGGCACATGAAGGAAATAAATCGGGTATCTCTTGTTCAATTGGCTCTGGATCCTGATCTAAACTAGGATTATCAGTCACAAGTGGATTAGTAATGACCTTGTCCCCAGCAAGGTCGTTTCCAAGAAGAAGGTGAATCCCTTCAAAAGGCAAAAAAGGCCTAATACCTAAAGCCACAGGTCCAGAAACAAAGTCCGAAGACAAATAGACATTATGGAGAGGAACAGGAATGTAGTCATTACAATCTACCCCCTTAATAAGAACTTTAGAACCTGAAAATGACTTTTCAGAAAACGGCAGGGTATCTGCCAACAAAAGAGACTGGGAAGCCCCGGTATCTCTTAAAATTTTGACAGGGGTAGCGGAAGAGAAATCACTAGAAAGTGATATAAAACCATTATGAATAAATGGCTCGAAAATACCCATAATGCTATCTTGAGAAGAATTGACCTTGACCTCATTAATTGGGGATAAGAGGGGTTTAACCTCAGAAAATGTGTTGCACACATTATTAGACTCTAATTGAGTTGATGAAGAAATAAAGCCGGTTGGCTTAGATCCACTTTGACCACTTTGACCTTCACGTTTTCTTTTCAATTTGAAACACTCTGACATTAAATGGCCGTCTTTCTTACAATAATTACAAGAAAGTGTACCAAACTGTTTGTCAGAAGGAGATTGAGACTTGGGATCTGATGATGTGGGAGTGTTACTTGAACTCTGTGAACTGTTGTCATTTGATTTTCTACTCTCCTTTGAAAAATTCTTGGATGAAAGGAGGAGTTAAATTTACCTGCATTGTTTCTGTAGGAAAAGGACTGGGATGGTTTGCTGAGAAATGAAGATTTGTGGGTCAATGAATATTCATCGGCCAAACGTGCAGCAACCTCCAATGTATCTGCCTTTTGTTCATTGATAAACGTCTTGATGTCACTCCGGATGCACCTTTTAAATTCCTCAATCAAAACAGTTGTCGTAATTTGTCATAATTCTGACTGACCTTTTCCGAAGAACACCAACGATCAAACAGTTGTTCTTTTGTTCGAGCAAATTCAACATAAGTTTGATCCTTCACCTTCTCACAATCCCTAAATTTCTGACGGTAAGCTTCAGGCACCAACTCATAGCCCTTGAGAATTAATTCCTTCACAGAATCATAATCTGAAGCCTGCTCTACTGACAACTGAATGTAAATTTCTCTGGCTTTACCCACCAAAGCACTCTGCAAAAGCATAGACCAGGACTCCCTAGGCCAGCTCAGACCCTGAGCAATTTCTCAAAATGAAGGAAATATTTATCAACATCCTTTTCTTGGAAAGGGGGAACCAACCTGAAATGCTTAGTGATGTCAACTTGTCTGAAGGGAAGAATTTTCCTGACTGTCCAAGCTCCAAACGTTTCATTTCTAATCTTTCTGCCTATCTTTCTCTCTCTGTCTTTCTTCCATTTCTAATTGCATTTGTATTTTTTCTTTTCTAATGCCTGTCTCTCTTTTTCCATTTGTAATTCTAGTTCTTGATCTCCAAATTTGTCTGCATTCTAATTCTAATTTTCTGAGTTCAGAGGTAGACTCGGGCTCATAATCTTTCAGGGTGGATTCCTCAAATTGGCCTAAATCAACTAGATGTTTGGCAATACGGTACTGTATTTCCCTCTTGCGCATAGATCTTTTGACCCCTACTTTAAGGAAATTGGCCAGTGCAACGAGGTCGTCTTTTCCGAGGGAATCAAATGTGTCCTGATCAAGGTCATCCATTTCCTCTGGTTTAAATTCCGCCATGATTAAATTTCGCTGAGTTCACAGAATACTGTAGTTTTTAAAAAAGGCAGGCAAAATGTTGTCAAACGGCTCAAAATATTCGTATCCCGGACAAGCCCCCAATTTGTTACGTGCAGAGAAAACGAACAAAAGGGTGAACTCAGCAGTTTCCGTTTAAACAAAATTTATTACGAAAACAAAACTAATTGCTAAGTAGGGACAGAGTACAAGCTTTAAAAGTGTACAGACTACTTATCTCAGCTGGGACGGCAAAGCTCCAGTCTCAGAGTTGTAACAGTCAGTTGGATGAATGAACAGTCCTTTGGCTTGCAGGCTTGAAGCTGCACAAAGACCACAGTATAAATCCAGCGTTGACAGTGAAGGTCTTGAAAAGTCTTGAGAATGACTACTGCTGGAGTTTAGTAACACACAAGAGACACGATCCCAAAAGTCTGACTGGAAGCTGTGCACGTCCCTTTTATAAAGGCATATAAGAACAATCTAGAACTTTTATTGACATGCTAATTACTGTTCTAAAATTATCTCTCTTACACAACTAATCAACTTTCCAGAACATTCCAAACATGACTAATTGAATTCAAGGTTGTGAGGTCATTAAGGGCAGTGACCTTGGAATGTTCTAGACTAATTGAACTCAGGTCATGATGAGTGTGGGGAAATGACCTACATAACAATACCCCATTTGTATCGGAGATGGCAGACAAATTCTACCGTATGGGGAACAATTGTGTGGCCACTCTGTCAACACATTTTCAAAATCGCGTACCATTTTTAGTCTGCGTTTGACAACTACAAAACAGGTATCGTTTTAAAGCTCTGACATTGCTCTTCTTTCTTGCAAAATGTTATACGCGTACCTACACAAATAACCTTTATAACAGTATTTCTAA
Source organism: Ptychodera flava (assembly GCF_041260155.1). NCBI lineage: Eukaryota > Metazoa > Hemichordata > Enteropneusta > Ptychoderidae > Ptychodera > Ptychodera flava. The sequence continues at coordinate 10,485,710 of NW_027248279.1, forward strand.
TAGAGATGACGAACATCCACAAAATGATTCTCGGTACTTGAGCGAAATCGATAAACTGGGGGTAGAAATGAATCGTCAATATTTCGAATATTTGTTCACTATCGGACTCCTTGTTGGACATGACCTTCTGCAGAACACGTGGATTATGTTGACTGTCGAAATTCGTCGAAATTCACAAGACAGGGGCTTAATAAGCGGCCCAAACTGCCGATCACACTTGGTGGGTAATTTGTGACCCAGCGTGACCTGTACTTTATTAATGATGTAATCTGGTCGATGATTGGCTGAATGCCAGAATACATTATCATAATGAGTCTCCAATTTTGGAGCTGACCCGGACTGGTAAATCTGGACTTCCGCAACAGACTTTTGGGTTGAATATTTGGATCCCCCAGGACAATGACAGAAAACACCTGAATATATTAATGACGTCATGTGACGTCGCTATGACGCGCTGTGACGTCTCGTGTTGTATGGCAAAGTTGGTCACTTTAATGATGGGTTGGCTACCATGAACCACATTCTGGCACGGTCAATTGGAAGTAAAATCAGAGTCGATAACATAACATAGAATCAGCTTCACATAAGTAAAGTAAATGCAATGGACTCTAAATCACGTGTGATTTGTTTCAACTCAAAAGTGTCTTCATTTGAATCGCATGCTGTGGCGCCCATTTCAAAATGGTTCGCCCCAGCCAAGCCCCCCCAAACACAGAATATCCCCGACACGAATGCGTTCAGCTCAAAAAGCAAGACGAATGCAGAGTCATCAAATGAGTTGAGCTTCAAAGGTAATCTAGGGAGCATGATTCAAACGAGTCGCGGCGGAAAGCGAATGCATTACACGAGTCGCATTGAGTTTCGTGAAAGTTGGATAGGTTGGCGACAATATTGGATGGAATTGGGCGATAGTTAAATGAAGTTGGCCACAGTTGGGTCGCACTGAGCGAGAGCCGAATGAAGTCGGCCACAGTTGGGTCGCACTGAGCGAGAGCCGAATGAAGGTGGCCACAGTTGGGTCGCACTGAGCGAGAGTTGAATCGCACTGAGCGAGAGCCGAATGAAGGTGGCCACAGTTGGGTCGCGCTGAGCGAGAGCCGAATGAAGGTGGCCACAGTTGGGTCGCACTGAGCGAGAGTTGAATCGCATTGAGCGAGAGCCGAATGAAGGTGGCCACAGTTGGGTCGCACTGAGCGAGAGTTGAATCGCATTGAGCGAGAGCCAAATGAAGGTGGCCACATTTGGGTCGCACTGAGCGAGAGTTGAATGAAGTTTGGCTCAAAATGTAAGGTATTAATTTTGGCATGGATTACGCGCCATACGACGTATGTTTTTTTTAGTCATCGACATTTGGTATGTTCTCTACTTTTTATGTTTTCGTTCAGCAACAACGCTGGTTTATAAAAATATTTTGAGAGAGTTACAGCTAACTGTTTTATATCGAATGACGGAATGATAAATTATGACTACGGTAAATAACACGTAGAAAAAGTATTGAAAGCTGATGATAGATGTCAGTAACCGAGAGAGAGAGAGAGAGAGAGAGAGAGAGAGAGAGAGAGAGAGAGAGAGAGAGAGAGAGAGAGAGAGAGAGAGTTATTCAAACACTATGCTTTTACTTTTTATAACTCAATATACTTGCACCTTGCTCCGACAAGAAACACCTTTAAACAAGACCATAATATTGGAGAATCAAGTTCCACCAAACGTGGAAAATTGATTCTCAAAATACTTTTGTCAAATTGAATATAGTCAGAACTTTAGGCGAGCAGAATGGAACATGAGAGTCCTTGCCGTGACAGACACAAAGTTCAGTAACTTTGTTGTCATTAGGTTTTTTTTGAAATAGGCCTGCTGCCAAGTACTTCGTACATTATACGTAAAGATTTACCTTATCTGACATTTATCACGCCCTCGCCTGCGACTAAATCATAGCTGTGACGATCATAGAGACGAAGTGATAAACTGCGATCTTGTCCTTATTATCATGTAATTGACTTTGTGGAAATTTACCACCGTTTTCCTGACCATCCTCACGTCTGAAAACTTAAAATATCGAACAATAATAAATCTATCAGAAGCAGAATCGAAGACCTTCACGCTTGATAAATTGCCTTCAACATGTCAAGAACGAAGTTCTGCAAAGCAGAGAAACTTTCGCAATTAACGGAGATAATTCCGTTATTTTTTTCTATATTCAGCCATCAATAGAACACTCTCACCTTTTCGGTTAATCCGTAGATCTTGTTCTAAGCTGATTAATTGTTAGTCATTGGGCTGGGTAGCTTCGTGGTTACACCAGTTCAGCTCTCGAACCCTACGCGACCATAAACAGTTGCCAGGCAACGATCCCGCGCTCTCTACGATCTACAAAACGAGGTGACGCCCATTGAGCGAATACACCGTATCACTGAGCCGACATGCGCTCAGCATAACCTTCAGGCGTGTATTACAGCCCTATTACAGATGCCGTAAACTGGTAAAATTCGTCAATTTTACAAAATCGTCACAAAACCTGTTTCGAAGGCTGATATACTGATTTTACCTATTTTTTGACCTTGATCTAAACATTTTAAGGGAAAACAGAGCTGTTAGTAACTGTCCTCCCACTAGCAAATGGGGAAAATATGCCCTCCCACTGAATTTTGATGCCTGGGGAAAATATGCCCTCCCACTGAATTTTGATGCCCACTGCCCTCCAGTATCTATGGTCTGCCTGCTCCCCATCACCGTTCAAGCATCCCCCTGCCATCTTCCCACCACTGAAACTCGCATTCATTTTATTTAGTTGATTACTTACATTTTTCTCAAGAATTGTTAAAGGAAGCTAATATTGATTTTTTACTGAAACCGATTTTCTTGCAAGCACTGCAAGAAATTTTCTCCCTGCCCAAAGTAAAAACATTCTTCCCCGCCCACTATAAATATTGACTTTTTCACTCCGCTGTCTCATCAGAAATTTTTACTCATCAGATTACAATTTCAATGGAATACAAAAGGCTATCACACCTCCACAATCCTCTTAAAGACTATAACAAAGGCAGTCAATGGATCGCGAACAGTGTCTTTATATTATTACTTTTTGTGTCTCCTCAGAGCTGAAATAATTCTACAGTCTGTAAACCTTTTTTCTTTTTTTAACGCAAAGACTCTTCCAGTGATGAAAATTCGTAACAAATGACATAATGTACCAAACACGTATTTGTACTTGGTATTGGATTCTTTTCCTGGTGAAAGAGTAGTTTTACAGCGTTGACAGAAAATCAGAGTACAACGCGAGATGTGACTTTTGAGGTACGGTCAGAAGATTGTAGATAGGTGTCAGGTAATGAAATTACTATTTCTTGAAACTTTTAGTATTTTAAGCCAAAAAAGGAGAAAGGGTGCCAATATCAAAATCTAAATGTACACAAGCGACACTTTCACTAACATATTCTTCCAAAGAGAATCTGGCAGTGAGCAGTTTAATGAATATGACGCTTATTGTTTGTCTGCATTGTTAAATCAGCGACGGAGAATATCTTTTATAAATTAACATTGACAGGAAATGACAATGCTTTATCTTCAGTCATCTCGTAACTTTCTCATTGGCTGACCTTTGTCACAGCAAAGCCATGCAAGTTGCATAGAATGAAAATAAACGATGCCTGGTGCACTGAAAGATAAATATGAAATATGAAACGATGCACTGAAAGATAAATAGAAATAATTATTAAGGCGATCATCAAAGAAACAACGTCATCTCGAAATCTCGGTTTGCCAGATTGATTCTGTGCAAGCGACGCACCAACCATTGAGTGCTGTATAATCAGTAAAATATAGAAACCAAAAATAGTACTTCAAATTGTAGACTTAAAAGAACCGTAGGCGGCGCTATACATTAGAAATTATTTATTGGGGAAAGGTGATGCGTATGTGATCGTGACAACAGAATAATGTAAATATTTTATTGGTTGTGTTATTATTTAAAAGTTTTGTTACGCTTCTTTAAGAGTAATTAGCATTATGCAAAGAACAAAGAACGTGTTATTAGCGAACTACTGGTATTTCATTAAGCTTGAAAATCAACCCTTTTATTGATTGGTCGTTCGCAAGGAAGAGTTGGTAATGAAATTCATATCACATACCTCGAAGTTGGTGATTCTTACATCCTGTTAATGATGTTTTCACACAGTTACGAATTCGTGGCAATGATGTAGCTGAGAGTCCAGAGTATATAAACATACATACAGAACCTACTTACGTAAGTCTTGAAGACTGTGTGAAGGAACGAAATGACTACTTAAAGGCTGGTGACGCCATTTTGGAATTTCCAAGAAATCGCCTGTTTCTAAGGAGACGCTAGACGAGGGAAAATTCAGTAAGATAGTGAAGGGAGAAGCCTGGTTTATTGGCGGCAAAGATGGAGTAAGTGACGTCATCATCAAAGTTGCCAAAGGTAACCTCTTTTAACTTTAAACTTTTAGAAACCTACTCTGACAAAATGGAAAATGCATGCCATTTATTAGATCCAAAAAGTGGGGGAAATATTGAGAAATATCGTATAATATACCCCTATATATCGATCAAACTTTAGGGTAACAGATGTTAGTACAAAACACAAGGTCATTATCTTTACAGGAGATAACAGTGTCTTCAAACAGGAAATAGAGGTGATGGGGACGTTGTCTCAAGTGAAGAGAGTGATACAAATTCTTGGCTGCTGCACTGAGGAAGGTAGGATATGATAAAGACTATTTTCTCTTCACCGTAATTTCCAAGTCTAATCCTACAGCTTGTTAATAACTCAGTAATCGTGTTTTGATCAATTGGCACAAGTAAATACAGTATATACCTGTAAATACATCAGAACAACAAAGGACAAAATGATTTTTCAGCATAGTGGAATTAACAAAACTACTCCGATTTACTTTTACAATGTTTTCTTTAAATTGCATAGGTTCCGTGTTTAAGACTAAGTCTTGGAAATATCAAATTTGAAAATATCCTGGCTTTTCAAGAATGTCGTGTAAGAAGCTAATTTCTTTGTCAAACAACACCTTTTATTGTTAGATCCTCTGTGCATGATCATAGAGTACGCCCCCAACGGATCGTTACGAAGCCTTCTAGAAAATATGAAAACTTGGGATACTGACGAACGGAAAAACAACGCACTTGATCTTTTGAGGTTCGCTGTAAGTGCAGCAGAATGTATGCAGGTTCTTTTAAAGAGAGAGGTGAGCACTTTCCTTGAGTTTTCAAAGGATGATCTTTGTGTGCCATTTAAATGATGCCTATGCTGACAACATACATACAGACAAAAGTGTTGGGGTCAAGGTCAATAACTTTATCACAATGTTGACTGGCTATGAGCGATTTCAACCACTCTAGGCGTACTGAGATACAAATTCAAAAGACGACGGAGCAAAAAAAGAAAAAAAATATTATTAAATTCAGAAGCTAGTAGGATAGGGAGGGAGGCTGGGGAACGCTCGAAGGTCGAAGCCAGCTGTGAACATTTGTTAGTTTGCCTCGTTCCGGGACCATCCCACTCACAGCCTTGAACCTGGCCATTTAAAATACAATAAAACAAGTATTATTGCTCAAGCAAAATCATGGAAATTGTGAACGTGTTATTGAACTTTGATGATATACATAATTCTCGTTTTCGTTTATTACGATGTCAGCGTTTGTTGTTATGCTTTAATTTTATTAGTTTTGTAGCTCTATTGTAGCTCTATTGTTAAGTGTGATAATCATATAATTATATACAATAAGTATTTCTGTGTATTTTCATTTTTAGATAGTCCATAGAGAGATCATGGGAAAAAATTTTCTTGTTGACAGTCAGTGGAAGTGTAAACTCTCTGGTCTCGGTCGTCAAGTGCTGTTCTTACAGATCAAAGATACAGACAAAAGATGAAGGTAATGTCACTACGCAGTAAACCTAATAATAACCTTAAATAAATGACACCTGACGCACTTTACAATGTGCTGATACTGTTTGTTTGTTTGTTTGTATCTGTTTGTTTGTTTGTTTGTTTGTTTGTTTTGTTTTGTTTGTTGTACATTGACTGACAATCAACCGTAATTTTTATCAGTCGAAACATAACAAAACTAAATGCTCGTCCCACAAACTCAATGAAAATGGTATACTAGTATCCTCTTTATTTTCTCTCATTGGAATTATTCACTCCCTTGCTGTAACTACAAGCCATACAATGTCTTACTTGGAAGGACACTAGCTTTAATAACGATATTGTCTCTCTGATCAGAGTAACTTACCAATCAGATGGATAGCACCGGAAGTACTGTCAGGCAACGCGTATACTGCAGAAAGTGATGTTTGGTCTTTTGGTGTTCTCCTCTGGGAAATATTTTCATTCGGTAGGTTCAATAATTTTATCATATACACATTCGGTCAAGTTTTCCGTGTTCGGGAAAAATGAAAGTGTTTCAAAGATGACTGTTCTAGGAATAGTTTTGAGTTGCCGATATTCAGGATATAAGATTATGTTGGAAGCAAAATGTTAATAACAGTCAAGTAAGAAGTACGATACGTAGTCTGATTAATTGTAGACACCGTGTTTCTCTACACATCTTCTAATTCTGTGATTTTTCTCATTCTGCTGATTTATACTTTGGAGTTTCGGCGAAATGACTACAGAATCTACACGACTAATGAACGCACGTAAATCTATGTTGAAGTCTATTTATCACGTAATTGATATTATACCTCTGCTGTCTGTCAGGTGACATTCCTTTGAAACTCTTGAAGACGATGACGTCAAAGAATTCATTGAAAATGGAAATCGACTGGAAATTCGGTCAGGATGTACAGAACCCGTGTGAGTTGAAACCTAATGACGTCAGGTGCTGAAAGTCTATTTAGGTTCACGTTTTCTTTGAATTGTCTACAGCAAAGTCCCTTTAACAGTCATTGGTGTCCAAGACAATAACTTTTTTTGATAAAATAGTGTAGTAACTCCGCAGTAGCATTTTGCCGTTTGTTTAAAATCACGTTGTCTTTGAAAAGCAACCAAAATTTCTCTTCTTTTATAGCTATCAACTGATGACGTGATGCTGGCGGAGATACCAGCCGAGAGATCAACAGTCACTAACCTCGTCGACATCTTACAAAAGTTTCAGTCCGAGTGCCGGTTTATGCAACAGTGAAGTTTGATTTTAAATTTCCTTGTTTGCGTCAACAGATTTCATGCTTAAAAGGAATGCAGACATTTCTATAAATCGTTGGCCGAGAACATCAATACACACAATACTTTTATACACAAGACTGGGGAATATGAAAATTTATGTCAGCATTTAAATCAGTTTAAGGTGTGTTTCATTTTAAATGAAATATTTGACATTGAACATATACAGAGTTGTAAAATCTCACAGATATATATTTCCTTCCTTTTACTTTCCTTTGGATTACTAAAAACGTGTTTGCAAAAGTACTGATCATGAAAATCTTAAGTGCATATGAATATGTGATTTTATTTCTCTAATTTTTCACCACTATCAGTTAATGTCTGGAAAATTCTGATGCTTGGGCTCATGATTTTATCTGTTGATGATTAAATGGACAACTTGCAGGAAAAGAATTACAGCGGATGGTATTATAATTAAAATTACAATGAAACGTTTTATTTATGCCTGATAATCTCGAAAGGAAAGTTGCAAACAATTTTTATAAAGAACGGACTCATACAAGCTGTGCCCATACGTTGACCAATGATTGGTGATTTTAAATAAAGGTCTTTGCTACGGGGTTATTTTCCTTAATCATAGTCTCTTGAGGTATAGTGTCTACGTTTAGATGTAAAATATTGACAAAATGTCACTTTTGAAAATTGTTTGCGTGAGTGAAAATAAACGTTCACTTATTTTCCTACGTTTCGGTTCCTTCAGAGCACATGCCTGCCATTCAAAATGTTGGCAAGTCAAGATAAGTTGTTTCCAAATTTTGACCAGAGAATTAGGCCTAGGCTTTCTAATAAAATGTCCAAAATAAGAGAAATATTGAAAGATGTAAACGATAGCCTGTATTTCGTTTTACACTCAGAAACCAACTTTGCAATTGCCAGTCACGCACCTTTGTAATAGAACGAATGGGTCATTTAGAAATCCGAGGCAAAATATCAGTATTGTTTCGTTGTCGTCTTTTAGGCTTCGTCTGTACAATCTTTCATATCTAATGCCATTCTCTTATTAATTTACTCGCATTGGTCTCGAACATTATATTAAAGTTGCAATATGATCTGAATTGACCTTCATATTTTGAGGATTTAATGTTATAGAAAAATCCATGACAATTTCATTTGACGATTCGACCATTAACAGGAACACGGTGACGGCTCTAATTTTAGCAATGCTAACTGACGTTGGGGGCGCTGCAGGGTTGAGGTATTAAAGCTGACATAAAACTGACCTCTCTTATATCAGATTACCAGAACGGCTGTTAGTGCGAAACTGAGAAGGTGTACTGCCATCGTTGGCGACTCAAGTGCTAGTTTTGATTATCAATTTCATGTACCAATTGTATATTGACTAGGTAAGAAAGTTCTTCCAATGAGATTAGCAGTTGAAATGTTCATAATGTTATTATAGTTCACACGCCATGAGTACGCGTGTTTTGAAATTACACGTGGCATCACCATTACTCGAACAGGCTGAACCTAATTTCCGATCCCAAATTCCACCGTGTCATTCCGTAAAATTCATGAAAAAAGGCTACCTGCCAAAGTTGCAGTGAAACATTCAATAAGTGATAAATTTGTATGAATTATTGAATAACTTATAGTTGCCGCGTAGAAAGTACCGTGTACAACATATACATAGGCTGGAAATAACATTGCAAGTACGCGCGCACACGGAGCATGTCATGTGGGTGCAAACCTGTCATAGTGGTGCCATTGCGACATACATCCTCTATGGTTACGTCTGTTGTACTAACAAATTATAATTAGTTGTGAAAGTTATGCACAGCGGCATGCATAATTAATTGTGAAATTCAATGCAAGGACTTTTTAAAAACAGGATGTGATTGGCTAATTTTGACCTTTGACCTTTATCATATTTTTATAGCGTAATTTTGCGTATAATCCAAGTGGATTCATACTCAAATGGGATTAGACATAGAAATGCTACAAATGCAATGAAATAGCTTCTTGTACACATGAAAAACAAATATGTCATTTTTGGGTGTAATGGTGCAATTTGTAAACATTGCATGTGGACCCAAAATACAGTGAAAAAATAAAGTCGTGCATAATCAATGTTTGATAGCTGTCATTTTTTCACTTTTCAGGTGTAAGTGACCCAAATTTAACTGACTTTTATTCAGGTATCTCATTAGCATAATAATTGGTTGGCATTGCTACTAATTTGAGTTTACCACTCTCCGCCTCGTGCCCATTGTTCTAACCATGCTTTCTAATTTCCATAACCGAATATTTTATTATTACCACCTGGCTTTCTTTTGTTAAAAAAGTGTCCGATTTACAAGTTCTTTTGTTTCAAAGTGTCCGATTTACTAGTAAATCGGACAGTTCTTTTGTTAAAAACTGTCCGATTTACTAGTAAATCGGACACTTTTAACAAAAAGAACTTGTAAAATGGACACTTTTTAAACAAAAAAAATCACGTGGCGACGAGTAAAAAAACAAATGCGAGACATTAACCAGAAGGAATTTATTTCACCATCAAGTACAGAGTAAAGACACTTTAAAGAATCACCGGACTGAATTAATTTTGCACGACTGTACATCTCAAAATCAATTACAGGTCACCGTGAAATAACGGTATTGATTGCAAATATCACTTCTGTGTTAGGGTTATTGTTATCATGATCATTCGAAGCTGAAATTTAAGACTTCAAAGTCAGTCAGTTGTCAAACACTGAATGTGGAGATTTCAGTCGCCTTTGGTAAAGTTAAATCTAGCTATAGGAAACACACGCGCAGTACCACAGTCATTGTGGATCTAGACATATTGTTTTTTTGTACTTGCAGTTTCTGTTGCGCCTTTCTCTGACGTGGCTGTGTAGCTTGGTCTTCCGATTGTGGCCGTTAGCACTGGCGTGACAGGGGACTTTTCTTTTCCATCTTTGGCTTTGGTAGTTGAAGTGCACCGGATACAGCTTTCATTTGTACTTCATCCGCCATATCGAACTACGTAGAGCGACTCGGCAATTGCATGTATGCTGCTCAAAGTTTTCGACCCAAATGAGCAAAGCGTGACTCTAACGTCGATCTGCAAACACCTTTTCACTTCATTCAACCAACCAATCAAGCAAATTCATACAATTCAAATAAAACCAGGTGCTCAACCACGTCATCGCACTACAATAGCAACACATGTCAACTTTGTTTTATCCAATCATAGGTTGTTTTTTTTATAATTTCGTTCAACAAGGTGTCAAAACCCCGGGGGGGTAACTCCCATAGATGGCTATACGGGGAGGGTCCGCGCGAAAGGGGTCGTTTTTTTGCGCTGTTTGGTATCAGAAAGGGTATACTTTTCACAAGGTTGGTATGAGAAAGGGTCCGGTTTTAAACACAAACTGACATTTGTTAAAAATCATGCTGTCAACACTGGAAACCCATGTATCTACATCCCAGATCTACCATCAATATTTCCGATCTGTCGGTTTGACTGTTGGTACCCCTGGTACGCAAGGCGAGTGAGTCGTATCTGTATACGTATGGTATTGTATGGTATCAGATAGGGCGCCGTAAAATAAATTCTTTGTTTGCCGTCCGCGTGCGGGTAGGTTTTTGGACGAAATATGAAAAACAAACACAGATCGTATGCTCGAAAATACGACGCGTTGTGTCCTTCCTTTGTTGGCAATGACGCAGCAACTTACTCAAATGTCTCAAAAACGCAAATGTCGTACGATAGTTTCGATACAAATCACATTACCTATCGCAAAGGGGTACATCAACCGCTGTACGTACAGTGTACATGTGCACCTCCTGTTGTAGTGGACTGCAGCATACCGTAAGTGAAGATCGATCGACCGTTTCACAAGTTTATTTCTCCCTCAAAGTTTCCAAATCGGCGGAAGTGCGCTGTATTGGCTTGGTCTCCATACAAGACGGATCGAAAACAATTCTTGACTGGTTTAGCTTCGAATAAGGAATGGAACTGAATTTCCATCAGCTTCTGCGCGATCAGCGATTGATCACGAGGGGGCAAGCAGCCCGGTGGTGGGGCAAGCAGTTACCGCCGGTGAAATGTTCATTGTTTAATGCTCCAAATAGTTCGTACGCAGTATAAGTTGCTTTCACTTTGAACACTGTTTTGTGCTAAAAACGATGTGGTCATTTTATAAGTCCGGATTAGAATTCAGTTTTCAAAAATAGCAATGGCCATTCGGCATTGCTGTCTTGACAAACAGAATATTCAGCATTTTAGTATGCAATAGCGCTGATCATTTTCTTTCATTAATGTGCAAAAATTTGTCCGCATTTTCGGCAAGAACGATGAAATCAAAACTGCTAGCGTCATATATGCATACAGAAAATCACACTAATTCATATGAATTTATGGCTCAGACTACAAGTTGCAGCAACGACCGTGCATGCAGTAACACAATTTGTCCGATTTTCAGGCAGCGGTGTTCGAAGTCGCGCGCGCAGCTATATATAGTAACAAACCTGACACCGAGATCAGCGCTATTAGAATTCGGGTAAAAGACTAGTTGATACACAAAATTCAGAATTAAAAACCCTTTAAAGTTACAGCTAATGGAGCATTTAACTCAACAGAAACAGTGCTCAGGACTTGTATTTATTTGACACTTAAAAAGGAGGATTTGTACTCGAGGCTGTTATGATTTGCTCAGCTACCCACTCTTCTTACTGCAAAAATTCTAATTGTATGCACAGTCCCTCTATCCACTATGGATAGAGGGACTGTGTTGTATGGAAGAGACAGTAGTTTCACCTTTTACCAAGATGTTTAGCATTTGTTTTCTGAGTGACATCTATACTTTGTTATACTCAGTAACTTTTGCAGTTTAATATGTGGAATGTTCAGGTTTTGCAAGAACACCTTTTTGTTGTAAGCTTACCCCAACATTTCGAAATAGTGTTTCGTTGGTACTATATAGACTTTACTTCTCGGTAGACAAGCTTGACAGGTGCCGTCCAAGCTACGCTTCTCCAATTGTCTAAGTGCCCTGGACTACTCTTTGGTCGTTGTGTCCTCCTGCCCTGTCTGTTGTATTTTTCTCTCTTGTCTTTCCCGTATTATTTTAGAATGGGATTTAAACTAAGTTTAAAGCTTGCTTTTGATCATGATAAATATAAATTAAAGATAACAATATACGTCCAATCGTAAACATCAATACAGGTCTCGATCTTAAATTTACGTGTTATAATTAATATACAAATGTCACTTAGACACGTTGCAAATTGAACCCATTACGTGAATTCTTAGGTTCCTTCATTAGGTGTTAATTCAAATATATTTTGTTTTCTTCAAAACTTTGTAAACATCCTCGTATACGTAAGTTGCATTTGTCGCAAATATGCTTTTTATTCATATTTGAGATCTTGTTATTTTAATTAATAGTTTTACTGGCACCTATGACCACCCAGACTGAGTGCATAAATCTCCGTCAGAGACAATCTGTAGATCTTCGTAACACAACCAGTTGATTACTATCACACTGTACATGTTGTACATTATGTACTGGTATAGTGTTTATTGCCATTGTTTATTATGGAATTTTTGTTCAGACTCAGAGTCACCTAACTCTAAGTATGCTTGTTGTATTTACACAAGTATAACCTTTGTTTCCACGCATTGTTTTCAGCGTGCTAATGAAGAGCATAAGAAACACTGCATTGTAAATGTAACAGATGATTTTTTCATACTTGTGACCCATAAACCGATGGGAAAGTTAGAGTTTATGCGATTGATCTTTGTTGTGTTTTTTTAGGGCCCAAGCCTACCGGCTGGGCCCCTATTGTTTTCGTAGGAATTCAACTTTCTTCTTCTTCTTCTTTTTCTTCCGCTCTTTTTTTGTCGACCTAGAACTCAAACACCGCTTACCGCAAACTTCTGAAACTTGCAGGGCTAATAGGTACCTATGAGATCTCGTGCACCTGGGTATACAAATTTCGATTGGTCACGTGACCTGGCGGCCATATTGGATTTTCCAAAAATCTAAAAATGGCTTCTCCAGAATACCTAGGGGTCTAGTCGATTTGAAATTTTTTCTATAGCAAGCATGGCCTAAGGTCTTAAAAATTTGCCAATAAAATCGCATGCGGTCACGTGACCTTGGCCGCCATATTGGATTTTTGAAAAATACCAATTTAATCTTTAAAAATCTTCTTCTCCAGAACCAAAACACCGATTCGACTAAAATTTCACATGTAACATCTTAAGTATGATCTCTTTCAAGTTTGCGAAAGGCGTTTAGATCGGTCACGTGGTTTGGCCGCCATATTGGATTTTGCGAAAATCATGATTTAATCTTTAAAAATCTTCTTCTCCAGAACCAACTCACTGATTTGACTTAAATTTGACATGTAACATCTTAAGTGTTGTCTCTTTCAAGTTTGCAAAAGGTGTTTTGATCGGTCACGTGGTTTGGCCGCCATATTGGATTTTGTGAAAATCGTGATTTAATCTTTAAAAATCTTCTTCTCCAGAACCAACACACCGATTCTACTGAAATTTGATAAGTAACATCTTAAGTGTGATCTCTTTCAAGTTTGCGGAAGGCGTTTTGATCGGTCACGTGGTTTGGCCGCCATATTGGATTTTTGCGAAAATCATGATTTAATCTTTAAAAATCTTCTTCTCCAGAACCAACTCACTGATTTGACTTAAATTTGACATGTAACATCTTAAGTGTTGTCTCTTTCAAGTTTGCGAAAGGCGTTTTGATCGGTCACGTGGTTTTGCGGCCATATTGGATTTTCCGTAAAATATTAAATTTCAAGTGCAAAGTACAGTAACTATTAGATGATGTTCAAAATCCTACTTTTGCAAGCTCGAATTTTTGCACATAATATCATTAGTGCAAGATTTTTCAACCATGTTAACCGCTTGGGCCCCGCCAACGCTGCTTGCAGCTTTAATTTCTGATTGTTTTTTTTTTTGCTGGCTGGCTGGTAGGTTTTTTCAAAAATCCAAGGACGGCAAACAAAGAATTTTATTTACACGACTAGCTGTGGAAACGCAGCTATCTGGTTGGCGGGGTAGCGTGAGTTGCTATGCGGGTCAAAGGTCAAACCCGCCACTCACATAGCAGCTGACACGCTACCCCGCCAAGAGATAGCTGCGTTTCCACAACCAGGTATCAGAAAGGGTAGGTTTTTTTGCTCAAAACTGGTATCACAACAGTTTGGGTTTCCATGTTCGTGCGGAGCACCCCCGTACTATTAGCCATGGAGTTACCCCCCATGCCGGAAAATGCCGAGAGAGTTTGACCGGTTAAGAAGGGCTTGACTACGCAGTTTCTGCGCGTAGTGAAGCTTCATTACGTATTCATGGTGACCCCTGGCCAGCTGTCAATAACTTTGGGGGCTTTTGTCTTTTGGCCTGCTTTGCATATGCGTCGTTGGACACGACCTGCCAATCACCCAGGTAGTCAATTAAACTATTAATTGACTGTTTACCAACCCAATTAACACTATCCAGCAGTATCAGTCATATTTTAATCGCGTGGCCCGGGTGGGCACAACGTAGGAACGCGTGTATTTCTGTGTGTACGTTTCACTTGTGGTGTTGTTTGTACCATCGTGTGTCCTTGTTTCACCTACAGCATTACCTTCAAGGTGACAGGCTTACTATTAATGTTCAGTATCATTGCACCGAGTTCTGCCCACGGTGAAAACCACCTGTTTTGCCTACTAATTACTGCCCGTCGCTGCCCGTCCTGAATGTAGCCTATCAGTTTTGATATATACTCCTAAATTGTAAGTTTGATCAAAATCGAGACCACATTCAAGGGCTATGCAGACTGTCCATGTAAGCACACACAGTGACAAGAAGGCGGCAAACATCTACTCACCAAGCACATCGAATCGGCGAAAAGAAGCATAAAAAGCTAGGCTTATCGCCAAAACAAACGCGCCAAGCGCTAACAAAAACCCATACCAAGCGGCCCTTTTCAGGGCCACCAAATACTCCAAAAAGGGAACTACCAAAAAATACGATAAGATGACATAGAACACACAAACACTTAAAAGAAATAACAAAAATCGTACACATAACAAACAACTGAAACACAACATTAAATACAAAATAAACAATCACAGTAACGTAACAGAAAACATGGCCGTGAAATAAATCAGCTATTTCCAAAGAAAAGCCGACAACAACATGAAATTCAACAACAACCTATCATCGCTCAAACTATGAAACTCCGAAAAATAGTACTAGGCAAAAGCCTTAAAATTCATTCGGACACCAACAAAACCAAACAGAATAAAACCACCTCAGGATTTCAACAAATAAAGTCGTATAATGTGACTACGCTACATCGTGAGACACAAACAATCGCAACAACAC
The DNA here is from genome assembly GCF_041260155.1 of Ptychodera flava. Classification (NCBI taxonomy): domain Eukaryota; kingdom Metazoa; phylum Hemichordata; class Enteropneusta; family Ptychoderidae; genus Ptychodera; species Ptychodera flava. Next base: position 10,501,229 of record NW_027248279.1, read on the forward strand.
CAATTCAAAGAAAAGTCAAATTGGACTCCACGAACAACAAAAAAAACAAAAACTTGAAAGCTATCTGAAGCTTCTAAACTCGCACTTCTAGAGATACCCTTTCAAACAAGGAAACAAAACATGTCGCGTGCCAAAAGAATCGCGATAAACCAGCTTGCAAACATTGGACAAATTTTGGGAAAATAACCCTTCGACAAGGGTCGGTTTTTCGTTATTGTCAACACAAACGATTACGTACTCGAATGCGAAAGGCAATTACGTAACACTCAGTATTATACACAACAAGCCAGAACAAACAGTAAACAAAGTAAATGAACTATTAATTAAAATGTACGAGAACAAGCACATCAACCAGGATACTTGTAAGTATCTTGAACCAAAAACATAAAATCCGTACCCCGCAGTGGTACTTATTGCCTAAAAATTCACAAACCTCCGCAAAAATCTAAAAGACACACCAGTCAAACAAAATTTACCGAAGTAAAGAAATATAGAACAAACAAACCGAACCACCAAACGGACTCACAACGTGACCAAAATTAATATACTTGCCTCGCTAATCGGAAAGCAAGACCACTAAAATGCATTAAAATAAATTTTCACAAACACAAACTAAGGAAAGAATCTACACTGCGACTGATGAGAAACCACACTCGGGTTTCGAAACGCAAGCGTCAAAGGGCGACTCTATCAACTTTTGTAACAACATAGGTCCGGCTGCGTCTCGCCATAAGCTTTCCCCACACAAACAAAACATTACCGTACACACTAATCCAAACTTCTCTACAAATATCCAAAGCGAAACAAACATTTCATTAACACAAACAATCGGATAAGAATGTAGAACACATTTTCGAAACGAATCAAACACAAACTCGACACAAAAACATTTAGGATAGTTAGGTGGGGAGCCTGTTTCACATTTTTTACATCTCACTATACTGTCTATGATTCTAAAAATAAAGTCATCTGCCACCTTTTCTGTATACGCGGTTTGGCAAAACTCATCTCTTCAATCGAAAGTCGGGCGATTTCATGATTCTTTGGGGCACTTAAGTGTACGTCGAGCTTAAGGAATGTAGTTACATTCGCGATGTTTATTCGAAAATTATTTATTCCTTCAAGGGCAAATGCACATAATTTATGCTGTTGGAATACTGGCCGCTCATAAACAAGACAATAAACTCAATATATGTGCATTTTACTTATATGTCAAAGTACCACCGACACCCACAAAAACCATATGGTTCAGTCCAGGTATTTGCAACTCTGCCATCCGACTGGTCAACAGGAATCAACCATAGGTGTCTATTGGCACGCGTATACGCCAGTCACCTAGGCGACGGTAATCTGCACCACTTATCACCATCGGGAAGGTACTCCTCCCCATATACCACTGGTGATCCCACCCTCAAAGCACTGCGTCATTCGACCTAGCTGTGGTCCATAGCTGTGGTGTTTTCAGACGGGATTCCTGCCTTTTACGGGCCGGTTTTGACTTTTCCGATTTTTAACCCCGCCACCACAGCTATGGGATATTCCATAGACTAGCGTCCAAATCCGCCGCAAGCACCCTTTGCGCAAGTTTGCTCGACGATATTTCGAAAAATTTTCCATCCAAATTACAACTTGCCAACACTCATCGACAGCTTGGTTATTAGGGACTCACCAGACCAGAAATCCGCTCAAAATTCACTGAAATATCGCCTTTTTTCTAAGTTTGCGCGACATGACTACACGTAGACCGCCATTTTGCGGCAGATCGTCCATGTAGCCGACACAAACACGAAGTGTGTGTTATCAGCTATCAAAAACTATGAAAAATAGTAAAGAATGAGCTACAAAATCACTATCAGTTTTAAGTTGCAGGTAGAATAAGTCTGTGCCTTTGTAAAAAATACTAAAAAAATAGTAGAAAGTGAAGAACCAGCTGAAAGTTAGTTGAGGAGACCTTGACCGCATATCATTTGCATCTCATTGTCGGCTACATGGACTGTGTGCCCATTTTGCTAGCGTAAAACTGTTGGTCGAGGATCCCTGCAGTACGTCACTACAGTGACGTAGGGCCGTGACCTCTCAACTTCTGAACACAAACTAACTTACGGCCAGCATCCGCGCGGCGCGCCACGAATAATTATAGATCCTAGGACTGAACTTTTTTCCCCCAAGTAAAAGTTTGGTTTCAGTTTTGTGAGACTGGGAATGTCCATAAGACGAACGATGGTCATCGATATCACACGATGAATCTCTCAGTTTGTGTTTAGAATTAAGTTGAGAGGTCACGGCCCTACGTCACTGTAGTGACGTACTGCAGGGATCCTCGACCAACAGTTTTACGCTAGCAAAATGGCGGTCTACGTGTAGTCATGTCGCGCAAACTTAGAAAAAAGGCGATATTTCAGTGAATTTTGAGCGGATTTCTGGTCGTGGAGAGTCCCTAATAACCAAGCTGTCGATGAGTGTTGGCAATTTGTAATTTGGACGGAAAATTTTTCGAAATATCGTCGAGCAAACTTGCGCAAAGGGTGCTTGCGGCGGATTTGGACGCTAGTCTATGGAATATCCCATAGCTGTGGTGGCGGGGTTAAAATCGTAAAAGTCAAAACCAGCCCGTAAAAGGCATGAATCCCGTCTGAAAACACCACAGCTATGGACCCACAGCTACATTCGACCAAGCATTGTTATTGTAATTTCCTGCATAAAATTAACAGCGAGGTCAACCGGTCAAACTCTCTCGGCATTTTCTCTCTGCGGGGTCAAAACGCTTCAATGTTTTCCTGCCAAAGTTTCAACGTGCACTGCACTAAAATTACAAATAAAAACTTTCGGCGTGCAAACAAGGCTCTAAAACTCGGCAAATTCGTGGTATAACACGGTAAGCGAACTCGTAGTCGGCGGTTTACGGAATTAACCGCCTCCTACTCGTCCGCTTACCTATAGTAAATTGATTTAATTACCGAATTAATTGCTGTTTTGGTACGTTCTATTTGCGAGAATAAAGCACAGAATTTTAAACGTCATTTTTACTATTTGAATATGTACGCATGCGTATTTGGTGCATGGTAACGGTTTGCGAAATTGCAACATCGTGTCAACATGAGCTAGCCTTCCCACCGGCAAGCGGTCAGGTCTCTGCCCGCGCCCTTGATCTCTGCTGACCGATTCAACCTAGTAAAAATGGGAGAATTAAGCCGAAAATGTCGGCCAAAAAAATCAGTAATTGGTCAGATCGAAAGATGGAACCAGATAAAAAGAGTGACACGCGACTACTGCACCACGTCGAGAAGGCAGTTTCTCGCGACAACACCAACGTCGCCACTGTGTGATGATCAACTTGGCTAGCCAGAGGTGTTTTCGTCGGGCAACACCGACCAAAGGGTCCTCAGGCTCCGATGATGATGATGTTGTTAGGGGCCCAAGCCGACCGGCTGGGACCCTATTGTTATTGCTCAAGTTCTACTACTTCCTCTTCTTCCTCTTTTTCTTCTTCTTCTGCCGATTCTTTGTCGACCTAGATCTCTTAAATGGCTGAACGAAAACTTCTCAAATTTGCAGGGCAAATAGGAGTCAATTAGTACTCGTGCACCTGACCCTTGAAATTTTGATTGGTCACGTGACCTGGCGGCCATATTGGATTTTCCAAAAACCTAAAAACGGCTTCTCCAGAAGACCTAGGGGTCTAGTTGTTTTTATTATTGTTGTTGTTGTTGTTGTTGATAGTATTTTGCAGAAAAGAACAAAGTATGCGCTGCGAAATTCAATACAGCCTAACTATACATGTGCGTTGCAGCCTAACTAAACTATGCGTTGCAAATTCAATACAGCCTAACTATACATGTGCGTTGCAAATTCAATACAGCCTAACTATACATGTGCGTTGTTGCCTAACTATACATGTGCGTTGCAAATTCAATACAGCCTAACTATACATGTGCGTTGTTGCCTAACTATACATGTGCGTTGCAAATTCAATACAGCCTAACTATACATGTGCGTTGTTGCCTAACTATACATGTGCGTTGCAAATTCAATACAGCCTAACTATACATGTGCGTTGTTGCCTAACTATACATGTGCGTTGCAAATTCAATACAGCCTAACATTACCCAAGGGTTGTCACTTCATTGCCACACACTTTTTTTCAATCGCCAAAAATGCACCTAGCAAGCATCGAAATCGGTAAAATTCGACGCAGGGTCAAAGCACATTAGTCCTTCTCAATCATACTCAGACATTTTTACCTCTTGCCGATGAAAATTGACAAATCGGCAGGTTTTTCAATGCATCTAGTCGTCTCTTGATTCCAGATTTAAAAGGCAGCGCGAAAGATCTAGTCACGTGGGCGCATTTCAAATCGAACCAATAGCAGAGCTGGATGGGCCCAGCGTGAAAACCCGGCAGTAACGTAAGTTTCTTATGTCTTTTGAAGACTATGGGTGACACTGTCTGCGTTCGTCTGCGTATGAAATTCTGGTAACTTTAACAGTTCCAGTTCACCCATAGCAAGAGAACGTTCTTTCCAAAGACGTGAGAACTTACGTTACTGCCGGGTTTTCACGCTGGGCCCATCCAGCTCTGCTATTGGTTCGATTTGAAATGCGCCCACGTGACTAGATCTTTCGCGCTGCCTTTTAAATCTGGAATCAAGAGACGACTAGATGCATTGAAAAACCTGCCGATTTGTCGACTTTTCATCGGCAAGAAGTAAAAATGTCTGAGTATGATTGAGAAGGACTAATGTGCTTTGACCCTACGTCGAATTTTACCGATTTCAATGCTTGCTAGGTGCATTTTTGGCGATTGAAAAAAAGTGTGTGGCAATGAAGTGACAACCCTTGGGTAATGTTAGGCTGTATTGAATTTGCAACGCACATGTATAGTTAGGCTGTATTGAATTTGCAACGCACATGTATAGTTAGGCAACAACGCACATGTATAGTTAGGCTGCAACGCACATGTATAGTTAGGGACCGTCTCAGATTGTCGCAGAAGTTCAAAAAGCGAAATTTATTCGTTTAGGGGGGGAGGGGGTTTGACCTCCATTCAATTAGTGAACTTCACTTTCGCACTTTTATTTTGTGATCACAAGTTTTCGTGTGTTTATTTTAAATTAAAGAAAAACTGCACACTCGTGCCAACAAATTTGTAACTGTTTCCATCTCGTTTGTGCCCCAAACACAATTTACCGATAGGAACATTGTATCCTAAACATTTCATTCATCAAATTATACAAAGACAAAAAGTATCATTTTTTCAAAAATGTGCTATTTATAAGCGTCTGCTCTAACCCACTAAATGTCTTTAGTCTCACTTGTTATGCACCTGGTCATAGTCGTTTTAATATGATTGAACATGCCTGGGCCCCCTTCTCAAAGTTTTTCGCTTATTTTACCGCCCCTACCAAGTACAAATTGCGTGTTCACAAAGACAAAGAACAGCACAAGACATGCAAAAAGGGAAAGTAAAATAAAATGAAACTTTTACGCGGTAATATGCCCTGTTAGTACTCAAATCTGATCGTTTACTGTAATTGTAATGTGGCAAGGGGAATACGTCTTTAGTAGCTATAGCAAAATGCAACATTGTACTCTCAGGCAGACATGAACATTTCGCACTTTTGAAGTTTCGTTTAGGGGGAGGGGGGTTTGATCTAAACGAAGAAATTTCGTTTCTTGAACTTCTGCGACAATCTGAGACGGTCCCTTAGGCTGTATTGAATTTTGCAGCGCATAGTATAGTTAGGCTGCAACGCACATGTATAGTTAGGCTGTATTGAATTTTGCAGCGCATACTTTGTTCTTTTCTGCAAATACTATCAACAACAACAACAACAACAACAATAATAAAAACAACAACATCATCATCATCGGAGCCTGAGGACCCTTTGCACCGACCTGCCAACACCGTGCAGACCCCGCACTTTGTAATTTGAACCGGCCGTAGTCCCTCCGCATGGAAATAACTTTAATAGATCTGTTAGCATTCATTGATAATCTATATCCTTCAGGTCAAATATGCATTTTTCGGAAACAAAGAAAAACTGCAGTCTCCATCATTATTAAATGGCATGATCTCATTTTATTGATACGACGCGTCGATCGACGCGCTGACATGGCCATGCAAGACCAGACTGAGGGGCAAGACAGTTGCCGAACTTCTGCAGTGGTGAATGATACTGAAGTGGGCAAAGCTTTCAAATAAATATAGCGTGCAGATACTTGCCTTTTAACATGAGAAATTGAACAACATGCAACGGGGAGAGGATTGCTGAAACGTTGTCAGACAGGCGGTGAATACAACTAGAACGGTGTACGTGGTCTGGACGCTCGATCGATCGAACGTACACACTAGGTGCACGCGGCGCGGCATTGACATACATGTAGGCCTATATGGGTGAGAAAAAGCATCACACGATCTTTTTTAGAGCTGTACTTTATCATATTGATATACTTATATTTCTGAAACATTGTGACGCTACCAAAGTTAGGCAACGCAAAATTTACAATGAATTATCATGATATATGTCAAGTTTTGTCATCGTGTCAACATCGCCCCTCGAATGTGCACTCTATGGAGACGTCATCACTCTAGGTGGTACTTGTTACGTCACAGCAAACACGATTGGAACTAAATTGGGATAATTGGTTTGGCGCAATTTCTCAGAATTTCTGAAATTTGTCTAATATTGCACCTTAGTTGCTTACCATCTTTAAAATTTTATTCAAAATTTACGATGCTGTTGAAATGTTATGAGTAACAATCAGTGCAAGATAGTATCTAATGCAATATTGTTCAAAACATTTGAACAATATACATATTTGAAATATGTGAGCTTGTCTGGAGTTTCTTCATTACTGAAAACTGGTAAAAATCTCACTTTGTCACTTTTCCTCGAAAACAATGAAGCTTTTTCGATTGACTTATAGTTAAGTCAGTCAGGGTAATTTAAAATGCGCCCTGATTCATTTTAATGTTTATGAAGCCTTATATTCACGACAAAGTCAGGGGCATTTCAAAAGTGCCCTGACTCAAAAGTCGTCAATTAGAGAAATTTCAAGCATTTTGTCTCATTTCTTTAGTACATTTACACAAAATGAACTTTTTTCATGAAAACGAATCCGAGGTATGCAATAATCGTTGTGATTTTGTAGTTTTGCTCGATGAGAACAATATTTCAAATTTTACACTATTCTATCATTTTGTAAAATTGCAGCTGTAAAAATTTCGATTTCGTTACATTTTTAGCTCATATTTGGTTTTATATATAAATACCAAAAAGAGCTTATATGATGAGTCTGAGTGGCGTCTGTATGTCTGTATATTTGTGGGTATGTGCGGATGTATGTCCGTCACACACAAAGGCTCCCATACCGCCAAAGCTACCATCTCAGTATTTGGTGTACAGGTAGATGCAGGGGTTGAGATGTGAATTTGTTCAAATGAACTTGTCAGTGTCAAAAATGTGCATATGAGGTAAGAAAAACGAAATCCAGCAAATGTGCAGGAGTGATGGCCAGTGTCTGAAACAGGCTTGAGTCATTTCCTGTCATTGTTTATGAACTGTTACATATTAACAGACCAGACAGTAGAGGGGGAAGACTGTCTATGGTCCAACTAAGAGGGACTGACTGTTTCTGCTATGCATGTTGCTAAAGTTGAACTCCAGTACCTAAAGTTTCAGACCTTATTTACTTTTGATATTCTATTTTAGCTGGTTTAAATATTTCTTGTTGTTTTTCTGGTTGTACTGTGCAGAAATCATTGTCATAACATCAGCGTAGAATTTTCCTGCACTGAACAGATAGAAACAACATTTATTGTTGATCTTTGGTACCCATACTGGTATATACCAATTCTGATCAAATTTGAGCGACACCGAATAATTGCGGTATTTTGCTAATAATTACTCTCATCCAATTTCCCCAAATTCCAATCGTGTTAGAAAACGCCAATGTATTTGTTTGAAAGTTTGTTATAACAAACAGCTTTTCTAGGCGGCCGCAACGTACGAAAATGAACGTATTTGTTTACCGGGATTTGTAAGAGGCTTAGCGAAGAACAGTACTTCAACGCAGTATGGTCTATTTGCTTTAGTTTTACGAAAAAAATCGACAATTTTGATCCATATTGCAATTTTAACAACGTGAAATGAAAATATTCAATCAATCGTCAATCTAAAAATATAAATTTAAAATCCACTTGAGAGAATAGGTAAAATAATAAAAAATGCTAAAGGCAATAGGGGAAAAGGTATCAAATAAAAAGTAAAATAACACTGGATGAAGACCGACATTTTTATACATATATATTGCTTCTATAAGTATTCCTTTGAGTATAATCATAGTTATTACACAATAAAATACGAAATGTCGAAAAAGTAAAATTATTTTGCTTCGTTATATAACTGCAGCTCAGAGGGCGTAACAAGTGGAGTACCAGCAATAAATACTTGTTGGAATATAATATTGACAAACTTCTTAAATTATCTCACTATAATTGTCATTTTTAGCTCCCATAGCCATATGTATATATGGCAATGGAAGCTATTCTTATAGGCTAGGGAAATGTCTGTATGTCTGTATGTCTGTATGTCTGTCCGTCAACATCAAAAACTCCAAACCGCTGTACATTTCATCTTGATATTTGGTGTGTACATGGATGATGGGCTGTAGATGAGATTTTGTTCAAATGAAGTTGTCATTGCCAAAAATATGCAATTAAGTGAAAAAATGTAAAAACAGTCAAAATTGAAAAAACTCAATAACCACTGAGCAGATTACATGCAAAATTAGCATGTAAGTACTTTAGGCTGACATGAAATGATTGTGCACATCTTGGGTCAGTATCTTGGACTTGCTATTTTTTTTCATGAATTTTTTTGTAATTTTCTCCCATTTTTGGTCAAAAAATCTTCTTCTCTGAAACCACAAGTCCGATTGATTTGAAACTTGGTATGGAAGTGCATAGGAGTGACCTTTCCAAAATTTGGGCAATCATGGTGAAATTTGCATATTTTTAGTTTACACGTCCATAGACTCCCATGTATAAGGCAGATCTCCATAGACTCCCATGTATAAGGCCACTAAAAATAAAAATTTAGTTTCTCATCGTATTCATATAGTCTGGTTCCCTGACCCATTTTCCCTGGTAGAGGCGTGGGGAAAAATAGGGTCAGGTACCGGGTAGCCATCTTGAACAGAATTTTGTTCAAGATGGCGGAGGTTAGTCACCTGACAGAACATGCTACAACAAATATGGCTGCTACCATAAACGCCGGTCAAAATTCGACTGGATCAGAATTATGTTCAAACACTGGTATCCGAACCAAAAACATTGGCACACGAGACGGGAAACATAAACTGAAAGGATTAATCCAGAAGTACGGGAAATACTGGTGATTGAAGGCTTGTTGTGATATCGCAGTAGTACTTGTGGCGTGTATCGAACGCGCTACACTCAGTGTGACAGTTTTCGGACGACCTCAGTTTCGGACATTTAGTGACATGCTGTTAGTTACACTCACTTCGCTCCGTATCGATAGCGTTTTACAGGTCATGTGACCTCATATTAAGTCAGGTGACACTGTTGTCCCGTTTTCGATATTTTTTTTGGTAGAAGCTATTGAGTTCGCTACGAGCAGCGGTCACAAATTGTCGTCTGACACCGCGTCAGTGATACTGTCAACATACTGCCGTCAGGTCAAAGTAACTGAAATTTTGACTAAAGTCCTGATTTAGCATTGAATTTTGAATGTGGGGGAGAATAATGATTTTGAAAATATTCTTTCCATTGTTCGCTACGATTGCATGTAGTTTTAACGAAAACTGCGCAGTTGTTTCTAGAAAAAAGTACATTTAATGAACGTAAGAAGTGTACAAGTTTTCGACAGACAATATTTAGCATAATTGTGTAAACGTAGTAAGTGACTTACCGCGTAAAAAACTTGACAGGTAAATAATGTCGTACGATGAAATATACTCGCTATTTGTATTAAATAATGCCTGTGCGATTCTAATACAAATAAAATATGCAATGGAAACACTTATAAGTAATACTCACTGAACAAACTTAGCAAAGTTAGCCACATCGTACGATACAAGGTGCCGAAAGCAACACACACACAGGCAGCCCGTGTCCGATATCTAGCGCTATACACGTCGAAATATAGTTGAGTCGTCCATGGATTAACATAACTAATTATCATGAAATATTCTTATATACAGTTTTCTAAACACATCGAAATTAAAAATTGGTGGTTTGAAGTTTCAAATTATCAATACTAAGCTCCTAATCACATTCCAAACACGACGTCCGATTTCTGGGATTGCAGTCCGATTACTACGCCATCGACATGGGTCAAAACTTTGGCAACTTTGACCCCGAAATATCACTCCCGTCGTATCAACTGAGTTTGAGAATAACCACAATAAAGTTTCGAAAGGTATGGTAATAAGATTTCGTATTGCTGGTCATTTACGAAACGACTTTAGGGCGAAATTTACTACCCTGTCCGAATTCTGTCACACTGAGTGTAGGGGTCAATTGAGGTCATCGCCGACTGTGGCGTGACCCCAATGACCGAGCACGTTCGATACACGCCACAAGTACTGCTGCGATATCACAGCTAATTGAAAGCAAACTTTGTTGGAACTGTGAACGACGATTGATTTCGATGGATAGAATAGTGTCCGAATTTCGTGAAAAATGCCAGGCATCATGTCGACGTTCTAAAAGTATCAAGAGGTGTGCTAAATCACAGTGGCTAAATCATGGAGGTAGAAAGTCTTTCTTTCTACCTCCACGGCTTTGTGGTACAAACAAGAAGTTGGTGTCAAGTGAGCCTGAAAGTGCGAAACCCGAGAAACATGAGAAAAAGTTACAAGTGTTACTTTCATCCAATCACAGCTTGTTTTATTTTAACCCAATAGCGTCCATGTTTACATTTGCCGGTACCTGACCCTATATTTCCCCACGCCTCTACCGGGAAAATGGGTCAGGGAACCAGACTACGTATTCATATTGCAAAAAGGATGCAGTGACACAATTTTTAGTCCCAACGGATGAAGTCCAGTGGGCTTATAGATCGGGTCATGTCCGTCTGTTCGTCCATCCGTGAGTCAATCCGTTCACGCAGATATCTCGGATATTTTGACAAAATGTCATGTGACCTTGATGACCTTTGATCTCAAATATACATATTTGTCCATAATTCAGTAACCACAAGTGCTACCACCCTTCATATATGGTATGATGGGACACCTTATGACGCCACATATTGTACCTCATTAATTATGCACATATCTCATGAGGGCGCCCTACTAGAAGCAACAGGGCTGTGATTACGCTCCGCAATTTTTTAACTTCTACATGTCCAAACGTAAATCTACAATGAAGTGCAACGATTGCCCGATGACTAGGGGAGTGAAGATCCGCCAAGGAGATTTAATGTTGTGCCAGAACTGCAATAAGAAGAGGTTTGGCAGGCTATCGCCAGAGCGGGTCACGACACCAACCAAGATGGCCGACAACAATAGCGAAGTGAAGGTCATTGACGCCGACTGTGATCAACTTCAGCGTCTACTTCAACCGGTTTTAGCACAGTTAGCGGAGATAGGGAGGGACTTACAGGATGTCAAACATCAACAAACACATCTGGCTAGCTCTATGGACTTTTTCAATGCCAAATTCGAGGAAATGTCAAACCGTATCGAAATCATGTCTCGGATCAACCTACAACTTCAAGAAGACAATCGAGAACTGGGTCAACGTGTACAGGCACTGGAGAAGGAACTAGCCAGTCTCAACCAGTATCATCGTAGAGTCAATCTAGAAGTCTCTTGTGTCCCAGAAAGTGACAACGAGGACGTTACCGCCAAAGTGCTGTCAATTTTTAAGAAGATAAACCCGTCAATTTCTGATAGCGACATTGACATAGCCCACCGTACGAAAGCTGTTGACCAATCCAGTGCCACGTCTTCCCGCGCTCGACCTAGACCTATCATCGTTAGATTCACAACCAGGAAAGATAGAAACTCCATATACGATAACAGAAGAAATTAAAGGGTACCACTGCCAGAGATTTCGGACTTGATAGTACGTCAAAAATTTTCATCAATGAAAATCTACTACCAGCAACACGTCAACTACTATACAAAGTAACATATCCAGAAAGGAAGCCAGATACCAGTTCATGTGGACTTACAATGAGAAAATCTATATCAAGAAAGACATCAATTCAAGACCACTCATCATATCAAGAGAAGCTGACCTCAGCCGCATTATTTAGTACAAGTAAGACACTTAAGAGACAGCCATTCAAAAAATCTACTCCTTTTCTCTATTTGGTATGGCTAACTACTACTTTTCTAAACCATGTTTGAAGATATTGATGTAAATGACAGTGAAATAGTAAATGTAAGCCACTACTCCATGCCACCGCATGATTTTGATGATTGTTTTAATTCAATATTTCAAAAGTCATTCTGCTTATCCCATGTCAATATCAGATCTCTACAAAAAATGTTGTACTGTATGAAGACATCATTCACTCTCAATTTGCAATAACAGGCATTTCAGAGGTTTGGGACACAGATAATCTAAGTCTATATAGTATACAAGGCTACACACTAGAAGTCAGTTCACGAGAATCAGGTAGGGGTGGTGGGGTTGGGGCATACATTCACTCATCATTAGTTTATAAATTGATTAAAAAGAATGTGATACATTCAGAGTCTCTTTGGTTGGAGGTATCAGTCAATAATACTAAAATAATAATAGGAATCATCTATAGAAAGCCAAATACCGATATCTCTGAGTTTCAGATTAGTCTGCTTGATGTGCTAAATACGTTCAAACTTGATAAAACTAAATGTATTTTAATGGGAGATTTTAATATAGATGCCAGAACACATACAACTAATGTTAATTCCTATTTTACATCTCTTGAATGCCTTGGTTTTCACCAGTTGATTTCTACACCTACCAGAGTGACCAGCTCATCTGAAACATTAATTGACCATATCTACACTAATATTATACAGTATCCAATTCATGCCGGTACTTTAATTACAGATATTTCTGACCATTTTCCAGTTTTTATTGTCATAGAAAATATGACAACAAATCTCTCAAAACAGTATAAAGTATCATATAGAAATTACAAATTCTACAATTCTACTCGCTTCTGTGAAGATCTAACTCATGCTCCGTGGGATCGAGTTTATAACTGTAAGGATGCAAATGAAGCATATAATAATTTTCAGAGTGTTTTCGATGAGTTGTGCAATAGACATGCTCCCATTAATGTACAAATTCGCAGTACAAAGAAAAACCGGAAACCATGCCTCACTAATGCAATTAAAAAATCAATTAATACAAACACAAATTGTATAGTAAAGTGCTCAAATCAAACTTTGATGTCATTGTTGTTGATAGATATAAGAAATTTAGAAATGTGTTGTCTACTGTTCTCAGGAAAGCTAAACAAATGTATTACAACAGCATTTTTACGGAAAACAAGGGTAATACCAATGTAATTTGGAAAACTATCAAGCAAGTCCTCGGAAGTCATGAGGAAAAGGCTAAAAATACCTTGCCAGACAGCCTACGAGTACTGACAAATGGAGTGCATAATACATTGTCAGCAAAACCTGACATAGTAAATGCATTCAATAATTATTTCGTCAACATTGGACCTGACCTTGCCAACAACATCGATCTCCTCATAAAAACTTTAATAGTTACCTCACTGAACCCCAAACACATTCCTTTTTTATGTCCTCCACTACACAATCTGAAGTTCATAACATCATCTGCACCCTGAATCCAAAAAAGGCATGTGGCCATGACAAAATGCCAGCCAGACTTATAATTGATGGGGCAGCTATAATATCAAAACCCTTGGCATATATATTTAATCTTTCATTTCAGACTGGAATTTTCCCCAATCTCTAAAATAGCCAAAGTCACACCAATCTTTAAAAAAGGCACAAAAGATGATCCAAGAAATTATAGACCTATATCAGTATTGCCCCTGTTAAGTAAGATTCTAGAAAAAATTGTCAATGCACGCTTAATTCAGTACATAGAAAAAAAACAATATTTTATATGAGCATCAATATGGATTTCGTCATAAATACAGCACAAAACTTTCAATTGTAAATCTAATTAATTATCTTATCAAACAACTTGATAATGGCAAAGTAACACTGGTATTTTCCTTGACTTCTCTAAAGCTTTTGATACAATCAATCATGAAATTCTTCTTTCTAAGCTTTCTCACTATGGTATTCGAGGTCTTCCTTTACTTTGGTTCAGAAATTACTTACACAATAGATCCCAACTAGTCTCTGTCAATAATAATGCCTCATCATTCCTTAATGTTACATGTGGAGTACCACAAGGATCTGTCCTTGGACCTACCCTATTCTTACTATTTATCAATGACATTGCCCGTTCCTCCACATACTTCAATTTTAGATTGTTTGCTGACGATACCAATCTATTCCATACTTTCCCTGCTAACCAAGTTAATATAAATTTAAATAGTGTCGACATTCACCTCAATACTGTAGTGGACTGGTGCAGGGCTAACAAACTTACTGTAAACTACCTCAAAACAAATTACATTGTCTTCAGAAATCATAACAAACATATTTTCTTGAATGGTACTCTACACATCAATAATACAGTTATCAATGAGGTTGAAGTGACATCATTTGTAGGTATTCACATAGACAGACATCTTAAATGGTCAAAGCACATTACAATGATTAATTCTACTATCAGAAAAAAGGTTGGCATCCTTTTCAAATTGAGACAGTTTTTACCACGCAATATCCTTATTCTTCTATACAAAACTTTCATCCTACCACACATCACTTATGGTCTTGAAGTTTGGGGTTCAACATATTCCTCACATCTCAATAGTATCTTTCTTTCGCAAAAAATGGCAGTCAGAGCTATAACTTTCAGTGACTTCACAGCAAACTCAGCTACTCTTTTCAAACAACTTAATATTCTCGATATATACAAATTACATAAATTACATATCAGTACATTCATGTATGATCTTATAAATAATAACTTGCCACACAGTCTTACAACATACTGTCAGTTGCCTTCTCATTGCTACAGTACTCGTCATAAATTAATGGTAACCTTTATGTCCCAAGTGTCAACACTTCCTTGGGTAAATTCTCGATATCATATACAGGCTGCATCTATTGGAATACATTACCTAAACAAATTAAAACAAAAACCACTAGAAGTTCGTTCAGACACTCCCTTTCAAGTCTCCTCATACACGGTTAATGTTTTACATGACGAAGAGTTATATTCAACTTTACAAATATGTATATCATAGATATATAAATATATATATTTCACTATACATTTTGTTTTGTTTTGTTTTTTTTTGTTTTGTTTTTTTTTATTTTATTTTACATATTTTCTACTTATTCGTAATGTATTTATGTAGTTGTTCTTATTTACTTAGTTAGTTACTTAGCACTTTCAAGTCTACTTTTACACGATTGTTTTTTTGGGTTTTTTTAAGTGATGAAGAGTTATATTCAACTTTACATATATGTATATCATATTTAAATATATATATATTTTATATACGTTTTTTTTTTCTCTCTTATCGTTTTCTTTTTTACGCATTTCTACTTACTCGTAATGTATCTATTTAGTTATATATTTATTTATGTAGTTGTTCTTTTATTCACTTAGTTACTTTGTTACAATTAGGTTACTTTGCAATCCCACTACTTTCATGTACACTACCCTCGATATACTTCAGTTTTCTTTTTTCTTCTTCGTTTCCTTGCTTTAACATCAAATGGCTTTGGGAACGGACTAGACTAGCATTTGCTATTTTCCGTTTCCATTTACCCTTTATCACAGCACAACTCAGATGTACATTCATCATTGAATTGTAATATTATTATGATTAAGGGTAATAAAGATTATTGTACTTGGGCCTCAGCCCAAGTACATTTGTTTTCATTCCGTGGGAAAAAACTGTAAGGTATAACCATTTCTGGCTGAGACCAGGGAGGGCAAAATGTCTTGGCTTCATCTTTCTTGGCATAATAAATGGCGTAATGATGTTAACTGAATGGAAGTGCTGCTCTCAGCCAGTCTTGAATAAGTGAGATGTGAATATTAATGCTTCTCTATCTGAGTTTTTGCCACAAAATCTTCTGAATATAATCAAAATGTGCATCGAAATGCAACAATTAATGCACCCTCCGTTTCCTAGGCGATGGCACGACCCTTGCTACACCCACTGGACGAGCCAAAGTGGGAGGGGTAATTTCAGTTTGGTCGAACAAGAGGGCTCGAGACCAGAATTTAACATTTAAACTTGAAACATGTTTAATCGCTGACAAGATGTGGACTAGTGTTAATCAAAGTAAAATTGTGAAAAGGAGAGGTTTTATATCCCGGACACGATGAAAAACATTACGACTGGAAACTGTACCCCCAGTTGAGAATAGTAATGCCCACAGCGATGGAGAACACTTATCCTTGAGCTGAGAAAACCAGACCATCATTTCGAAATAGAGCTGCAGATTCGAGAAGCTCGTTCAAAATAGCTAGGTACACCCCATAAAGGGGTGGTTTCGAGTTTTGAGGGCAAATTTCGCCTCCTTCATTTAGAAATCGTACGTTTGTTTTTTCAGGGGAACACACCATTTGACACAAAATTTGCATGTAAAGGGGTCGCCAGTAAGCACGTGGTCAAATCTGACATAAGAAACAATATGAAATGTTGGGTAAAGCCAGTCCAAAATAAACTGATTTGAACTTTTGTGTTTTGTAATTTATACCACTGCAGTAACATTACCTTTTTTGACATCACACAATGTAATACGTTTTGAAACTGAATACTCCAACGTATTCTGTGTCTCCTTTGCTAAAAAATACGGTATGCCGATTACCATGTAAGGAGATGTGACGTCAAGACAGATTTGTAGTGCGTTTGGTCTTGGATGGTGCACGAAGTTTTGTCAAGGTAGCTTGTGTATTTATTTCCTAAATGGGAGAATTAGGGTCGATCTAAACGAAGGCCGAAGAATGTTATGATACTCTAAGCAAGCTGAACTCTAACGCGAATGGTTGGATAATTTGGATCTCGTCTCATTAAGGTACCGTTCAGTTTTTACGGCCGGGGGGGGGGGCGGCAAAATCCAGGGGGGGGGTCATCGTAATTTTGGAATCCGCAAAGGGGGGTCATTGCTTTTTCACTGGTAGGAAAGGGGGGGTCACCACATTTTCAAAAACATAATACCAACAATAAAGTTCACTTTATGCCATGGCCATAATCAACCCTCTTTACCGGCGGGCCGCCTTCGGCGGCCCACTACAATAAATATACATTATGTATTACCCATGACCCTCTTAACGGGCAGGCGCCTTTGGCGGCCCACTCCAATTAGGTTTACTTCATGCAATGGCCATGATCGACCCTCTTTACCGGCGGGCCGCCTGCGGCGGCCCACTACAATAAATTTACTTTATGTAATACCCCACGGCAATCTTACCATAAAATTCCCAATTGAAGCCGCGGCTTGTATTAGAAACATTTTTGAGGTACCCCTGGGATCACGCACTGAACAATGGTAATGGCCGCGCGCCTTCAGCGGCCCTGTTCAGTAAAGTCTACTTTATGCAATAGCCATGATCGACCCTCTTTACCGGTGTGCCACCTTTGGTGGCCCACTAGAATAAAGTTGACTTTACGTAATGGTCCATGACCCTCTTAACCGGAGGGCTGCCTTTGGCGAACCACTCCAATAAAGTTTACTTTATACAATGTCCATGGACATGAGTTGTCTATGGAAATGAAGTTAAAAATTGCCTTGCAGTCGTCCCAATTAACAGAAGTTTGTGCACTGGCATCTCTGCTACACGAATAAAGTGCGCCGTGTACCGGAGTTCAAATCCAAACCATGTGGGTAAATTTGACATATGGGTTTTGGTTATTTTTCGGGGGGGGGGTCATCAATTTTTTCGTCTGACAAAGGGGGGGGGGGTCATCATTTTTTCACAAAAAATGCAGGGGGGTCTATATTTTTTTGAACACCGGCGACAAGACTACCAAGGCCAATGTGTTCCTATATACCAGCCCCTTATGTAAATATTGATAAATCTTGGGTGTGGTCATTGCATGAACACTGCTTAGAGTAAATTTTAAGTAAGTACCAATAAACCATATATTTTCTGAATCAGCATGAAATTTCCCATTTTTTCATACATAAGTTTTGTATTGCCAGGTCACGTGACTGATCACATGACACATCATATGACCAGAGTTGGCAAAAAATATGAATATTTGAAGCATCAGGACGTGTTTTGAATCCATAAAATGACACAAATTTGAATACAGTTGCAATTTTCATGGCATTGTCTTTACATATATGTAATAATAACTACCCTTTACTTTATTTATAGATGTACCAATTTAAGATTTTTCTCACAAAAGGCAGAGTAAATGAACCACAAACATCAGCATCTGACATGATTCTGTATTTGAAAATCAACACATTTCATATTTGTAAACACCTGCTTTATGTCTTCCTTGCAGAAACATGCATCTAAAATGGTTATGATTTATCAAAAAATAATTCACAATATTTAAAAATACATTTTAGGGAACAACATATCACATGACGAAACACATGACCAGTCATGTGACCAGTCATAATGTTAATATGGCTGCTGTAAAATTTCACTGGCTTATAGTAAAAAATTGTATTTCCTCTAGTTTCATTCACGAATATTGCTGTGAATAGAACATATTTACATATAAATCATTTGTTTTCAATAAATAAACATTTCATTTCATTAAAAAAAACAAACCATGAACATCTTCGCGATCGTCCTTCTTCTGAAAACTGTAAACAATCAGCGCGACGCTTCTTCTGTGATCAGCCTGACCTTTCAGGGTCGAGGTCATGGGTCACGACATTTGCTTCCGGATTTTGGCCATACTCGGACGTACGGGGGCGCAATCACATTCAGGCCAGATCGTAATACATCAATCTTAGTCGCGCTGCGTGCCGATGCCGAAATTACGGGATTTTTAGCAACAAAAACGAAGCAAATACGCCTATTTAACTGTGCCGGATATTTCCGGCACTCTAGGGATATGGTAATTCAATATGGCGCCGGATATATCCGGCGCCATAGGTAGTCAAGGGGTTAAGATTATTTGGCGGTCAGTATTGAATTTCAACTGCGTCACAAGTTTGCGAATGAGTATTCCGTCGAACGGTCAACGAACGATTTTTAGAAATCTGGAGACATGGCACATCGCATTTTTATTTTAGTATTTTATATTTACAAAAGATTTAAGAAGCAATGATTTTGTCGAAAATTCTGAAAAAAATATAGGAAGATTTGATCGCGAACACATTTTCACTTGGGGTCAACTAGCCCTGCGTACGATGCTGTGTGTTCCGCTACAGCTAATCGCCCCGCTCACCACAGCCCTGCAAAGACCCGTACGTACGTAGGGTCGGTGACTTCAAATCCATTTTGGGACTTGACGTAAAAAGCCAAATTACTGCCGAAATTCAGCGTTCTTGGGCCCAAGTCGTATCCCAGCCTACCTCAGCTACTCGATCGCTTCCATAAATGACAGTCTTTTATTCACTTCTCGTAATAACCGTCGATGTCGGCAACTCTCTCGCTAGGGACCGTGGTTAGCTGTAGCACATAGCATCGTACGCAGGGCTAGGGTCAACATGGGGTCGCAGCCATGTTGCCTCAAAACTAATTTCTGTCTGCACTCAAAACTAAAAATGTCGGATATGAACCTAAAAATCGATGTAATTTTGTCAAACTTCGGCAAAATTTCACCCTATAGACAAAATTTCATCTAGGTAAGGTAAATTTACTGAAATTTGATCGACAAATAATCCTGAGCTTGAACGTGACAGCTCGCCTTCTCCGGGAAGTCAAGAATGCAGCTGCCTTGCTGCGAAATCGAGCCCTGCCACTCCTTGACGTGTTCTGCTGGGAGTGGGGCCTACCACTCCAGTGACCAGCTACCCGAGTGGCAGAGGCTACGGATTCGCAGCAACTAGCTGCCCATACACAATTGCCCATATGGCCAGGTTTATGAGATTGTTTTCAAGCGATGGCGACAGACCGTACGGGGATCTGGATATGAACCTACCGCCGGTGTAGCTGTAATAACTGTTGCGTAATTGTTTTTAGTGCCCACAGACGAAGTCCTGGGTTTGGTCATGTCAGTCCGTCCGTCCGTCCGTCCGTTCACGCAGATATCTCAGACATGCCCTGGTCAATTTCTTTCAAACTTTGCACAAGACTAGTACCCAACCCCATACAGATGCACGTCGATTTGTTTCACAATGCGATCGAATTTGGCCGTGTTAGAGGACTTTTTAGTTTAAACCTCCATAGACTCCCATGTATAAGCAGTTCTCCATAGATTTCCATGTATAAGGCCAAGAAAATAAAAATTTAGTTTCTCATCGTATTCATATTGCCTAAAGGATGCAGTGACACAGTTTTTTGTCCCCACGGATAAAGTCCAGGGGGCTTATAGATTGGGTCATATCCGTCCGTGAGTCCATCAGTGAGTCCATCGGTTCACGCAGATATCTCAGACATTTTGACAAAATATCATGTGACCTTGGTGACCTTGACCTCAAATATACATTATTGTCCATAACTCAGTAACCACAAGTGCTAAACCTTTCATATTTGGTATGATGGGACACCTTATGACACCACATATTGTACCTCATTAATTATGCGCATATCTAATTTTGAGCGAGCCAATAGAGCTAGAGGTCTGATTTTTGGTATATAGGAATAACTTAGCAATACAATTATTTTGACAAAATGTCACGTGACCTCAATGACCTTTGACCTCCAATATATTTGTCCACAACTCTGTAACCACAAGTGCTACACCCTTCATATTTGGTATGATGGGACACCTTATGACACCACATATTGTACCTCATTAATTATGCACATATCTAATTCTGAGCAAGCCAATAGAGCTGGATGTCCGATTTTTGGTATATAGGGATAACTATAGGGTAGAAATTTTTTGACAAAATGTCATGTGACCTCGATGACCTTTTACCTTAAATATACGTTTATGCCAATGAATAAGTGACCACAAGTGCTATGTTCTTTATATTAAGTAGGATGGGAGAACCTTATGCCAACACACGCTTCACCTCATTAATTATGCACAAATCTAATTCTGGGCAAGCGAATAGAGCTAGAAGTCTGATTTTTGGCATATAGGGATTAATTAGCAATACAATGTTTTTTTCAAAATGTCACGTGACCTTGCACTTGGCAAAATGCTTGATATACAACAATATATATACACAAATACTGATTCTGTACATCTGTTAATACATTAAGTATACAGTACGTATGCTAATAAATGCAAAACTACAGTGTACACTTAGTGTGCAAAGATCTGCATTACGTATACTCATGATCTTCATAGAATACGATACGCATATCAACGTATTGGAATGTTCCATATACAAAAATATATACGCTGCATATGCAATTAGTATTGTGTTCCATATACGTCAATATACATAAATATGCTAAACGCATATCAAGCATTTTGTCCAGTGTTGATGACCTTTGACCTTGATTATACATATATATGCATAACTCAGTAACCACAAGTTCTATACCCTTCAATTTTGATAAGATATTAGACCCTAATATGTCACATCTTGTACCTCATTTATTATGCACATATGTATTTCTTGGCTGGCCAATACAGCTAGAGGTCTGATCTTTTTTCCCGATTTAGAACCAGAACTTAGACATGCCTGATGTTTCAAATTGGGAACAACAACACAGACCTACGTGCCCATAGATCTCACATGTACACTTCAGTGATACTTCTTAATGACCACATTTCCCTGCCCCATCAAGACTAACTCCTATTACAAGTGGGGACTATGTCATTGTCAGTGAATCGTTTTACAACAGCTTGCATGCATGCATGCAATCACTTCAGAATCTGCGTCTGGATACACCAAATTAGTGCTAACTCGGCCATTTTCTTGACAGTATATTAATCGGTAATCCTGCAGTGTTAAACAAAGCAAGTCTACCAATTGTAAAAATGCAGTGTCTGTTGTGGTGACATTTTACTAATTGTAATAAAAATAACCTTAAAAGCCAATTATGTTGTGTTTTTCACTTCCTCTCATTGTTCATATAGAATGGCAAATTAACCATGTTTCACTGACAATTCCATTCAAACAACTATTCAACTTGTATAGATAATGAATATTTTGCAGTTACCTCTCAGGGCCCTCTAACTGGCTCTAATAAAATCCTGTAATGTTTAGTTTGCTTCCCATTGCCAGAACAATTCACTTAGGGATGCACCATTAGACTTTGTGAGGGGGTGGTCACGATCGGATTCTGAAATCTCCACCAAAATATAGTTAAACAAACACCATGTTATTTGTGCACATACTAATATTTATTAGACATCTACCATCGAGAACAAAAGAAATTTGCTGTAATTTGAATATTTAAGGAGTTTAAGCAATTTCACTATAAATAAAGAACCCCTGCCTCAAACTCCACAAAAGTTGCTAGACATATTTTGCCGTTGTCATGCCATTGCTTCGTTTAATAACCAGTTAATCAAATGCCTAATTGACAGGAGGAAATTCAAGACCATATTTGAATAGTAGTATATATTGTCCTCAAAATTACTCTATCACGGCCCAAGTACTCATTGCCTTCAGCAATACTGCCTTGTTATTATTATTATTATTATTATTGTACTTGGGCCTCAGCCCAAGTACATTTGTTTTCATTCCGTGGGAAAAAACTCTGTAAGGTATAACCATTTCTGGCTGAGACCAGGGAGGGCAAAATGTCTTGGCTTCATCTTTCTTGGCATAATAAATGGCGTAATGATGTTAACTGAATGGAAGTGCTGCTCTCAGCCAGTCTTGAATAAGTGAGATGTGAATATTAATGCTTCTCTATCTGAGTTTTTGCCACAAAATCTTCTGAATATAATCAAAATGTGCATCGAAATGCAACAATTAATGCACCCTCCGTTTCTATGCGATGGCACGACCCTTGCTGACACCCACTGGACGAGCCAAAGTGGGAGGGGTAATTTCAGTTTGGTCGAACAGGAGGGCTCGAGACCAGAATTTAACATTTAAACTTGAAACATGTTTAATCACTGACAAGATGTGGACTAGTTTTAATCAAACTAAAATTGTGAAAACGAAAGGTTTTATATCCCGGATACAATGAAAAACATTACGACTGGAAACTGCACCCCTAGTTGAGAATAGTAATGCCCACAGCGATGGAGAACACTAATCCTTGAGCTGAGAAAACCAGACCGTCATTTCGAAATAGAGCTGCAGATTCGAGAAGCTCGTTCAAAATAGCTAGGTACACCCCATAAAGGGGTGGTTTCGAGTTTTGAGGGCAAATTTCGCCTCCTTCATATAGAAATCGTACGTTTGTTTTTCCAGAGAGCACACCCATTTGACACAAAATTTGCATGTAAAGGGGTCGCCAGTAAGCACGTGGTCAAATCTGGCATAAGAAACAATATGAAATGTTGGGTAAAGCCAGTCCAAAATAAACTGATTTGAACTTTTGTGTTTTGTAATTTATACTACTGCAGTAACATTACCTTTTTTGACAACATCACACAATGTAATACGTTTTGAAACTGAATACTCCGACGTATTCTGTGTCTCCTTTGCTAAAAAATACGGCATGCCGATTACCATGTAAGGAAATGATGACGTCAAGACCGTGACAGATTTGTAGTGCGTTTGGTCCTGGATCGATGGTGCACGAAGTTTTGTCAAGGTAGCTTGTGTATTTATTTCCTAAATGGGAGAGATTAGGGTCGATCTAAACGAAGGCCGAAGAATGTTATGATACTCTAAGCGAGCTGAACTCTACGTTCCAGTCTTTTATTCTTTTTTCGTAAATAACCGTCGATGTCGGCAACTCTCTCGCTAGCCCTGCGTACGTACACAGTGTACGCTGTGTGTTAGGAACGCACACAGGGAATGCACAGCGTACACTGCGTACGTACGCAGGGCTAGCGAGAGAGTTGCCGACATCGACGGTTATTTACGAAAAAAGAATAAAAGACTGGCATTTTTGGAAGCGATCGAGTAGCTGAGGTAGGCAGGGATACGACTTGGGCCCAAGAACGCTGAATTTCGGCAGTAATTTGGCTTTTTACGTCAAGTCCAAAAATGGATTTGAAGTCACCAACTCTACGTACAGGTCTTTGCAGGGCTGTGGTGAGCGGGGCTATTAGCTGTAGCGGAACACACAGCATCGTACGCAGGGCTATCGCTAGCCCTGCGTGCGATGCTGTGTGTTAGCTGTAGCACATAGCATCGTACGCAGGTAGGGGTCAACATGGGGTCGCAGCCATGTTGCCTCAAAACTTATTTCTGTCTGCACTCAAAACTCAAAATGTCGGATATGAACCTGAAAAATCGATGCAATTTTGTCAAACTTCGGCGAAATTTCAGCCTATAGACAAAATTTCATCTAGGTAAGGTAATTTACTGAAATTTGATTGACAAAATAGAGCTAGAGGTCTGATTTTTGGTATATAGGAATAACTTAGCAATACAATTATGACAAATGTGACGTGACCTCAATGACCTTTGACCTCAATATATATATTTGTCCCCAACTCAGTAACCACAAGTGCTACATTCTTCATATTTGGTATGATAAGACACCTTATGACACCACATATTGTACCTCATTAATTATGCGCATATCTAATTTTGAGCGAGCCAATAGAGCTAGAGGTCTGTTTTTGGTATATAGGAATAACTTAGCAATACAATTATTTTGACAAAATGTCACGTGACCTCAATGACCTTTGACCTCAAATATATATATATTTGTCCACAACTCAGTAACCACAAGTGCTACACCCTTCATATATGGTATGATGGGACACCTTATGACACCACATATTGTACCTCATCAATTATGCGCATATCTAATTCTGAGCTGGATGTCCGACTTTTGGTATATAGGGATAACTATAGGGTAAAAATCTAAATATGCCCATCTAAATATTAGACATCTACCATCGAGAACAAAAATTTGCTGTAATTTGAATATTTAAGGAGTTTAAGCAATTTCCACTGTAATAAAGAACCCCTGCCTCAAACTCCACAAAAGTTGCTAGACATATTTTGCCGTTGTCATGTCATTGCTTCGTTTAATAACCAGTTAATCAAATGCCTAATTGACAGGAGGAAATTCAAGACCATATTTGAATAGTTGTATATATTGTCCTCAAAATTACTCTATCACGGCCCAAGTACTCATTGCCTTAAGCAATACTGCCTTGTTATTATTATTATTATTATTATTATTATTATTATTATTATTATTATTATTATTATTATTATCTAATTTTGAGCGAGCCAATAGAGCTAGGGGTCTGATTTTTGGTATATAGGGATAACTTAGCAAAACAATTTTTTTGACAAAATGTCACGTGACCTTGGTGACCTTTGACCTCAAATATACATATTTGTCCATAACTCAGTAACCACAAGTGCTACAGCCTTCATGTATGGTATGATGGGACACCTTATGACGCCACATATTGTACCTCATTAATTATGCACATATCTAATTTTGAGCGAGCCAATAGAGCTGGAGGTCTGATTTTTGGTATATAGGGATAACTTAGCAATACAATTTTTTTGACCAAATGTCATGTGACCTCGGTGACCTTTGACCTCAAATATACATATTTGTCTATAACTCAGTAACCACAAGTGCTACACCCTTCATATATGGTATGATGGGACACCTTATGACGCCACATATTGTACCTCATTAATTATGTGCATATCTAATTTTGAGCGAGCAAATAGAGCTAGAGGTCTGATTTTTGGTATATAGGGATAACGTAGCAATACAATTTTTTTGACCAAATGTCATGTGACCTTGGTGACCTTTGACCTCAAATATACATATTTGTCCATAACTCAGTAACCACAAGTGTTACACCCTTCATATTTGGTATGATTGGACACCTTATGACACCACATACTGTACCTCAATAATTATGCACATATCTCATTCTGAGCAAGCCAATAGAGCTGGATGTCTGATTTTTGGTATATAGGGATAACTATAGGAGAGACATTTTTTGACCAAATGTCATGTGACCTCGATGACCTTTTACCTAAAATATATGTTTATGTCAATAAATAAGTAACCACAAGTGCTATGTCCTTTGTATTTAGTAGGATGGGAGACCTTATGACAACACACGCTTTACCTCATTAATTATGTACACATCTAATTCTGGGCAAGTGAATAGAGCTAGAGATCTGATTTTTTGGCATATAGGGATTAATTAGCGATATAATTTTTTTTTCAAAATGTCATGTGACCTCGATGACCTTTGACCTTGATTATACATATATATGCATATCTCAGTAACCACAAGTTCTATACCCTCCAATTTTGATAGGATATTAGACCTTAAGATGTCACATCTTGTACCTCATTTATAATGCACATATGTATTTCTTGGCTGGCCAATACTGCTAGAAGTCTGATCTATTTTCCCGATTTAGAACCATTTTCACTGTCTCCAGTACATTACATTTAAGTATTTTCACTTCATGCACTTTATCCCTTTCACACATGTTCAAATATCTGACCAGAGAACAAACACTAAATAGTCCAGGATGGGAGCTACGTACAGTGTCATTGACGCTATTTTTATTTATACTGTATCATTTTGTGCTGAAGAGACCAAGTGTCTGTTTCCGTCGGTGTTTTACGGCGTCATAGCTTTTCGGCTCCTGTACTACTTGAAACTTTACTGTTGATGGAGATACAAACATTTTAAACAATTTAAAGGCTATTGACATCGCCAGATTTCGATGGCAATTTCGTCCATTTCCACCCACAACACATCAAGCAACCAACCTGCTTCTCAACTGGCGATTCATTTCGGCTCTCACAGATTCATTAAGGGGAGACAAATTGTGTGCAATTTCTACTGTTCATTATTCATGATAGGAGGTTAATACAGGTTTAGAATATTATTGTAAGTAATTATGTTCGGTGGTGACTGTGATTTGTACATGCGCTAATTACAACAACATCAGCTCTTAATCCATAGTCTGACGTGTATGAAAGTTCACACATGCATCCTGGAACAAAATAGGGCACACAAGATCAATATTGTGAGGACTGTGTGTACACAGAAGCAACGTGGTGTGTAGAATTTCCAATATTTTGGACAATGCTAGATCAGAGATGTGTTTGATCTCCCATTCAGGGAAGCAACTTTACATCCAGGCTACATACTTTTACCAATGGTTTACCAGTTTCATCGAATAGAAGCTGGAAAGTGCTATGCATCTACATTGTTTAAGTTGTATTGTGAGACCACAATTTACATGTGTTTGAAACATGAACTTATGACAAGAGCAAAAGTGTAACTTGCCGCTAAATCCTATGATGTTATCCAGAACACTAACTCTCAACAAACCATCACTGGCTGAAACCTTCAGATGGGTAAACAAACTCACAAGGGAAGTGAACACAGAAGGACTTTGGCTCTAATAACGACAAACATGAGAGTCAGGACGCGAATAGCAAGCTCCCCATAGGAACACATTTTTACTTTGTATTTAAGTTTGTTCCCAGCATCACAGCCATTGTTCATATTTTTCGTAAAGTCTTTTGGCTATCATATGCAAAGTCAATAGTTATAAAGTTGACCCTGCAAACCGAATAATTAAATGCAACGATTGATGGCGCTGCCACAATCGATAATCCAATCATGCACGAGGCAGGTGTAACTGTACTAAGACAAAAGAATGCATAGTTATGTTTGACAAAAATTGAATTACCCAAATAATGTTTTAGAACCTTGCTTATAATCTTAAATATGAAATGTGAAGAATAGTCTATCAGATAAATGCCTTTACCTCAGTAATCATCGTATCAGCTGCCATGTCGTGACCTTGTAAGGTGACTATAGGCGCAACACATTGTGGTATGCATGGACTTTGTTCAGACACCATATCCGGGACACTCATAGAGGACATTGCTCCGCTTGGTGGTCAGCCATATTGATTTTCATAAAATACCAGGCACTACGACAAAACATCGGCAGATATTTGGTTCAAATAACCACACCCAATTCAACACTACCACTCCTTTTTGAGAAGTTTTGTAATCTGGAGGCTTCAAAAATCACCCTTAAGCAAGGTAGGAATTTTCTGTCAATTGATTTTGCTGTCTTCTTTACTATCGTCTACCGAAATCGCTTTTAATATCCGCTTTTTAAGTAACGATATCTAGCATCAACTGATACGAAGGTAATTCCTTACTTAGAGGGAAATGCAGAAGATAAGAATTTTAATTTTACATGAATGCTTCATGTCCCCCTCGTCTTGAGAGACAACAAACAAAGAAACATTATGTAAAATTGACATTGAATGTGATCTTTTCAAATGCTGGCATGATGTGAAACTTCATTGCAATCCACATTATAAGGAACAAAACAATGGGCTGGAAATTTAAGATGACTATTTACAAATTCGAGAGCATTTTAAACTTCAAACATCGCTAATATGATACATACGTTTGCACATTGACCTTCAGATTTTAATTCTTGATATCGAAAGGCAATGGTTTACAGTTCGAGGAAATCAGACATGACAGCTTTTCCCCCACACAGATTTAGACGTGGTGGCTATGGCCTATTTGGGCCAAATCGGCCATACCCACCACGTCTATTAAAATTCAAGAGTTTACTTTTCTTGTTTACGCACACAATTGATGGAAATCTTGGGAATGGCTATTACATCAGGTTGACAACCCCCACAAGTGGGCAGCGAATTCAAATTACTCTTTACATGGAGCTCCATAGCTCCTTGCTCTTTGTAAGGCAGTTGCGGTTTCGAATAAAGCAAGACAAATTTGTTGGTTTCACTAATTTCCCTCCAATTACAACACTAACGTTCATCAAACAGGGAAAACTATGCAGACCTAGCAAAGCCGTGTGTAATGACATTCGAAACACAGTGAGCATGCAATGACCAAGATATTTCTCAATGCTTGCCGTATAGCATGGAGGTGCTAGCTCTGCTCCTGGCTCCATGACTAACCATGGAGGTAGAAGAGAACTTTTTAACTCCTTGGACTGACGTACGCGTGACCTAAAAATAAAGTCACGGAGGTTACTATTAAAGTAATTTTTGCCATGGTATCAATCGGTGCGCGATGGTCAGCTATTAGCCCCACGGCCGGTATGAGTCAAGAGTGCACTAACGGCTATCGACTACGCCGTAGCCGCATTATAGCCCTGCCATGCAGAGCGGAGTAGCGTGTGTGTAGACGCCAAAGAAGTAGCCGACGTCCTTCTTTTATTGTACATGTGGTCTTTGGTCCTTGCAAACTTTGCAATCACCTAGGTCTTTGTATGGTGATTTGTGCTTGTCCTCAGTGTTTCCCTTATAGTCCATGAGCCAGACCCCCAAAATTGGTCGATTGGTACCATTTGGGTGGGCAAATTCCCCCATACATTTTCTGAAAGCCCGAAATCTGAACTTTCTGAAAATCTTTGGTCGACATGTCTCAGAAGTAGCTTTCTGTCTCAAAGTTGTTGTCTTGGCAACCATACTAAAAATCTAAAAAGTTAAGAATACTATACAAACTGACTATTTACTGAACAGCAAAAGATATTTACATGATTTCATGACACATACTGGTACCTCACATTATGGCCTTTCAGTTGACCCCATGACCTTGAACATTCTGGGTCAAGGTCAATAGGTCATGCCCACAACGTCTCAGAATTTCTGTAAATCAAGCATTTTTCACAAATACTTTTCTGCTACGATTACATAACATATAATAGAAACTCGAAAACTTGCTCACAATAGCCACAGATATGTGGTCTTTGAAATTAGTATGTTTTGTATCAGAGATGATGTCGTTAGTGAGTAATTACCAAGGCAACCATATGTGTGTTTTCAGTTATGCATGTAGCCTACGAATCAGACCCCAAATTTTGTCAATTTGCTTCCATTTGACTCGAGTGGGGAACAAAGCCGCCTTTTAAACCTGAAAATCTGAATTTCGAGAAAATCTTTATTGGACAGTTTGCTGAATACACTTTCAGTGTAAATATTGTTGTCATGGAATCCGCATTGAAAAGCATTAAAATTAAGCATACTATGTAAAATAGATTATCAAATACACGACAAAAGATATTTGATTGATTTAAGGATGCATATCAATAGTTCGCATTGCTTCTTAAACGGGAAATTACAGGATCGTTGGCGCACAATAGGGGAATTACTGATGACGCGGTCATTTGCATACACTGGGCGGGAGTTTTGATTTCTCATAGCATCGCTTTGACCGTAAGAGAAATTTGAATAATCATGATCAACACTTACGTGACATATGCAAAGAGGTGTCAGATGGTCGTACAGAGAACACGTTGTGAAACATATGCGTTCTACGACAAAAAGCGGAACATTTATTTCAGTTTATTTTCAACTCAAGTTTAGTCGCTATATATTCACAGACATCATATGCAAGATTCAAGTACAATGGACGCCTGAAACATGACAAAATCAAGGATTCTAGGCCAAACACGACACGTCCGAGCAGTAGT
Organism: Ptychodera flava; assembly: GCF_041260155.1. Taxonomy (NCBI): domain Eukaryota; kingdom Metazoa; phylum Hemichordata; class Enteropneusta; family Ptychoderidae; genus Ptychodera; species Ptychodera flava. The sequence goes on from NW_027248279.1 coordinate 10,531,953, forward strand.
GTGGCTTTTTGACATATGCATAGATTTACGATAATCCGGTTTTTATAGGAGAAGTTCCTGTTTAATTGACCCCATGACCTTTAGATTTGTAGGCCAAGGTCAATAGGCATTGCCCTCAGCAACTTAGAAACTGTTTAAGGTGGGATTGTTTTGCAAATAGCTTTGCAACATTTTTACCAAACAAAAAGTACAAAAATGAAAACCTAGTCAGCTATAAAAGCTAATGCGATCTCTTTAAATACTAGTGTTTTTTATCATATACCTTGTTGACAGGGCGGCAATCACCATGGCCATAGCAACCATCAATGCATTTTCAGATACAGTAATAGAGCGAAATTGGACATACCTTTGCATGTATATTAATGGTTATAAAATCATAACTTTTGTGTGCGAAGTACACAGCAATGTCAACTAAAGTCATGTCGACAGTGAAAGAGGTCAAAAGGCATATATACGTAAGTGTGTTTGATTTTTTAAATTTATTTTAAAGTTTTATGTTTTTGTTTTCATGATTGAAGTAACATGTTCACTTATCAAAAATGAGTATCTGTGTCGTACCAACGTAGTTAGTGGGAGATGATTATAAGCTTGTCACCAAGTAGACAAGTAGTCTGATCTCAAGAGATACCGATACACTATAACTTTTTCCGAATTTCATGTTGAGCTACCCTGTCTCTCCAGATAAATGCTTTTGGTTGTTATTTTCCATTGGGGCGGAGCTTACGTCACATGGAAAAGCTTTAAAAGAGGCCCAGCAACCGATAGACTTCTGCTGTTATGTATCGCTTAAAAATAAAAAAGGTCAGGTTTTGTTTGTAAATAAACTTTGTAATACTGATACATCTGCTTATGTTGATTTTAGGAATACTGAACAAGGACATCCTAGCAATGCGTATTACTATTATATAAAAATGGGCTCTTGTTTTTCATCTCTACCATAAATATGCAAGTATTAGCAAAATTTGAAGAAACTGAAGTAATACCCAGGAACCTTTAAAGATAATTGTGAGAAAATTGTGTTTTTCAAACAAAAACGAAAAAAGGCCCAAAAATTTCAAGTACGAAACTTTTCTTCTCAACTTGAATAAACCTCACTCAGGTTGTCCCTAGGAACCCACATAACACATTTCAAAGTTGATAAAAAGGAAGAAATGCCCCAAAATACAAATATGTAAATTTCACCATGATTTGAACAAATCTAACTGAACTCAGCCAAATGAGTTGCATACCAGTATTGAAAGCAATTAGACCAGCAGTTTCAGAGAATAAACAATTGTTGATAGATGACGACGGACAATCTACCTATCTGATATGCTCCACGTCACTGACAGCGGAGGTAAAACTGCGTAACCACCTTAATTCCTGAAAAATGATCGTTGTGTTGTGAATATATTGGTCCAGTTAGTTGCGCTGATTAATGACTGTCGGTTTCAATGTTACACGTACATGTTGCTACAGCAAGTAGAATTGCAACCTCAGTTCGCTTTTTTGAATCTATCTATTCGCCTTTTGTTGAAAGTTTTGAATTTTGTCTAGGCATGTACAATACACATATCATGCGCATATAATATCCGAGTAATTAAGTAACAAAGAAATCATCAACATATAAAATAATTCAGCTTCATGCGATTTTCTTATAAAACTGTTTATTTCTTATAAAACTGGAAAAGTGAGTTGTGTAAGTAATAAAATCAAACATCTTGAAATTAAACTTCACTAGTACTCCAAGGGAGTGATTCATTTGTTGTACATCCTATTGGTTTTGTGGTCATATACTCACTTATTTTTTCAGACATGGAAATTCACTTAACCTTTGGTGATTAAAATACAATTAGTCACCTCCTAAATAATCTTTAATTTAATATATATTTCAATAAAGTAAAAAGATTAAGTGGCATTTCTTTTTTCACGCAATATCATTGTCTCGATTGAGTTTGTGAAAAATTTTGTTAAATCTAACGTAATGGATGTTTCAGAGGATGTTAATCAAAACAAGCGGGCGAAAAATGTGCAAATATTACGTCCACGTATCATATCAAGGTGCTATGGCTCACATCTTAATAAGCTCGGGGAACTCAACTTTTGGAAAGGTTTGTTCAAAGCAACCAAATTCGCAAATTTGAAACTGTATTACATATTGTATAATCTAGACCGCGGAGAAAAAGTGTTCCCACAAGAAAACACTTAGTAGACTTGAATGTGAAAATTTAGTTCAATCTACTATTAACTGCAATCTGAGTCTAGGGTGTCACAAAGGGATGCTACAAATGTAAATACTGGAGTCTATCAGAAAAAGATGTATAATTTGTGAAAGAACAAAATATGTAATAAAGGGGCTAAACACGAGAACCCCTACATCAAGCAGTAGACTTGAGGCCAAACATAAGTCTTTGGGAAAATGCTGTAGAAAGGATGATGGCTATAACGTCTAGGGGTATTGTAGCAGCAGAAGCACACTACCATCGCAACTGCTATACAGTACCTGACAGAACTAACGCAACAAAAGGCAAGCCTCGGGCAGGCCACAGGCTTGCCCCAGGCCAGCTCAGGCTCACATAGGCTTGCCTGGGTCTGCTACAAAAACCCTTGATTTTACAGAATGCACAGTCTGAGCTTGTGTTTGATAGCTGGCATACCTTTACCAACATTACCTTGTCGTGATTGGCGACAGCAGCTGGAAAATGTGTAGTAGCTTATGCTTTGTTGTTATAATATTCGACAAATATTCGATATAATGGCTAATATGAACACATCTTGTAAGACTGAAGGACAGCCAGGGGCGTAAACAAGTGACAAGGTGGAGTTCAGTTCAGATACAGCGCTGTGATGGAGATGCTTGTAGAGTTCAGCAATCTTTCCTCACATAAATGAAAATTGGTCAAGGAAAGAAAATTGGTCAAGGAAAGAGCCGATACCGTGCAACAAAATATTTGGAAAATGGAATTCCATTGTATGGTTGTAAATGTCCAGAGTCGTTCATTGCTGTCCACACGACGTTAGGTAGTTATCGTTCAGTTGTCAGTGATTCTGATTCCGCTGGAGCCATTCACGTCATTTCCAAACCCGTCGAATATGTTCCGACGAAGATTCGCCCAAGAAGAAAATATTTCCTTCCTTCGCTATATATGTCGTTTTACGTTTCTGCCAAGATTTCTTTTGAAAAGTACGCCGAAGTTTTCTTTTTTTGTTCTTTAAAATGTATTGGACTGGCATTATTTCTCATCTAAAAATAGTATATGTCCCAGGACAATAGTAAAAAAACACCCTAGCTGTCTTAATTTTGGGCACATTACTAACGCTAGGCCTTTTTTCTAGAATCTGAATAACAGAACTTTTATTGTTCAGAGTTTTCCTCTGACTTTTGACAGCAGGGCGTGACATCTGGCCATATTTTAGGTAACAGAAAAATTGTGTAGCCTGTCCATGTACCACTAAGGCTTCCGTTAGGAGATGAAGCCATGCAAGTGGTTCTGAAAGTTTATTTTTAATTTACTAAACAACAGACATCAAGTCAGGTCCAATAATCATTATTATTCAAGGTAACTAAGAATTTACCAGGTCCAAAGGAAATATCAAAAAATGACAAAAACAATGGGGTAATCTTGAACCACGAAATACTTTTGGTACCACTTGTCCGGAATGGGTACGCGTACCCTGCCAGCTAGCTGCCCCCATCAAAATTGACCCAAAGCGACAAATCTAATACAACGTTACCGGAAATTTGATAAATATCTGATAAACATTACGTCGATGCGCAGTTAGTTTGTTCAAGCGTTTGGTTGACAGTTGATGTCTTGATATCGATGATATAATGCGTTGATATGCAGTCAGCAACAGGCTGCCCTGGTTACATTGTCCGCTGGTTCCGTAAAATTAGATATTAAATGTCTAAACCTTCGCCAATTTCAAAATTAAGACTTTCTACAGCTGAGTAGCATACACACGCATATCTAGATCGCTTAAATGTGATAATTTTCTCTTGATACATTTTCAGAAGGATTCCCTTGTCTTACTTGTTCGGCGTCGATTTTCATGATGAGCGTCCATTTTTAGTATATATAATCTTAGTATCTATCTAATCTTAGTATATATAATCTCCTGACATATGGAAATATTGTTGAGTTTGAAGAACAGCTAAGTTACTGATGATGATGATGATGATGATGATGATGATGATGATGATGATGATGATGGAGAAGAAATAATAATGAGGATCAATGTAAAGATTGTTACCTATATATTACTACTTTCTTATGAAATGCTTTATAGTATTTAGTGGTGGTTGACTTATGTACGTAAGAATTACTGGTACTTTTTGATAAAACCCATGCCAGGGAAAACGTAGAGGATCATAGAAAGTCAACATAATGTTGGTCGTTGGTCATTTGTAATTAGTAAGTTAACGATGAACGTTAATATGTTTGTTTTATTTAGTGCTATTTACTTTTGATCAAGCGGTTCAAAACAGTAGTTTTATTATTAGCTCTATCAGACACATTTCATTTTGTTATCTATCGTTGATATATTTACGGCAGATGTCCGCAGCATTAAAAACCTATTTCTGACTGGTCTATTTCTTTGTTAGATCAGGTGAGGACAACACATATAAAGGTATAAGTACTGGGGCTCAGTACGTTGTTCAAATTGTCACGTTAAAGTTCAGATGTCATGTCACTAATGATTTTGCATTTACGTAAACATTCGAAAAAACATTAAAATGACACGTGTTTGCTTACAGTAGTATGAAAATTCTGAAGATGTACATTATTGGCCAATACGTATAGCTATAGCTTATAGCTGGAGGCTGTTAGCTGAATACAAGCTTGTTGATATTGCTTATCATTGATAATTATGATGTTTAATACAAACTGGTACCATAAAATACTCTTTCGGTGTAAAAACATATACGTAACACTATAGAAATCACCATTTTATTATATGTTTAACCTTGTTCTTTCATTGACCTTGACCTTGGTTTGAAAAGAGCATCAGACAATGTGGTCAAATTTAATACCGGTAGAAGCCACATGTATCGTTTATCAAAGACGAGTGCATCTTTGCTGACAAGAGTGCACCTTACTTGAAAGTGTCAAAAAGTGCACAACAAAAGAGACACTATTTCTGTGCATAGCCACCTGAAATGTAAACTTTCCATGTTTTGAACTTTGACCTCATTTGGTCATGTACGCCTGACCTTGACTTTAAGGTCACATCTTGAGTGAAAGTTAGAATGTGTAACATATCCTATTTATGTTATCAATTTTGGTATGAACATTTTCATAAAGCAGGATATTCACTTTTGTATACAATTGTACTTTCTAAATAATTCAGATGTTTGTTTCTATGGCAACGGTTTTCACCCATTACTAAGCTACCAAAACTTTTCAGAAAATTCAGAGTTTCAACTTTCAAAAATATATAAAGTGTGAGATTGCCCTCTGCTTGCCCCAAATAGTACCTGGCTCATAGAGTACATGTAAAACTGAAAACACACTGATGGTTGCCTTGGTATTACTCACTACCAACAACGTCCCTGATACATAACATACTAATTTTCAAAGAGCACATATCTGTGGCTATGTCTAAACAAGTTTTTGAGTTTCTATCATATTTATGTTAATGTAGCAGAAAAGTATTTACGAAAAATGCTCTATTTTATCGAAATTCTGAGATGTTATGGGCATGACCTATTGACCTTGACCCAGAATGTTCAAGGTCATGGGGTCAATTGAAAGGCCATGATGTGAGGTACCAGTGTCTGTCTTGAAATCACGTAAATATCTTTTACCGTTCCCTAGAAAATCAGTTTTATCTAAAATTCTTAGCTTTTAAGATTGTAAGTATTGTTGCCATGACAACGACTTTTAAGACAGAAAGCTACTTCTGCGACCTGTCCACCAAAGATTTTCAGAAAGTTCAGATTTTGGGCTTTCAGAAAATGTATGGTGGAATTTGCCCACCCAAATGGTACCAATAACCTATCTGGCTCATGGACTATTAGCTCTGCATGGCAGGGCTGTGTGTTACCGGCGTTACACGGCCTCCCACCACAGCCCTGCAGACTGATATAGAAAGAACCGCTGGTCCACCTGCAGAAACACGGCGGGCAGTTTATCCGCAGAAACAGCCAATTTCGAATCCAAAACTTGCATTGATCTTCGTTTTCGAGCACACCCACCTCGCCTGGGTACACGATGTGCCCAGCCGCGCTTGTAAACTGACGCAAAGCCTTCTTTTCTGTCTCTATGCATGGATGTAAAAAATAGACTTTTTTACATCCATGCTCTATGCGAGGGAAGCATTCGTTACCGCTGCCATTGTTAATGTCATTCAACCCATGAGCACTCGGGCGAAAACCAGCCTTGCTAACAAAAGAGCATCGCGATGTTGCACACTGTAATAAATATCATTCCTAACCACCACTCAGCTATGTTCAATCTACGATGATCATTTTCTGTTGACAAAATAACTTTTCCTTTGTTTCTCTTCAGAATTTTATATATTTCACAATTTTCTCTTGTTCCACTCCTCTCAGAACGTCGACTGTAGAAGTTCTACAACGCGCGATGCTCTTTTGTTAGCAAGGCTGTTACTGGGGTCTTATCGATAGTGTCCCTTGTGAACCTTGACCCAATGAATGAAATTTTGACCCAGATCCGCGTCCTGCCATTAATTAGTTCCAGAGACCAACTCTTCTTTCTTTCTTTCTCTCGTATTACTACCATAGAACATGCTATATACACATTTTACCTTCATTACCCAGAATGCATCGCAATATGCTTATGACGTCATCGCTCAGCTCGGACGGGTTTTACGGGCATTTCTTGTTTGTTTATTCATTTATTTTTATTTTGCATTGCACAACATCAAATTGCGTTCAGCTATTAATAATTATAGCTTTCTTTCGCTTTGTTTTTTGTTGCTTTTTGCTTTTTATTTTTCTCTAAATACTTGCCATACGTGGCGCTATACTGTTCCATTATACGCCTTCCTTCGGTTTAGGCTCACGCTGGTGTTCGCCCGAGTGCTCATGGGTTGAATGAGATCAACAATGGCGGCGGATACGAACGCTTCCCTCACATAGAGAGAGAAAAGTAGGCTTTGCGTAAGTTTACAAGCGCGGCTGGGCACATCGTGTACCTAGGCGAGGTGGGTGTGCTCGAAAACGAAGATCAATGCAAAATTTGGATTCAAAATCGGCTGTTTTCGGCGGAGAAACTGCCCGCCGTATTTCTGAGGAGCCACCAGCGGTTTTTTCTATATCAGTCTGCAGGGCTGTGGTGGGAGGCCGTTTAACGCCGGTAATACACAGCCCTGCCATGCAGAGCTAGTCATAGCATAGTGAACTGGCGGTCACCCCAACGGCATGCGTTGGCTGCACTTAAAAGCAACTCAACTTTCCAAGATCAAACGGTAAGTATCTTGTGAAAACAGCGACATAGCAATGAAAATTGATTTAGTCAGTGGTAAACACTTTAACAGATGAAGCGTTAATTGCTTTTAAACAAATGAAAATGCATGTGGCCTCGGTTTTCATGTTCAATGGCGTGGGTCCGATGTCTCCTCTTGTCTGGTATACATTTCCGCGCGTTGTCGCCCCCCGTATGTATCTGTTGCGTTTTTATCATACATGTAGGCATTTGTAATCTGTGTACTGTAATTCCCTGGACTGCCTTGCTTTTAGTTGTATTCTGTTGTTGTATCAGCCCTCACTATAGGTACGTGCTTGCATATTAAAATCCCAAGCACTCTTTCATTCTGCCCCAATCTTCGTCACACATCTCTTTTCTTCCTCTGCTCTGGTCTCTGGAACTTCGCTTTTGCTTGCAAATGCTTTCTAGTTTTAACTTTATCTTTGCTTGGCTGGAAGTGCAAACATTATAGGTTATCATCTGTGACCTTTTGTTTATCATGTACCCATGCTTCTATCCGACTTCGTTGATGCAACAGAGTAACCTCAATCAATAAGCAGTCATGACTTTTCTTGAGAATAAACATATTTGACAGCCAAACATCAGTAGAGTGAAAAAATACCTTTGTCACTCGCAAGTATTTTGACCTAGGTATAGTAGTCACTGGGCGGGATGTCAATTGATTTTGTCGTCTTTACTAATCGTCTTCCGAAGTCGCTTGCAATATTTGCCTTTCAAAGTAATCTAGCATCAAATTCTGATAGGGAAATAAGAAGATAAGAATTCAACTTTTAAATAAATACTGTATGTCCCTTTGTCTTAAGAGAGAACAAACTCAGAACAATTATGTAAAATAGTCATTTAAAAGGGAATGTGTACCAAAAATGTAATCTTTTCAAATGCTGGCATGATGTGAAACTTCATTGCGATCTACATGATATGGTAGAAACACTGGGCTGGAAAATTAAGATGACTAGTTTACCAATTCGCGAGCATTTTAAACTGCACTTGATAAAAACTTACAATAAAGAGCTGCAACATCGCCCAAGTAATTGTCATGGCTCAATATGTGTCACAAATGGTGAAATACATGCATAAGGTCTGTAAGGTAGAATGCTCTTCGGGCACAGATATTCGAACTGTGAAAAGTTTAAACCACTTTCTGATCTACCGGTTTTATGGGCTCGTTTTGTTTCAGAAAGAGTTAACACAGAGTTAACAATCAGCCGAAAGAATCATTTTCTTTTAATAAATGCTTTGACAGCTTTACATAAAAAATATCGAATGGATTCAACCTTACAAGGTGTTATACAATTAGCGATGACATCAGCGATCAAACCTGCCCAGCCAAATTCCATTAAAAATTGGTTCAATAACAAAGCTAAGCTGTTGTCGTATTCTCTCTTTTATCCCTTCTCGCGCACGCGTATTTTTGTCATTGGCTTACACAGCGAATATTATGCAGCAGCGGACGGAGTATGCATATTCTTTTTACGGAATAGCTCACTTACAACTTAAGTATTCGTGGTAAAGAAAGTTCCTTGTACGATTTGGAATATCGGGGGTCCGGTTTGACATCAAATTACAAATGTAGAAAAATAGCGTGGTCAAACCGTCACAAGGATGATGAGAGAACATCGTTTCACATCCACTGAACACAAGATGCTGTCTTCAGGGTTAAGGAAGACATAATTTGCCGACAATAACGTAACATTCAATTGACAAAACACTACATCTTTGTGTCCAGATCTATGATCAGACGATTTCAAACTGCCTTTCGACAGTTTTCACAGAGATATTTCACAGCTTGCATTGGCTAGGCAACAGTTCACTTGAATGCTTGCAGCAAGGATCTCGCAAAAACCATAGGCCATTTATTACCGGCATACCCGTATCTGTTTACACAATTAGCATTTTCTGGAACTTAAAACCCCGCAAAATAAAAAGTGTGCAGATATATAATTGCTATATTACAGTTCATTGAATTTGTGCAGTTATGGAAGTGGACTGTATCAGTTTACATTAAAGTTGAAATAAGATATAAGCTTATAGATAGTTTGTAATTTTTACAACAGATTTAGGGACCGTTCAGTTTTTACGACCTGGGGGGCGGCAAAATCTTGTCGCCGGTGTTGAAAAAATATAGACCCCCCTGCATTTTTCGTGAAAAAAGATGACCCCTCTTTGTAAGACGAAAAAATTTGATGCCCTCCCACCCCCCCCCCCCCCCCGGCTGAAAAATAACCAAAACCAATGTCAAATTTATCCGCATGGTTGGATTTGAACTCCGGTACACGGCACACTTTATTCGTGTAGCAGAGATGCCAAATCGCAAACTTCTCAGCCACATCCATGCAAACGTCTGTTAATTAGGACAACTGTAAGGCAATTTTAACTTCATTACCATAGACAATTTATGTCCATCACACTGTTATGCAAATTCCCCTTCTTAGTGCTACCATAAATGTCTTTCAAAGATGAGATGGGCACTTAACCAGATACTACTGTATTATGAGTTGGCCGCCGAAGGCAGCCAGCTGCTTATTGTAGTGGGTTGGCAAAGTCCGGGCCTGCCTGTAAAGAGGGTCATGGGTCACCGGTAAAGAGGGTCGATCATGGTTATTGCATGCATGAAGTAAACCTGATTGGAATGGGCTACCAAAGGCATCCGCCGTTACGAGGGTCATGGGCTATTACATAAAGTCTATTTATTGTAGTGGGCGGCCAAAGGCGGCCCGCCGGTAAAGAGGGTCGATTATGGCCATTGCATGAAGTAACCCTGATTGGAGTGGCCCGCCAAAGGCGTCTGCCCGTTAAGAGTGTCATGGGCCATTACATAAAGTCAATCTATTGTAGTGGGCCGCCAAAGGTGGCCCGCCGGTAAAGAGGGTCGATCATGGCCATGGCATATAGTGAACTTTATTGTAGGTATTATGTTTTTGAAAAAGTGGTGACCCCCCTTTCCTACCAGTGAAAAAGTGATGACCCCCTTTCGCGGATTCCAAAATTACAATGACCCCCCCCCCCCGGATTTGCCGGCCCCCGGCCGTAAAAACTGAACGGTCCCCTAGATTGAATCTCCATTTTTCCGCTGCATTCCTCAATATCTGACTGATACATGATCGTATGACTTCTCTGAAATTCCATTATTTCTGCAAGAGTTATTTCAGTCTCCCCGCAGATATATGTAAATGTCTGCATGCTGCAATATTAAGCATGAATGTAAAGGGAAGGAACGTTGGAAAAGAGTGTGAATATTCAATTATTGACCGCCATGTCATCGCAACAAGAAATATCTTTAGTGTGAATCAAAGTTTACATGCTAAATCAAAAACATTGAGAAAAGTTTGGTCTTATTAGTATCATTTTGAAAAACGATTTATGTTTCTAATAACTCCTCAGATATGTAAAATTCAGGTTATTTTAAAAACAGTGGCTAAAACTTTACATTTAGGGCAATATGAGTCGTTAATCGATAGCAATATCTTGCAAAGTGAAGTCATCAAAATTACTGACAATCCGAATCACAAAAATGCACTGAATTATTTTACGAAAACGGAACTTTAATTTGCTATTATCGGGGAAAGAGGATGAACTCTGGCAACCCTTTGACTGTCACTGAATCTATGCTTTCTTTCAGTTTATTTTCTAGTAACACTAACCCTCATTGCATCATGGCTGCTACTGCTGTATCTGAGGTTAACAATAGCCAACTACAAAATTCACCGCAGACACAAGGAACAGGAAAAGCACTTGTCATCTTTGAATCATGGGATACCGAAAAATACGGTCTTCCAGAATTTCACAGAAATCTGATCAAATATATCTGTTCAAGAAAGGGGGGGAGTTTGAAAGGTTTTGCTACTGTACTTGATATCACTGTTAGTGAAGCACAGATAGGAGATGCAGGAGAAGCTGGCATAACTTTGATACCAGGTGAAAGACTTGAGTACCTTGATGAGAAGGATGACCCTATTGACATTCGCTGGCTGCACTGCCACAGAAGTTACTATACCGATTTGCATAAGCTTGAAAACGTAAAATACGTCATCGGATATGCCCCATTTACTGCTGATGCTGCTGCAAGCATCCGTAAATCTTTGTTTCCTGATGCCAGCTGTATCAAATCAATGCGCTTCACCCTGGTCATTGTTCGAGGGTAACAATCAAAGACCAGCCAAAGCTCCAGAGTGTTATGCTACGGATGGCAAAGGAAGCAGATGCAGTGGTGTCCATTGGTCCGTGTATGCATGATTACTTGGACAACGTCTACAGGGCATCGGATAGTACAATTAGCCACATCTTACTTCTACCTAGGACTGGAGAGTGTTACAACCAACAGAAAGTCACTGCACAGACGAATATCAGACAACTCGTAATACTGTCGTATGGTTACACTGGCTCCAATATCGAGGAGGACCTTTGCGAATATGGTGAACTCGCAACAGTCGTGGATATGATTGCATGTGACCAGAACGTTTTGGGACTGAGAATGGTAATATGGAATGTATTACTAGGTGTCTCTGTACAATCTGTTGAGGACCTAGAGAGATTTCTGAGAAGAAAATGAAGAGTACATCATTGAAATTGAATATCATTCCAAACTGTTCCATCACTGATTTGATATTCCATCTCCGTCAATGCCACTTGTGTCTTCTTCCTCAAAGTGAGATGGACTTCGGATTTGTTGGTTTAGAGAGCATAGCAGTTGGTGTGCCAACCTACCTTAATGGACAATCGGAACTAAGCTACTATATTAATGAATGTTTCTTCAGTAACGGCAATTACAGTCTGGTCGAAAGTGACACGGCATGGAGTAAAAAAATAGGGAGAGTTATCAAGCATGGTGATGAGACATACAAGCTTGCTTGAAGTTGAAGAAAGACTTCATGAAAAGCGAGGCGATCGAGAAGAGTTATGCCAGATTAACTGCTTTGTTCACGGAAGACTCAGTGCCATCAGAAAGTAAGCATACAGTAATAAAATGCATTCTTAAAGTTTTAAAAATATAATCACATGTAATTGAAAGAGGAGCGGCCATTCTATTTATGTTCAAATTACTTTAGACATTGGTCATTCTTGTGGTTCTAAAAATTCAAATACACAGTATATGTTGCACTTAAGTAAGGAACCAAATTCCGAAACATTGACGAGAGTTTGTGTTTACTTTCTGTCCATTAGCCCTTGACATAGAGGTTACCCTGGATGTATTGAGCTGTCTACTGCATCAACAAACCTGGTGGATCTGTTGGAGGTTCTAAAGAAAGCAACACCCGGTTGATGACTCAAACATCGCAATGGTAGAAAAACGCATACAGAAAATGGATGATGCAGTAAAACAATGGAAAAGGCTTTTCCGAAAAATGACCAGGAAATTAGCGGATGGTGACATCGAGGAAATCAACAAACTTATCCAAGGAAAACAATTCGGAATCTACTGTATCAGCAATTTACATGCAAGTTCCCTCGGAATGGCGGTCAACTTCCTGGGTATACTCTATCTCTACAGATTCAAGTCAGCCTGTCACAATGGTAGATTTGCCAAGGCATTTGAACCATTGCTGATAACTGATGAGATGAGAGAGCTGGCTACAAGATTCAATATTCCACTGAAACTCAAAGCCACCTACGATCAGGAACAGTTTGATAGGATTGACTACTTTTTCTGCAAACGTAAGTTGCATATACCGGTAACATATCTTTGAATAAAATGCCTCACAATACACTAGCCTTGTGCAGATACTAACTTCTTTGCAATTCTTCTGTTGTTTTCTTGTTGATTAAAATGAATTGTGTAAGTCAATCGGTAATTGCATCATTCTCAAAATATTTTAGGTGGTTACACTCAAAGTTAATGTCAAAGTTCAGATTATCAATAATCATTATTTACTCAATAGGAGATGGGCTACAGAAACTGGATGGTCAGTTTGCTAAGCAAGGTGTTCAGATGAAGATATCCGGTAAAGTTGATGACACCCATGGACGTTCGGCAAAGTGACAAAATTTCGAAGGATGACAAAAGAAAGTGTGGATAAGGCATCAGACATCGCCACCATTACAAAGGAAAGTGTTGAGCAAGAGGTCAGTTTAAGTGATATAAACCTATTTTCGTCATGAAGACTTCTGCCAGGTACATTATTATGTTATGCGTACTAGTATATGGCATAGTGCCCTGTCATTATCATTCATGAGTTGTCACTACTATTCATTAGGCTATGTATATATCTGTCTAGGCACCAGGTGTACTGGTCAGTGTCCAGCTAGCCTCCCCTAATCTTCAGCTAGTCTTCAACTTCTATACTGTAGTGTTGTGTCTGGTGAAAAGGGTGGCATTTTTGATATGTGGTACCCTCTGCCTCCAGTCTTCCTTAACTCCTTGAACATTCTAATATCCAGCCTTGCTGTCCGAGATATGCTACAACGTGATTAACAATGCAATCATAACTCTGGTGAAACCACAGCTTATTGTTAAACATTCAATTGGTGTGTGTATATATATATATATATATATATATATATATATATATATATATATATATATATATATATATATATATATATATATATATATATATATATTATAATAATGCTACATTGCAGTTCTGTGAAAAATAACTCCTTGAACATTCTAATATCCAGCCTTGCTGTCCGAGATATGCTACAACGTGATTAACAATGCAATCATAACTCTGGTGAAACCACAGCTTATTTGTTAAACATTCAATTGGTGTATATATATATATATATATATATATATATATATATATATATATATATATATATATATATATATATATATATATATATATATATATATATATATATATATATATATATATATATATTTATAATAATAATGTTACATTGCAGTTCTGTGAAAAGTATCTTCCTCTGGAATAATCTTGTTCATTGAGGAATAATCGTGTTAGATTGGAAATAATATCATATAGTAATTCTTGAGTGACTTTGAATTGATGAAAATCATTTCAAATGCGTTTAAATCTTGTTCATTCAGGAATAATCGTGTTAGATTGGAAAAATATCATATAGTAATTCTTGAGTGACTTTGAATTGATGAAAATCATTTCAAATGCGTTTAAATATTTCTTATTCAGGCTATTTGATAGCCGATCTTTACAAGTAGCTTCAATCAGAGGGGAAACTCCACACCATCAGTTGATTCGGATTGACGCATGTATGAACATTTTAGCAGTGTTACATATGTAAGAAACTAAATTACTTTTTCTGTCATTAAGAATGGAGAACCAGGAGACAAGAAGCCAAACATTGAAGATGCAGTGCTCAAGGCCTGTAGCATGCCTAATGATAAAGGTTGGATACGACAGTGTTACTTTACCAGTTTCTTTGAACATGCTTCTCTTTAATGCTGAGATAATACTTTCACTTGTGGTAGTTTACTGACAGACTTCGGACTTCCCATTGACATTGTTATTGAATATTTATTTAGTTGCATAGCATTTCTTCATCTTTTACAGTTACAAAGCTACTTGCCTTCAAAGCTGACAAGGACCATAGATTCCTTCCATCAGCTGAGATGTACCTACCTACCATATTCAATGTTGACAACTACATAGCACTGCGAGAAGATCAGTGGGACTTCATACAATTCACGGTTAAGATGACAGAGAAGATTCAACACATCCTATCCACCAGACAGGAGATCTTGTCAGTGCTGGGAGTTAGAGAGTTCTTTGTCACTGACACTGACTGTGAGACACATGATTTGTATGGTAAGGTGTCTTGCATCAGTAATTAATTTGGAAAGTTGGCAATCCAGTGTATTCCCTTCACTTTGACTTGTTAGAATACACATTTTGTCATGCATATTCATTGACTAAACATGTCTTCTTTTTGCAGGTCTGGCAGATCAATTTCTCAAACATGGCAGAGCACCACTGTACATCAAATCATCAGCTAAACCCTATAGTCTGAGTGCTAGGAGTTTGATTCCATATAAAGTCAGTCACACACTGGTAGATCAGAAAGGTCAAAGGTCATTAGAGTTAGATCTGACAGACAGGAATGAAGCATTAAAACTTGCACTGACAAAAAGGGAAGAAGATATCGCTAAACTTAGGGAATCTTTGTCATCAGTAGAGAATACAGTGAGGCAGCTGAAGAGAGAAAACACAGCAGAGTTTACAGATTGGCAAAATAAACTAGAAAAATCTATGCAAGAAAAGAGCAGTCTAGAGTTGCAACTGGAAAATTCTAAGCAGGAAGTCTTAACTTTACAGGGTTTGTTAAAAACAGAGAAAGAAAATCTTAAAGGAGTAGAAAGGGCATGTACCAAAGCTACTTTGGAATCTAGAGAGATTCAAGGTAAGCTATCCACAGCGATACAGAAAAAAAACAACCTAGAACAACGACTTGAAAGTGCAGAAATAGAAGTAGTAAAAGTACAAGATATGAACAAGAAACAGCAATCTGAGCTTGTAAGGGCAGATGAAATAATAAAAAGTCAGCTTGTGAGAATTAAAGAATTAGAATCCAAAGGTAAACAAAGTGAGATTCCCAGAGTAGATAAGAGTACATGTACACCATCATTGCCTGAGAAGACTCTGGAACAGATATCAGAAGCCATGTCAGTAGGTAAGGTGATAAATATGGTGTAAATGAGTTGGATGGAAAGATATGTGAGGGCATTGTTATCATCCAGATATCAACTTTACATATTCCCACGACAATGATGATTGCCCAACATACAACCAAAAACATGCTGCATTAATTAAGCAGTACTTGTTTACTTGTGAAATGTATTCATGGTAATTTCAATATATTAAGTAGAGATAAAATAGCACTGTTTACATCAGAACAATGAGCTTGCTTTATGTCAAAGACCAAATCTTTATATCAATATAATCTAACCTAGGATATGTTTTGCATAAAAATCTACTAAATGTAACACCATTATAAACCAGCTGAGATTTGATTTTTTTCTTCTTGAAAGCACTGATGCTGCCAACTGAGGAGGTTAAGCACTGAAGAACAGTATTCCAAATGTAAACTGTTGTTCTCACACCAATCGGAGTGCAGACTATATGTCATATGATTGATATACCTTTGTCTTTCATTCATTTCTATGCATTAATACATTCATGCATGTGATATAAGCTTGGATCAGCATCACCAGAATCTGAAATGAAACCAACAGACAAAAGGGCTTCTGCTATGTCAGAATCACCATACAGCCTTTTTTGTTTCAGAGGAAACTTCTTCCAGTGTTGAACCAAAGCCTATTGGTGGTACACACTACATTGGTGAGAAACAGTCAGTTCGGGGTAAACATGGAGGTAAGAGAAAGATAAGTCGGAGTAATTGCTTGTTTGTATCGATATACTGTGTATTTTAGGCTGAAAAAGTAGTATTGTACGTAAGGTGGGCGAGTTCAGAGATAAGACTTTGCTGATTACAGTTGGTTGGATGGAGGAGGGAATATCTTATCCCTATCTTAACAATTTTTCTTGGAATTGATTGTATATTCTGTTCTGAATTGCATCATATATATATTTTCATTCATTATTATCAACTGACAATATATTCATCAAAGTTTTCTGAGTATAATGTTCAATATAGCAATTCCAATGGCATAAATACAGCAAAAAACAGGATGGTTGAACAGTCTCATATACGTTACGTTTGCTTTTTTGTATGTGGCACACAAGTTTTGTAGATAACATTGTAGCTGACTCATTTGAGTGTTTGGATAGAACACACAAGGGAATAGCTAAATTAGTTATCGAGTTGATAGTAGAGACCGAAGTTAATTAGGACAGCACTCTGGCTAAACAAACCATAATACAACGTATAGGTACTGATGCCAATCTGTCTAGACACACAAAGATAAACAGTGGAGTGGACAGTTACATGATTAGTATTTCACTCAAATGAGTCGGTTCTTTTTATCTACAATGTATCTACAAACTTGTGTGAGACGTACAAAAAAGTAAACGTAATGTATATGAGACTGTCCAACCATCCTGTTTTTTGCTGTATTTGTACAATGACTGACTAATAAGCTGACCTTGAATTGAAGGGGACAAAATTACATCACAGATATTTTGATATTTTGAAACAGGAATTTGCTTTAATCAGTCTTAATCAAATTGCTTTGCATCATCAAGGAGTATCATGCAATCAAAATCTATGTATAAGTGTTAGGTGTGTTTCTACATCAAAGACTTTTAAGAAATGTAAACTTGATGAAATTACTGTCATTTCTATGATATCACAACTAATCATTTCAAAATATACATAGAAAATGTTTTTTTTTCTCATATTTATTTTTTCACCTGTAACTCAAGTCCATTATCATTCAACCAAATACATATTACCACAGAAATGGTAATTTTTACTTTGATTGAGTAAAACTTGAAAACATGTCAGGCTGCTCATTCAACTTGACGTTGACTGTAAACACAATCAAGAATAGGTCCAAGTCTTTCCATTTTAAAGTTTATGTCTTGTAGTGAATAACTGCGTGATGATGTCATTGCTTGCCATTAGAGTCTCCTTCAATCTGTGAACAAACCATAATGATCAAGGGTATTTAGTATCTGCAAAGTTGATCCAAGTATCTCAGTGTGGAACATATGAAAGTATGCTTATATCTACGTATATGACAAGCATTCCATTCCAGTACTTGGGGAAGCAGTATCACAATACCATCTTAAAGATAAATTATCATAATATGAATTTAGCTGTTGGGCTAATTGTAGCCCATAGACACTATTTAACGATATGTTGATGCCAGACTCAAGTTTAATCTTATCATCACCTCATTAAGTGTTCATCCTTAATTAGTCTAAAAGGCCCAGGTCTGTGTATCTAGACATGCTTTCAGGAGATGAACAAGAGACTATGGGTGACATTAAAATCAACTTGATAGAGAAACAGCGTCAAACTTTAGATTATTTGCCCTCTAAGGAACCAGTGCTTCAGTGAAATGCTGTTGTACATGTAATGACACCTAAATCAACAACATATTTCAGGCAAAAACATTCATCTGAAAGAACTGCAATGTTGTATGATTTTACTTGTGCTTGAATTCTGCTAGCAGGATACTGTTTATAAATTTATGAAACATAAATATCTGTTGTGAGAATGTTTCTTTGTCCTGATGTACCCAGAATGATCTGAATGACCTCATTCAGCTATTCCAGTACAACATCACCAGTTAAACTTGGAAGTGATCTGTTATTCAGTTCAATCATTTATCAGGTGATCACTATGGCTACAGATAAAAAGTTGAGATAGAATGTGGCTATCAATAAACGTACTAAAGTTACATTCTGTATGTTTAGATGGACAAAGTCTAGCATGTATGACATGTTATCTTAACACACTCAATGGAATGCCTCAAATTTATGCAGAATGTAGCAATTGGATTGTGAGACTCTTGATACTGATGATCTTTACTGAAACTGCATTATGTGCAGCATATCAGAAACTTTTCACTAATATTTTGCTGAACTTCATTGTCCTTATTATTTTCAAACAGCCAATTAAGTAGAGAATGGCACTATATTTCTAGACTCCTTAAGTTTCTGTAAATAAAAACTAATTACCAATCACCTGAAGCCTTATATAGCTACGTTAAAAAAAATGGTTAGTGGGGGATTTAGGGCTGGAGGAATCGCAATTGAAATCTTTATTTTTTTTCAGATCCCCCTCAATACCCTCAAAAATTTTAAAGTTCCCCGTCTATATGATCAAAAATTTTCAACTCTTCCACCTAATTATCATACAGGCACAGTGAGCTGAATACTTTTTGCTTACCTTTCAGTTTTCAAACTAGAACTTCATCTGATTTGCTATAACATAAAAACTTCTCTCCCCATGACAAGTTTGGTGATGAACTGAAAAAAGTAAAACATAATGTTAAAAGTTGAAAATGTTTACAAGTACAATGTGGTGTTGTGCAATGAGGCAATAGACATATCTGAGTAAATGAATATCTTTCTATCTCAAAAATGATGTTCAATATTTTGTAATCTCTGATTTTCATTGTACATCCAAACAAAAATTTCAGTAATTTAAAAGTAGCTTTTGGATTCAGTGAAAAAGATCTATGTGCAAATTTGAACCTTTTGAATTAGGAATTGGCTGAAGTAAAAATGTTAAATGACTTTCAATAATGTCGCACGGTATCAGTATCTTTAATGTACAGACCTGTGTTCACAGCACTGTACACACTGCATACAGACCTGTGTTCACAGCACTGTACACACTGCATACAGACCTGTGTTCACAGCACTGTACACACTGCATACAGACCTGTGTTCACAGCACTGTACACACTGTATACAGACCTGTGTTCACAGCACTGTACACACTGCATACAGACCTGTGTTCACAGCACTGTATACAAACTGTATACAGACCTGTGTTCACAGCACTGTATACACACTGCATACAGACCTGTGTGCACTGTACACACTGCATACAGACCAGTGTTCACAGCACTGTACACACTGCATACAGACCTGTGTTCACATCACTGTATACAGACCTGTGTTCACAGCACTGTACACACTGCATACAGACCTGTGTTCACAGCACTGTACACACTGCATACAGACCTGTGTTCACAGCACTGTACGCACTGCATACAGACCTGTGTTCACAGCACTGCACACACTGTATACATACCTGTGTTCACAGCACTGTACACACTGCATACAGACCTGTGTTCACAGCACTGTACGCACTGCATACAGACCTGTGTTCACAGCACTGAATACACTGCACACAGACCAGTGTGCACTGTACCATAGACCCTCGAGAAAAACGGGACAGGCAACTGCTGAGGTTTCTTTGTGCTATCTATCTTTGAATACATTAAAGTTTATTTGCCAGCGGTCCCTGACAACAATACTTCGTACTTAACACTGAATCTCATTAACGATCAAACTGACGTTCTGAATATGTACACTTTGCTCTTGCATGGCACGTTCCGAGTAATGACACAGAGAATTTTGAGGGTTTTTTGATACTAGTCATGGTGAATGTTCTGGTAACGATGAAGATCACATTTTGGATTCAAGCCGAAGCCAAAGGGAAAAAACTAGACGATAAAAACTGTGTACATTTAGCCATAGACGCTACAGAAAACTCTTGCTAGATATCTACAATATAAGTTTACATTCCCTACCATAAAAATCACCGATAACAAGAAACATTTACAAGTTAGACAGGTTTACACTTCCCCAGTCCTGCGAAACGAAAATCTGACCTTTATTTCATCTGTCACGCAACATTTGACGAAAATCAGGGAACACAAAAAATGACTACTCCATTGGAGCTCAAATACACGACCTCTAACATTTTGGTACTGTTTTAGCCTAAAGAAACACCAAAGTTCGGATAAGCTACACATGTTTACATCCGCAAAGTACTAGAAAATACATTTGTAACACTGACTTTCGCTGTCAGGAGAAACTTCGTGATAAATTGGTACTATCCATCGGTTGATGGATTCAGAAGCAGTAAGGTAACATGCATTTACACAAAGCTGAACGCTGTCCTCGTAAATTTGGCCGTTCACAGTTTTCAAACAACAACATTTCAGTAGTTAACATACATACTTTACCGAATCATGGAGCACTCCTCGCACAGAAAATATTCCGACGGTTAAAAAACTGCAAAACGAGGGAAAATTCGGAGATACACGGACGATTGCGGAATGTAAACAACTCTGTGATGTCAACTGCTGTCAAGTCTGGAACTGCAGCGGTATGTGTTTCGGATTTCTATTCGAAACTTTGTCACTTTACAGCAACATACTGACTCCCTGCAGACTTCTAGTTGCGTCGAATCTCGCTACCAATATGTAAAAAGTACTTTAAAACCATTTTGACGAATTCTTCTCAAAGTAGTTGTAACACTTTTATTTCTAAAAATGGACTTGCGGGTAATCCGAAATAACTTATAATCCGAAAACATTATTACCGTATACCCGCATGCACGTGTCTATGAACCGGACCTTGTGCAGTCTCCGACCCATTACACCTCTTAATTATTCAAAGATAGATCGCAAGCTGCTAATCCCATAGACCCTTTGTTCTCTATCGCAGTTGCCTGCCCCGTTTTTTCTCGAGGGTCTATGACTGTACACACTGCATACAGACCTGTGTTCACAGCACTGTATACACTGTATACAGACCTGTGTTCACAGCACTGTATACACTGCATACAGACCTGTGTTCACAGCACATGTACACACTAGCATACAGACCTGTGTTCACAGCACTGTACACACTGAGGTACACACCTGTGTTCACAGCACTGTACACACTGCATACAGACCTGTGTTCACAGCACTGTACACACTGCATACAGACCAGTGTTCACAGCACTGTATACAGACCTGTGTTCACAGCACTGTACACACTGAGGTACACACCTGTGTTCACAGCACTGTACACACTGCATACACACCTGTGTTCACAGCACTGTACACACTGCATACAGACCTGTGTTCACAGCACTGTACACACTGCATACAGACCTGTGTTCACAGCACTGTGTTCACAGCACTGTACACACTGCATACAGACCTGTGTTCACAGCACTGTACACACTGCATACAGACCAGTGTTCACAGCACTGTACACACTGTATACAGACCTGTGTTCACAGCACTGTACACACTGAGGTACACACCTGTGTTCACAGCACTGTACACACTGCATACAGACCTGTGTTCACAGCACTGTACACACTGCATACAGACCTGTGTTTCACAGCTCTGTACACACTGCATACAGACCTGTGTTCACAGCACTGTACACACTGCATACAGACCTGTGTTCACAGCACTGTACACACTGCATACAGACCTGTGTTCACAGCACTGTACACACTGCATACAGACCAGTGTTCACAGCACTGTACACACTGTATACAGACCTGTGTTCACAGCACTGTACACACTGAGGTACACACCTGTGTTCACAGCACTGTACACACTGCATACAGACCTGTGTTCACATCACTGTATACAGACCTGTGTTCACAGCACTGTACACACTGCATACAGACCTGTGTTCACAGCACTGTACGCACTGCATACAGACCTGTGTTCACAGCACTGTACGCACTGCATACAGACCTGTGTTCACAGCACTGTACACACTGCATACAGACCTGTGTTCACAGCACTGCATGTACACACTGCATACAGACCTGTGTTCACAGCACTGTACACACTGCATACAGACCTGTGTTCACAGCACTGTATACACTGCATACAGACCTGCATACAGACCTGTGTTCACAGCACTGTACACACTGCATACAGACCTGTGTTCACAGCACTGTACACACTGCATATATACCTGTGTTCACAGCACTGTACACACTGCATACAGACCTGTGTTCACAGCACTGTACACACTGCATACAGACCTGTGTTCACAGCACTTTACACACTGCATACAGACCTGTGTTCACATCACTGTACACACTGCATAGAGACCTGTGTTCACAGCACTGTACACACTGCATACAGACCTGTGTTCACATCACTGTACACACTGCATACAGACCTGTGTTCACAGCACTGTACACACTGCATACAGACCTGTGTTCACAGCACTGTACACACTGCATACAGACCTGTGTTCACAGCACTGTACACACTGCATACAGACCTGTGTTCACAGCACTGTACACACTGCATACAGACCTGTGTTCACAGCACTGTACACACTGCATACAGACCTGTGTTCACAGCACTTTACACACTGCATACAGACCTGTACACACTGCATACAGACCTGTGTTCACAGCACTGTACACACTGCATACAGACCTGTGTTCACAGCACTGTACACACTGCATACAGACCTGTGTTCACAGCACTGTACACACTGCATACAGACCTGTGTTCACAGCACTTTACACACTGCATACAGACCTGTGTTCACATCACTGTACACACTGCATACAGACCTGTGTTCACAGCACTGTACACACTGCATACAGACCTGTGTTCACAGCACTGTACACACTGCATACAGACCTGTGTTCACAGCACTGTACACACTGCATACAGACCTGTGTTCACAGCACTGTACACACTGCATACAGACCTGTGTTCACAGCACTGTACACACTGTATACAGACCTGTGTTCACAGCACTGTACATGCTGTATACAGCCATTTATATTTTCACATCAGCACTGCACACATGTACTGCATGCAGGCCTGCCCTGCACCAGATGATTATGACAGCAAGACTGTACTGGCCAAGATACTGTGTTAATTTTATATTTCCACCGTTTGACTGCATAGACTTTGGTACAGAAATACTTAGGTATGTAATCTTTGAATTCACTATAAATTATAATGTAATCTTGCTGAGACAAACAGTATGAATATCAAATATTCACTTTTTTACAAAAACATGGACAACAATACCTTTCCTGTGTTCACAATTCTCTTCAGCTGAGCTCTTCCACTGTTTGATGAACGCTAAATGGTATCACCAAGTATCAGCTAGATAGTGTGAGGAATTAGAAACAGTAGACTGTAAAAATTACTTATAAACGTAGATGCATAATTGGTCTCTTTGTGAGAATTTTTTATAGAGGCTGAAAAAGTAGAGTAGTGGCTTTGTAGCAGAAAGATGCAATGTAATTTTTCATAGTTCATTTTGTGTAAAGTACATATATGTAAAAGTATTTAAATCATGTTTAAGTTCTTTCTGAAAGGCAATATATATTAAATGTAAAGCTATGGATTTATTAAGTCTATTGCAGCAAATTTACTCCAGTTGTGTATTTTGTCACTGTCATCATGAAGTTTTAATTCCTTGACCTTGTCTGGTGGGATTTCTCTTTGTTATGACAGATAATATATTCATGGAACAAAATCATTGTCTCAAAATCTTGATATTCAGATGTTCCTAAATTCATAACTGAAACCCTATACACAACAACTACTTGTACTTTTAGTAGGTTCTGTCCAGTACTAACTTTTGTCATTAAACAACACAGAATGCTGACTACATGATGAGAATACTGAAGATTTACAAGATTAAGCAATGTGTGCAAGACCTGCACAAATTGATTATGACAGAATCTGCACTGACTTGCAGCAATAACGAAAGGAAAATGAATGTTGGTTGTTGTTTGTTATATGTTACAAATACTGTAACATGCCCCTGAAGTGGCTCAGTCCATCCACACTGCGAGTTGTTGATAGAGTTAATTCCTACACCGGCTTAGGTCAGGCAGTCTAAACCGTCTCAAATTGGAAACGTTTCTGAACCACTTGGGAACGTCCACACGTAACTTTTTATGACAGTATTGGACCAGAGCCATTTCACAGGCGTACTGGCCTGTGTGTTAACAGCACAATGTGTGTACCAGATTTTATTCAGATCTGATCAGCAATTCTTGAGATATTGTGTAAACAGACAGACATACAGACATCACTACAACATCAGCTCACATTTGTCAAAACGTACATAAGTTAAAAATAAAATTATTAAGATCTAACTGCAGATTTAGTTTGTTCACTGGTATCAAAATTATACCATTAAAAATCAACCTTATTGGTAGACCTGCATTGATGGATTCAACAATTCATGTTCAGTGTCAGTGAAGTCTGGAAGGTGAAGTGAAGGATTGTGGGATAAGACTATTTATATCATATGCGTATATGCACATAAATAAGATACCTGCTCTTTTTCTTTTTGATTCTTATGTCTCTTAAGAAATGTTTCCACTCTCAAACTTATTCCTGTGTCTTTCTTTTTAAACAGTAAAGACTTCTTTCTTATCTGACATGGTTCAGTAACAGCTGAAAAAGAATTCAGAACACACATTTCATCCTGGTAGAGCAAGAAACATCTGACTCCGTACCCTATGAAATGAATATCTGTTTCAACATTCATGTGCACTGTTTTGTAAAATTTGAATTTCCATCGTTAATACATACAAAAATTATTATTGTAACCAAGCTATCTTGATATTGTGAACGTAAAGATTTGATTGGAAAATGCAGGGCACTTATATCTGAGATTTAAGATCTGGAAGATATATGTGACTGAAATGAAAATAGAATAATATCAAAGAAAAATTAAAAATTTGAATCACTGTTTTGGACAAAGCTAATCATAGCATGTAAAATTTGAAATAAATGTATGATATACTTCACAGCTATGTTTGCAAGATTAGGTGAAACAGGTGTTTAAACATGCAATTTAGTCTCCTGTTTTCATTTACCTTGCAATAGACAAAGGGGTAATGTAATTCAAAAAAAAAACATTAAAAATCTCAAGACAAAACATGACACTTTAGTTTACTGATTCTGACCAATTCTTCATTCTTTTACACCTGCCATGCACTGTACTATGTTTCCATGTGAAGTGAAAACATATTGTGACTTATATAGTCAGACTAACCGGTACCTCTCATGTTAAACAATATGAGAAGAATTTTCTAACCAACATACATTCTATTTGACTGGTGTATTATTCCCCAAGTTTAACTGAAATTATTGTGTGTGGCAGTCAGATTTATCTCCATAGTGGAAAAGGGATTGACCTCGATAACCAAAGTGTAAAGTTAGAAAGCATTGTCATGAAAGCAATGCCTTAAGATATGAAAGAATTGTTTATGTACAAGAGAAATTTGCTTCAGGTCAACATGTGATCTCAGTTTGCACAAATCAAGGAGCATTGTGGGTAGCATCACTTTCTGTGCACTGACATATACACTGAAATGTACAGACAAAATCAGATTTAGCAATAACAATCCTAGATTTTGTCATTGAGCACTTTGCTGCTAAAAGTGAATGTATATTAAGATTCAAGATCTCTACATTGTAAGAGTATGAATCAGTATGAACCAGAGAGAAATATCCAAAAAGTCTCAATGAACTTGGAAAGCCAACACTGTAACCTTTGACCCTAATCAAGTGATGTTAGCTTTGTGTTGTGCTACCTTCATGGCGTAGCAAAGCCATTTGACCTTTAGTACTACAAAACTTTATCCAGAAATTAAACCACTTTTGAAATAATTTTTTATTTTCCTCACTTTAAACTTAGGATTAAGAATTAGCAATAACTTCTGACATCATGTCTTTCCTTTTGAATGTGCAAAAAAAGTCCTTCAATATATATACCGTATATGTAATGTGGTTGTGTGTTTGCTATTTACAATTTAAATAAAAGCCATACCTAAGACAGAATACTTCTGCATGGACATGAGTATATGCAGAGAGGGGATGCATGAAAATTAAGTAACAAGTTGTACTTGAAGTAATTTTGTGTTTATATATATATATATATATATAATATATATATTTTTGTGTTTATATATATATATATATATATATATATATATATATATATATATATATATATATATATATATATATATATATATATATATATATATATAGTGTGTGTGGTTGTGTGTTTGCTATTTACAATTTAGATAAAAGCCATACCTCAGACAGAATATTTCTGCATGGATATGGCATATCTTCATATTGGAAAACATCTTCCGGGATATCTACACAGTCTGCACACCATTCCTTGCATCCATCATATTGTGTAATTATCTTTTTCTCTTCAGGTTGTCTGCAAATACAATAAACATCATTATTGAATTACCTCAGGTTTCCTTCGTCTATTTGTGGATCTACATTTTGGAAATGGGTCAAATATGTTTGCTTTTATTTCCAAAACAATTATGTAAGGACTTCCTCATCAGTTTATGATGAAACAGTGAAAATGGATGGTTTTGAAAGAGAAACTGTGAAAGCAATTTCAAACAAGCCACAATCTGTACCACACTTTTTGTTACTGTACTGGAATGTGGTTAACCCTGACAGACTTGCCTGGAATCTGTGAGAATGAACAAACCTGGCACAAAAATGACTTAGGTATAGTGTGATTAAAACTGCCATAATAATTGACAGTATCCCTCTATAGGCTCTAATAGTCTATAGTTGATACAGTTACCCTTTGACCAGGACAGTATAGGACATCTATCCTGTTACCTATTGAAAGAAATATTCACTTAGAAAAACTGACTTCAGTTGAAGCCAGCTATTTTGGGAAATATCTTTAGCTGCAGGTGATATCTGTGCTGCTTCAATAACAGTATCATTTCGTTGATCACCGTTTAATTTGTAATTGGTTTTGAATTGTCACCACTGAATTTTTCCAGTGTATTCTTACTCAGTTCTGGTGAATGAACTCCAGTGACCGATGTAACTGTGTGACTGTAGTCAAAAGACATTACCTTAATTTTCTTTGTCTTGGTGATATTTCTGTGCTTCATGGACATATTCAAGTTTCCTGATTTGCCATTTTCGCCTTCCTTAGATCATATTGATTTGTCTACATGGAAAAGTACAGTTATTGGCACCCTAAAAGCTCCCTGACATTCTCACTGTCAGTACACAAATCTTTGCTAGCTTTCTCAGGCAGAGTCACCTTCACTTCTGGCTTACCAGACTAAGTAAGCCTGGTGACAGTGCAACCATCTGATCTGAAAGTAGAAAGAAAGTTTGACATTGTTCTATCAGTTAATACATTTCATTCCACTGTTGACAATTCCCTGCAAAAGACAGAGTCCATCAAAAATTTAACCTGTACCATGTCAGTTAATGTGAAGACAATCCCTTGCGAACAGTTTCTGGACAAATTCCCTGCAGAAATAATAATGTGAATAAAAAAGCCTAAGATCTTTCCTAAATCCTGCAAGAAATGGTTGAGAGGTATAAAATCATAATAAACCCTTTCCAGGAAATTTGAAGATGGCTGTATACACTGCTATCTCAGATCAATTTAACTCTGTATCTTCACTTTCAGCTCATACACAAAATTAATTATACATTGCTAGGTATTGAAAATGGGAATTCATGTCAATGACAGTTTATCAAGTGGTTCATTTAATCCCATCATATACAGGCTGTGGTTATAACACTTTTCATCTGATGATACCTCCCACTCATACAAACACATGTTGCCATCTGTCAAATTCAAATGTAATTGCTACATGTTTGATATGTTTGACAGTTCAGTAACTTAAAGTCGCTATATTACTTACAGTAATAACAAAATAGAGAAGTAAACAGCTTTACTTTCACTTTCCATTTTGCTTGTCTTCACCTTTGTAACAACCACGTTAGGTCAAAGGTCATTTTGTTGAAGGTCAAGGAGACCATAGTCAGTAAGCCCCAGTTCAACTTCAAGAGTCTTTATTCCGTAAGTATACCAGGGTAGAAAGTTTCCAGCCAGTAACTGACATGACACTGGTAAATGACTTTCCAAAGCGAACGTATAAAATGCCAACAAAGGCGAACGAAAATAGATGAATTGGATTTCATCTGCACATTGCATGCAGTGTACGACAAGATAGATGGCTGTACCTGCATTCGATCGTTGATGCCACACAATCTCCCAGCTGGGCCACACCATACTACGAAAAAATCTCCTGCAACTTTGTTCATTCTATCGTGCCAATGGCTGAGTAAAACATTCTGAGAAGCATGAGTTATTTAAGTTTGCTAAAATCATGTTAAGTTTGGTGGAAAGAGTCCCACGTGTCAATAGCCAACTTTTGTCTATGACTTAACTTTTGTCAATGACTTTTATTTTCCCAAAGTGACCTTTGACCGGCAATCCAGGATGGCATATGGAACGTGAGATGGGTGTATTGCCAAAACTTTAAGTTTAAAAGGCTAAAACATTCCATAAAATAAATACATACATACCAAATTTGCCATTATTTCACCCAAAATTTCAGAGATTAATCTCTAAAATTTTGGGTGCAATAATTGCAAATTTGGTTAAAAAATAAACAACTCCATTTACGGGTAGTAGCACATTTTTTCATTAAAATTACATACAGTCTTTTCAGTTCAAAGTTTTACTTTTGTATTAATATTATGATGAAAATGTGAAAATTTAGAAAATCAGGTATGGGAACCCCATCTTTTTTCTTTAATATTTGATTATAGTCATATGCTACAATTCCAAAATTCCTGATACTTTCAAGTCTCCTGATCTTCCATATCATGTGTTGCTCTCTGGTTTGATCTTGTGTGCAAGTATATTTCACTGTCATTTGACCCAAACTTTTCATGAACTATATCAGAGTCAGAACTATCTCTATCACTGCTAGTATGCAGTGACAATGACACTGCAGTAGCAGGGCAGCTGTATTAACTTTGATAATATTGACAATGTTTTTATTCAGTTTATACAACAATGTTCTTGTTCTGCTCCCTACAGCATGTTGAACTGTCCAGTATTCAGCTTGCCAACACAGCCTGTGTATGTGTACCATGCATTTGTATCACTGACAACTGACTGTCAGTCTGGATTGTAAATCAGTTATCACCTAATACATATTTACATAGTCAGACTTATTGTCGACAAACTGAATATTGTGTGTTTCAGCATGCTGTAGGAATATAGTAAGAAACTGTAATTGATATACTGCACAGAAATATTTTAAAAATTATCAGTTCCAGCTTCTGCCCCGTTACTAGGCTCATGTGCTTTTATTTTTTACAAAAAATCATACACGTTTAGACAAAGTCATGAAAATGTGACAAAATGTTCTCTGTTTTGTTTAATTATTACTAATATTACAACAATTTGATGACATTAAAATGTTATTCATATCAACCAAACTTTGGAATCCAAAAATGTAAAACGTTAAAAGAAACAAAAACTTTTCAGGTCCCCCATTGCCAGAGCTGAACTTCAAGTCCTGCTACCCCTAACAAAAACTTCAAATCCCCCCTAAATTCTCCCCACCCCCCCACCCCCCACCCGGTCATTTTTTGTGAACGCAGTCTAAGACATAAAGAAATTTCAGTGTCATAATTGATTTGGCATTTGACATTCTGCATAATGTCAACAAAGTTATATTCATTGAAGACATTTACACTGATTGATGGAAGCAATGTTGAAACAGTTTTCCCTAAATATAATTTTACACATTACCACTGATCTGAGTTGATGCTCTCAGACACTAATTTTTAACAACTTTGATTCACTTTCTTTATTTATTCAAGTTTTTCACACAATGCTCAAGAACATTATTGACAGGGCATAAAGATTCAATTTGTAGGGTGACCTGCCCCTAATATTTAAGTTTAACTTGTGAAATTATTAAGTGTTGACAGCCATAAGTAACAACTCTGAATTGTCTGTACTTAGCTACACAGAAAACTGAGTTAATGCTAGTGAAAAGTCCTATACCGGTACAACAGTAAGTCACAGCAGCAGTATGCTATTATGGTTTTGGTAGAATTTTGTCATGAATAATTGCTCCATTTTACCGTCAGTTATAAATAAAAATAAAGTGAGAGGCACGCCAAGATTGATTAAACATTATAGGTTGAGAAAGGAAATTTGCTGAT
The DNA here is from genome assembly GCF_041260155.1 of Ptychodera flava. NCBI lineage: Eukaryota > Metazoa > Hemichordata > Enteropneusta > Ptychoderidae > Ptychodera > Ptychodera flava. Next base: position 10,562,784 of record NW_027248279.1, read on the forward strand.
TACTGTGACATAGTTCTCTAAGTGCAACTAAGTAACTTTTTCTGTGACTTTTTATTTGCATTTCCAGTGCCCAGTGTAATTTGCTACTCCTATTGTTTATGGTGACCCCCTGCTTTAAAAGGGTTGCAACAAATAAAATGCACATAATGCACTGTTTCTGTTCAAATTAGAATTCCAAACTTGAGTGGAATTCACCAATTAACAATAAAAATAATATTTTGAAGTTCATTCATGTACAAAACTGAGTGACATGCTTAACACTGTGTATCTCAACATGTTTTTTGGAGGAGAACAATCAGACTTTAACTTTCTCTTATCTAAATCACTCACCAAAAAGTCAAGCAAAGTCATTATATCAGCTGAGTTGAGGTGTGGAATACCATGTATCTCAACATGTTTTTTGGAGATGAACAATAAGACTATAGATTACTTTAACCTTCTCAGGTGTAAATCACGTACCAAATGGACAGGCAAAGTCACCAACAGTTTCAGCTACTGGCCCTTTTAAAACAAATACATCAAAATTTATTTATTTATTTATTATTTATTTATTTATTCATTTATTTATTTATTTATAATGCAAGCATCAAATACAATCCATAAGATGAGGATTATTGGTAAAAGTATAGTATTGAGATTTGAAAACATCAAAACAGTACACACAATGTCATTTGTCTTCAATATAGACATCTATTGTAACAGTGCATGCTAAACTACACTCATAACAGGGGGTGCAACAGTCAATACAGGCTAGAAATCAATACACATCATTTTTCAAGAATAACTTTGCTGAGCTGAAGTTTTCAATATGAACTGTCATTCCAGTCAATTCATGCTAAATTCTGCTACTTTAACTAAACTCATAACAAGAGCTTCCAAAGTCAATGCCGGTTCCAAATTGATGTATATCATGTTTCAAAATTGACTGAGCTATCAATTTTCAATATGAGCTGTCATTCCAGCAGAAATTTAATTCATCTCATGATAGTGTGATTGCATATTGAATACATTCATAATTCGCCAAGAGAGATAATACTACAACAGTTTAACTCTGGCTGTCCAAGGTGAAAATTTGAGTCCTGCAAGCTTTAATTTATACTGTAGTGTATCCTGAAATGGGGGCCTCACTCTGTGGACTTTCAAACTAGATCTGTGTCATCACAAATCTTAATTTTGTATGTACATGCCGCTATGCAGGATATTTAGTCAAATTGCTACATTATACAAAAATTCAACTTATCGTAAAATCAATGTTGCATACAACTTGACAGCTCACAGTAAAATCAATGTTGCATACAGAAGAACAATAGAGTGAATTGATGAGTTCTATGATTGACCTGAATAACAAAGAACTGATGTCAGATTTAAACTGAGATGTTTTTTAGAATACAAGTCAGACTGATCATTGTGATTCCTTTGATGTACATGCTGTGCTGGTATTTCTCAACTGTCATGATAATCTCAAACAACAATTTTTAAAACATAAAGTTTGAGAGAAAACCAGATTCATTCCCAGTTGTCATGAATTTTGTTAACATTCATAGGATATTTCTGTACTGCAAATGTTTTGCAAAGAATTACAATATTACAGATAAGGTAGCTGCCAGTCTGAAAATCATTGTCTGATGAAGCTAAAATATTTTGACAATGCCAAATTGGTAATGGAGTCAAAATAAGTGTGAAAATGAAGGTTATGTATACAGATAATAAACCTGAATATTTTTATGTTGAGGTAAACCAAACTAAAATTTTCACTGACCCACCAAAGTATTTTCAGTGGTCTGCCACCACATTCAGTTGTGCGCTTTTGAAAATGAACTCATACATTAATAAAAGACACATAATTATGAATAGAATTCAAAGGTTGCAAGGGCTGCTCATTGAAGATTTGAAATTCCAAGTGAATGCCATTTTATAGGGCCATGGGTAAAAATCTATAAATAAATTTTTCCATCGTCATGATCCGAAAGACTTTGACAAAGATCATCGCAGAAAACATTTAAAATTTTGACTGTGAAGCCTGAGATACAATGCTTGGTCAGAGTTTTAAAATAAGATGTCCCTTACTGTGACGAAGAAGTTAAAAAGACTCGAAAACAAAGAAATGAGAATAATTCAAATGGCAAAGATGAATTTCAATTTTGGTTTGGTCATTGCACTATGTACAACTTGCGCTTTGCTCACACATAACATTATGTTCAATTATTCTTTTTACAGTTAAGAGAGCAATGTTTTGAATCAAGAAGGAAAATACATAAAATAATTTTAAATTCACGGTTCCTCTCTATGTGACTCAACAAAAACAAGGCACTAAAATTCAATTCTCTATTGACATTTTTATGTTTTCTTTTGAAATGAATACACAAAAATTATAGACCAATATTAATAATAAATCATAAAATGGTTTGGTTTGAGTTTGTGATTCTTAGAAGCATACTAAAATACACTGTGAGCTAACTCCACACATTTTAAAATATAAGTATTTTCAAATAATGTTATGATTTCAACAAAACCAAAGATTGACCACAGTTGACATAATAGGCTTCATCAAAGAATATCCCTGTATCACAACTAAGTGAAACAATGAACTTTATATTTACTGTCATGGTAAAATTGCAATGATAAACTCCCCAAAAGAAGTGAAAACCTACCTGTAATAGTTTTGCTTACATTGAGGTTGACATTAAAATTGTTCTGTACTTCACAGGTAAAATGGCAGTAACATTTTAATAAATTATGGATATAATCTTTCACTCCTGTCATACAGAAAATAATCTTAACAACAATAAATTTCAAAAATAGAAAAGTGAAAACTTACCTGCAGTATTGTTTACATTTAGGTTGACCTTTAAACTCTTTGTTACTCCTCAGGTTCTGAGTGGACATTGCAGTCATTGGGCAGTAAGGAGTCTGGTACAGAGCCAGGACAGTTTAATAATCCAAAGGGTCTGGCATGGCATGGAGATCAGCTTGTGATCTGTGACACAGAAAACCATCGCATACAAATACTCAATAAGAATAAGGTGGTCATAGAAATTATCAGATTTGATGGTCAGTTTGACAAAAAATTCAAGCCATGGGATGTGGCCATATCCCCTGATGGTCACTTCTTTATCACTGACATCGGTAATAACCAAATAATTATTTGTGACCAAAATAAAAAAATTATTCAAATTATTCCCCAAAGTGCAGACATTGAGGTTAGGAGCATTACTATAATGGCATCATTTATTTTTGTCACTGACAGCAAAGGTAAAAGTTTGATCAAATACAACATCAAAGATGGAAAACTTGTTGCAAGAGTCAGTGATCAATTCAGTTATCCATACTCTGTAATGGCTACTAGCAACAACCATCTCTTAGTGTCAGATTATGACAAACATGTCATTCATGTTTTAGATTCTGATTTGAATTTTCTGAATTCATATCACAATGATAGGTTAAAGTCTCCACGAGGCTTGGATGTCGATTCACACGGCAATATTTATATTGGTACTAAAGGCATTGTAAAACTGAGATCTGATGGACAATTGGATTGTGTATTATTTGAAGGTGTTGTGTATTACCCAGAGTTCATTGCAGTCAATGATGACATCACAACAACAATTGCTCTCACAGTGAGGTATCGGTCCGTCAACCAAATCAGTGTATACTCTGTATCAACATAGATATGCATTACAATCTCATCAAAATATCACCATTTTTAACACATTTTTCACATCCTACACCCCAAGTTTGGACTAAAAATCTCTTGTCCTCAACTCGACACAGAACTTCATGTGCATCTGGATCAGAATTGTGAAAATTTTGGTGAAAAATTCAGGAATTTTTTGAAAATGCATTGAAAGCAATGGACGGTCTGCATCGGTGACGTCATCGATTGTTTTGTTGACTTCAAGTAAAGTAGGTCAGTAGGTTTTCTCCATTTTTCTCAAAATCCAGAAATTTTAGACATCAAGTGTGGGCTAAAAATTTCTCTTCACAACTCGATGGACACGTTTACGGTGTTGAAAACCAAATTTTAAAAATTTGGTGAAAAATTTCTGACATTTTCATGAATGCATTGATTGCAATGAGCAGTTTGAATTGGTGACGTCACTGGAATGCCAAGTAAAGTTGGTCATGATAAGAATTTCTCAATTTGTGGTAGAATTACAAAATTTAGACATCAAGTGTGGGCTAAAATTTTGTTGTGTATGAATCGCTAGACTTGTCTATAGTGACCAGAATCCGTGATGAGAATTTTTTGTGAACAAAATATGAGTAACTTTTGATGAATCATAATGAATGAATGAAAACAATCAATTGATTCTTAAAAATGCAATGTTTAAAATGCAATCATTAAAATTCTCAAACTGGTTTTCGGACTTATAATTGATTTCCGTAATTTGTATGGATTGACTTTTTTCATTGGAAAAAAAACCCGGTGATTTTATAATTTTCCAAACTCACAACAATGGAATATTTTAATGAGATTGTGTATTGGACTGTCCTGACAAACATCAGATCTCAATTACACCAGAGACAAACGACCGGTACGGTTGATTTGTCAGTGAAATGTACTTGTAAAACATTACCTGTATATCCTGTGATAATTTCTGCATAATATGCAACAAATATTTCCATCTGATCGCGATGGTAATTCCAAACTGTCCATGATCTGACAGTGAGCAAGTGACGGCCAGCTGGGATGGCCGGCCATGAAAACTTGTGAAGCCCAGTGAAGCCGGATTTCGTGACAGCGCCTCCTCTGGCAAATCATGAGATTCTTTTGAAAGAGGGCGCTGTGACGCTCATCTGCAGGAAATTTACATCCGCAGTTTCTTATTCTTGACCGCGGAGTGACGTCACTTTCACCTCACGCACGCGAGTGAGGTGAAATGGGATTTGACTATACAGGACAGTGAACAATGCAGAAATTTATGTGACAAAGTACAGAACTTAGTGTTTATCATTGACATAATGTTAAAACTTTGAATACTGTTGTAAATGTTGAAAAATCCACACTTCTATTTTGTTCTCACGGCAGTGTGACGCAAAAATGACGTAAAAATCCGCAAGTTCCCGGATGTCCGCGGTCAAGAATAGGAAGGCTGTGGCTTAACAAGGTAAAATATGGATCCAGCCAACAATAAAATTTCCAGAAATATGAACAAAAGATAGTTTTGCTTTAAAATAAAACTGGTTTTGGGAAAGAAAAAGCTGTTGTAATTGATTTACCGAAAAACTTCTCTTTGGGACAATGTCTGTCATAAACGACTCACGGCTTGCAATGTGAATGTATTGTAGAGGAAAATAGTAGATATGTAATACGTTATATTGTATTTCCTGTACTCTTAAATAGGGCAAGGTTCTCTAAAAGAACTTAAAGTATAGAGTTTTGTTTGTATGTCGCACATCATTTCTTTTCGGTCATTTATGCCCGGATTGTCAGCGTAATATAATTTTTGTGACACCGATTTAAGCAGTCATAAACTTGAGTCGTACATGTGTAACATCTTTATGCTGATGATTAATTTATTGTGGTCTTAACGTTTTCCAAGGGCAGATAGAACGGTATATATTCATTGATAAATTTGCAGTGCATTGCATTGTCAGTATTAAACTAGAAATTCTTGCTTGAACTGTAATTTTCAGTTTTATATTCAAAGGCTAGAAACCGTGTGTGCTTCATTTCATTATAGTTCATAGTATACAGTCTTATCATCCTGGAAATAGACATGTATATTTTATACAAACTTTCATTTGTATCCAGGATCAGCGTGAAGATTTGTTCACTTTTTTCTGTCACCAACATTCAACGATTACTGACTTATAGATGTGTAAATGAATTGCGCAATTATGAAGATATTCCATTTCGATTGCTACTGAAACTGTTGTCAATCACTGTAAACTGATAAAACATATCCCACTTCCACGCAATGTAAGTCACAATGTACATTTTCATATTCTGTGATGTAATTCATGCATTAAATGTATCAAACACGAAATCGTATGTTTCACTTTATTTTTGAATTCGTGACGAATAAAAGTGTAACATAGAGTTTTTTTGGTTTTTTTTTTGCAATATCACAATGAATATTGAAACATTTCGATTTAAATAAGACTACATGACGTTGGAAAGCAAAATTTCCCCAAAGACCAAAGCAGATGTTAGAGTTAGTCGGCCCCGAGATATCTCACTGATCCCATAACGGTTAGAAACTCTATGAAAGGATACAACATCTGCCTTTACTTGAATTTCTTGCATTTGCCATTTATTGACCTGGAAAACATTTTTATCGTTTGTCTATTGACTGTGAATTCCCTAAGCGTAACTTCAACTGTTTAATTTTTTTCCTTGGAGGTTGGTGTGAATGACATCCTTGTTCCTTTCAATCTCCTGTTCCCCCAAACTGACATGAATGTACAAACATTATTAATTGGACGATTTCGATGTTCTGTTGTAACATCTTCCCAATGACAGTAATATAGTTAAACCTGTCGGTGTGCAGAACGCAATTATTTTTCTTCACGTCATCCGATATGAAGATGAACGCCAGACATATTTATCCGCATTATTTTGTCCACGAAGCCCAACAACTTGTAAATGAACTCGCGTAAATAGAAAAGGGAGGATTAAGGTAAAAAATATTGAACACTTCCAATTAATGAACTCTCTGTATGAAATTGAGGTCGTAATGCCATTAAAAATATATTTCTGAAAGCCTATTGATATTGGCAAATGCTGTTTTGCGTTATTTTATAATTGTTTACATAAGGATCTTGTGACAGTATATTTTTATATTTCCGTACAATGCCATATTCAGCACATTAGCGTAGAGGGCGACATAACGTTAAAGGGACCACCAAACGCTCCATGCACACAAGCGTGACGATATCGCTCTCAGCGGTCTCAGGGCACAATATGTTCATGTGCGTGATAACGCTACGTTGAAAACAGACAAATAAAGTGTGAAATTGGCATTTTCTGAAAGTTTAACTTGTCGAATTCTCTTACATTCCCAAAATTGCCCGATGTTAAGATATGAATTTAAATAATAAAATATTTGACAGCAATCCTGATGGTGACATTGTCCTGGAGGTCCGTTTTAATGTCATCGTGAGTTACGTTTTGAGGAGAACCGTTTCACATTCTCTGTAGTCTGTTATTACTACCTTAATAGTGACTAGGGTCTACTGGCTCCATCAAGTTGTGCGGTCAACTATCACAAGGAGTGTCTTACCTTAGTTATACCTGGCGGCAAAAATCTCTACTCTCGCGTGTTTTGCCAATGAGACGAACTTTTTTGATCAAAATGCTACCTTAGCACCTCTCATGAGGTTTCGCCAATGTATTTATATGCCGCACACGGTGAAAGATCATTTCATAGCCCTCTAAAGGTTAATATTCACTCTTGGCATTGTAGTGTACATGTGGGTGCGTTTTACATTTGAATCCCTCTTTTTCATGGCGAACACATTGTATATGATATTGTAGCAGATGTAGACTTGCTCAAAGTCTGTTGGCATATAAATATCAAAACAGAGTAAATTAAGTAATAACGTTAACGTTCATCAGACTGTCGCTCTACTGGAAGGCTATTGCGTACATCACGGTGAGTACGCGATGCTAGGCCATGCAGCCAGTATAACTGCTTCCGAGAACAGCCATGTTGACTGGAATCATTCTTTACTAGATGTTTAAGTAAGAAGTTCTGTGATCCCGAAACATCGAATCCGGAGTAATCTTACATTATCGTCGTTTGGCGAAATAATCATAGTCGCTTACTATAACGACTGTTTCAAAAATTTCCAAAACGTGGTTTTGCGGAAAACAGTATTCAACAAGATTCGTGTAAATAACGATTTATCTGCTCTCTTTATATTTCATAAATATTAGTGATTCCATTAATATGGAATTTTCTAGGGGAAGATTTTGAAGATCAATCGAGTCCTTATAGAGTTACATTTTAACAGTTCAGCATTTGCAAGGGTCAATGAGATTGTTACAGAGATTAAACAATCATATTGTATTCACTGATAAAACATCAAGATGGAAATGATCATCTAAACAGAAAGAGTGAAGAGCAGTGATGAAACCAAGGAGGAAAATCATCTTCAGGAAACAGACACTGCATTTCATCGTATGAAATCCCGATATTAAACGTATGTAAGTTGATGTGTGATGGGATTTTATATAGTCAACATAACATGAAAGGGGTCACAAAATATGGCACTGCGCATGCGTAGCTTCACACTTTGAAGGTGAAATGAACACGTCAACAAGAAAACACACTATGATGGTTGGATAGGGAGGGCATATGATCCATTTCGTGTTATGATGACTACATGGAATCCTTGTAAAACTTCAACAGGCAAGTCTCGTTGAATTGGGGGATTCTATTACATCGTCACACTCAAGGAATCACGTGACATGATATTCCAAAGCAAAAGATGTGTGAATGAAACAATGTTTGAATGATGCAAGATGGTATGTGTATTGTCAAAATTACACAGAACGAAAATAATTGCCAGCACAACAGACATATGAGAGTATCATACTCTATTACTCTCAACAACAAAGATTTTATTAAATCTAAACTTCCATTACATTGTTGGCAAAATCAACAGCATCCTAAACTATTAGTTTGTCGTATTTTTTTAATTTGGATGATGATACCAGAATGTGTTCGATAGGAAAAAAATTCTGTTTGGCCAAAACAGTGACAACTGCTCTCACATTGACAGTTTCAAACTTAGCTTGTTGATTCAACACCTGATGCAGTCAATACGTCACGAATCCATCGACTTATTGAAGCTTTTCTTTGAGACAGCATTGAAATAAGAAAACTGATTGTCCTGGTATGCTGCCCTCTACGGTCAGTGGGATCGTATTATTTCAATAAGGGAACGGCAGATTTTAGCCACCTTTTCGAAAAGGCCGTGAGTTTAAATTAAATTATATGCAGGTGTGGCCGACCAGATGATTCTCATAAATAGAAATAGAGGACATTTTTCAATCATGTTATTCACATATATTTTCAACATAAAACTGTCGGGGGAAGAATAAAGAGTTCGTAACTCAATGCCCCGCCATCTAAACATTTTAAAGTATTCGCTGTATTATCGTTTTCATCAGGCATATGTATATGCACCTATTAAAGTTTTCCACCAGGGGAGGGGCTGAGAGAGGACCTGTTACAACCGATAACGTAGTAACTAACCGATAACGTAGCAAACCGATAACGTAGTAAAAATTTACCGATAACGTAGTAAATCAACCGATAACGTAGTAACGAACCGATAACGTAGTAATTTTTTCTAACGATAACGTAGTAAAAATTTACCGATAACGTAGTAATTTTACCTAACCGATAACGTATCAACAAATTTACCGATAACGTATCAATTAACCAATAACGGATTAAATCAACTCATAACATAGAAAAGTCAACCATCAAAACAACCAATAACATATCAAATACTGATAATATCTGATTAAGCATTCATTAGGAGCGATAGATCGATCGATTTATAGATAAATAAGTATTAGATAGATAGATAGATAGATAGATAGATAGATAGATAGATAGATAGATAGATAGATAGATAGATAGATAGATAGATAGATAGATAGATAGATAGATAGATAGATAGATAGATAGATAGATAGATAGATAGATAGATAGATAGTAGGTCGAGCAATATATTGATAAATAAATCGATCACTCAATCGATAGATCGATGGATCTATCTATCGATGTTTGATATGGTCGATCGATAGATAAATTAATTGGCAGATCGATCGATAGAACAAAGGATTCATCAATTCGATAGCAAGATAGATGAATTAATCGATAGATCGATCGATCGGTTCGATAAATTGGTCAATAGATAGATCGATTTGTTATCACATTGTCTCGTACGCAATTTTCTTTACTTCTATTTATTTTTTCCGTTTAGCATTAATTGTCACAAATTTCTGCAGCAAATTGTGTTTCGACTGTTTTCATGGTAGTACGAACGACTAAGTTGATCTAAATGTTGTTCAACCACTGGAATAGGTTTGGGAAGTTGCTTCTAGTCTTGCTATAGTAGCTATACAGTTTAGTTCTAGTTGGGTAAAATTCAAAGAGATAGTATAACTACCGCAATCACCGACAGCCAACATCGCAAATTTCGCACACATATTGTATACGTCACCGATAGAAGTAACTGCGTATTAGTGATTAACCAAAGAACATTAATGAGTCATTCGTACAATTGACGATTTTTCGTGTTATTGAAAATCTCCATCGGGTGTATTTGAAAAAGGTAACCATATCAGTGATTAATATGCAGGAACCTGCAATATAAATGTATGAGTGAACTCTGGTAAGGCCAAGAAAAATAAAAAGCTCGTTTCTCATCTTACACATATTGCAAAAATGATGCGGTGACGCGGGTTTCTTTTCTCCTCAATTTTTTTATTCTTCAACCAACAAGAACGCGCAAAAAACATGAAAACGACACAGGAATGCACGCAGAAATATATGCACAGCTGTGTTGCTTTAGTATTTGTATAGCAACAGTTCTGTTGACTTTTAGTGCAGCAGTGCACAGTTTTGTCAATTTAATATAAGAGTGACACATGTGTACAGTTCTGAATGGAATGTTATAGTGTCAGTTATTTTGTTTACAGTTCTGTTTTATACAGCACTGTGTTATGCATCGCGTATTTTTGCGGGTTTTTTAAATTTTATTTCCTCATGAGCAGAAAAAAGGTTGACGTGGGGGTCTGAATTGACGCGCGCGAGGATGAGAAACAAACTTTTTATTTTAATTGGCCTATGCGTTTTTTTCTATCAGCTCTATAATATAATACTCAATAATTTTGCGATGTCTTCGTAATCCTAATTCAAATAAGATATGACTTGACGTGAATCACGACAGAAAGGATAAAAAGGAATGAAAAAGCAATATGTTGTCTACAAAATCTGTTGACTTGGCTTGCTTACATGAGTAACTTGCAAAATTAATGAATACTGATTATAAGGAATTTCATTGAACAATGAGTCCAGATTTACCTGTAATTCAGTCCCAGAATGAGAGTGACATTGTAAGCTTATTGTCATTTTGATATACTGACGTTGTAAATAACGAAATTTCATAATCGGTCATGTTGAAAACTTTTTTCCAAGTCCTACCAACTTAGAAAGTGTGTCGATAAAGACACTCACATGTGTGTTGTATCTTGAATTCATCCTGCAGGAATATTTATTAATTAGTTCGCATTTCCCCAATTGATGAAATTCGATTCGTGATGTCTGAGTAATATCACGATTGTAACTCTGAAGGTGTAACTGATTGACTATATATAAAAACGAAAGATACAACACTCATTAATATTCAATTAGTTTCCATTTATTAATACATTATCGGTCGATTGATAATTTATTTGTTGACTTGGTGCATTTTCAGTTGATTGGAATCTTTACTCTTTGACTTGGCTAGGTTATTGGTTGGTTTGATGCATAATTGGTTGATTTAATACGTCATCGGTTGCTTTGATACGTTATTGTTCTCTTGGGCACATTATTGGTTGATTTGATACACTATCAGTCGATCGATCTATCTGTCCATCGATATATATATATTATATATATATATATATATATATATATATATATATATATATATATATATACACACACACACACACACACACACACACACACACACACACACACACACACACACACCAATCGTTCTATTAGTCAAGCAATCGATCAATTCATTCAATCATTCAGTCGATAGAAAGATCGATCGATTGATATATCAGTACATCGATAGATCAATCGGTCGATCTATCGATTGATCAATGGATTGATCGATCGATCGAGGATACATCTATCCCTAAGAATATATTCCCATGATTCATTTGATCCAATACATTGTCAGTTGATTTGATACGTTATCGGTAAATTTGTTGATACGTTATCGGTTAGGAAAAATTACTACGTTATCGGTAAATTTTTACTACGTTATCGGTTAGAAAAAATTACTACGTTATTGGTTCGTTACTACGTTATCGGTTGATTTACTACGTTATCGGTAAATTTTTACTACGTTATCGGGTTTGATACGTTATCGGTTAGTTACTACGTTATCGGTTGTAACAGGGCCCACTGGGTGAGAGAGGGCCTATCGGGGAATTTTACATTTGTTTCTATGCCATGTCAAATTCCTCCCCCATATGCTACAAAAATATGTCAAATACCAAAGATGGTGATATCAATAGAAATTAAAACTCTGCAAGAGTCACATCATGTATCATTTCAAATGTATTGATTGAAAAAAAAAACTTCCATAGTTTTTTGTAACTGAGAATTATTACTTTTGGGTGTTTCTTATGGTTCTTACGATTTACTCCAAATTTTATTACAAATTGCGCTAGTTCAATTATTACAAATTACTCAAAAGTTTATTACAATTTACTGCAGTATTACAAATTACAGCAAAATTTTATTACAATTTACTGCAGTATTACAAGTTATGAAAGTATTACAAATTACTGTTCTACAGACCCTATGCATAAAAATCATTCTATTCCTCTATACCCTAATAAAAGTTGCGGAAGTAAACGACATAGCAACAAATAACACAAAAACATTATGTTTCAAATTGCTGTCGATTGTTGTGTTCGGTGTTTGTTGACTCCTGTATGCTTGATGTGAAAAGCATGAATGGTTACGGTGAGGAGACTATTTGTTGTATGGGGTGCACAAATATAAGGGAGGTAAACAGACTCATTACCATAGAAGACATTATCTTTTTAATGTAAGGAAGCAGTAAAGAATTGCTAAGTAATGTAGAATGGAAGTACAAGTTACGGAACTGTGAGTAAAACCATATTTTTTGCAGTATTTTTAATATATGGCCCCTGTTCCATAATAGGAGAGTCTGTTTGATGTCATATCCGCCATAGCCGGCCGACATGCTGAGTCAGTCACGGGCCAACTCGACGTCGTAATGGCGATGGACGTTCGTTTTCTCTCTGGACAAGGGCGATTTCATAAGTCACAGCATAGTCTTAATGACCGTCGATGAATTTCACTGGTGACTGCAGCGAATTTCAAGTTTTCATGCATAGTTTTCTCTCTTTTTCGAGATTAAATTTAATCTGTAAAAAAGAAAAAAAATTTTACTCTGAGAATTGCATTTGCAATTTAATATTAAAACATGGTAGACCATTTATCATCAACTGGTCTGGCTCGGAAATCGTCCCTGAGTTAGCTTTGCTATTTAGTCATTGCGGTTCTCTATTTCGTTCGATGCCCATTGATTTTGCTACTAGCCTTATTTACACTAGCCCACTACGATTACATACTATATGACTTCCAAAAGACGGAAAATAAAGAATCGACAGTTCCGATCGCAAATATATCTGCATGGTCGACTTCCGATGTTTTCTCTGAAGAAACCGAGCAAACCTTCAAAAACCTTACTAAACGGCCCTAAGGGCCACCACTTCCTCCAAAAAGAGAACTCAGCTACCGTAAACGCACATGTTCAATACTTATCCACGGTCCCTCATCACATTGATTTCACGCTCATAACGTCAACCCACCCTAATGAACAGTCAATAATCTGAAAACAGGCAGGATTTGTAAATTTCCCGATTTCCGGGTTTTTTATTAAAGACTACGAGACTGAACACAAGTTTTACAAAGCATTGCGAAGTACGGAATAGATTTTGAAATTATACATTTGGCGAATTTAAAAGAATGAGCCTGCGTTACGAAACAATCGGATGGCTTCGGTTTAAAGGTGTGCTGCTCTCATCCTTGTTTGTTGTGTAATCAATGTATTTTAGATGGACAGTATTAGTAAGGAGAGAAATTTTGCATCAGTTTGGTTCGTGTTGGTACTGTGGGTAAGTCGACCAAACTCATCGTTGCAGGCACATTTGTTGTGCACTTTGCATGTTTTCCGCCATTTTAAATTGGATCTGTGGAAAGTTTTGTTTTGTGAGTGTCAGTACTTGTTTGGTAAGATGAATCAGAAATAGACAAGGTTCTAATAACAATATCAATCAACCATCCATCGATCCAGCTGACGAGGATGCAGATGTGAAAAACAAATGATTTGGCCCTGTATTGTTTCACTTGAAGCTTGTCACTGATACTTGTCTTCTTTTGTCACCAAAGTAAATAGGCATTCACATTAATGCCAGCTTGTTACCAGTATTTGCTTTTTTAGCTCACATTTGGCATACCAATGTGAGGTAATCGTTCATCAAAACTGAACATGGCAAAATGCATATCAAATAAACTGGTTACCTGTGATTTTTGAAAGGCTCTCATTCAAATTATCATGGCCGAATAAATTTAATAGGCAAATTAACAGAAAGGACGATGATGAACGTGAAACATGTTTGTTATGTGGAGACGGCTTAAAAGTATGAACGGTGACATTTTATGAGGTCAACAAATTCATAATTTAGTAGTTCTATGCCGTTCTTTACAAAAATCTCAAACAAATCTAATTTGGGTGTTATGTCCTAGTGGTCGCGACTGCAAGCGGAACCATCTGTGACACTTCGCCACCGGCCTCTCGATGAACGACTCATAAGTTGACATTGTATGCTGGGAAACATATAGTATTAAACTCCGTCGTGACAGGCAGGCAAGATAAGTCAAGGCGTTTAGGTACGTAGATCTATGTTTATAAAAATAAAAAATGACATTACCGATCATTAGAAACGTGGTGTTAAAGAATTTAAGCTTACTGTTTTGTAACAGAAGACCATGGAGATCATTTTCTTTGAGTATAGTCTTTTTTTATTGCAAACTTGTGAAACCAACATCTGAAGAGTAACTTCAACACTTGTGGTTTTGTTCTTCTCTTGCTATAAAGTTAATTAAATTTCAGGAAAGTATCTTTACATTTTCGATATCTTTGCAATGCCAATATGCAAACCAACGCCAAATCCGAAAGACCACACAATCAGTTCCAGACGGCCTAACTCCCCACCTCTCTCTCTCTCCCGTGAAGTCGAGGAATTTCGATGTTTTATTTTGTCGATATTACATGGATTTAACCATTGGACAGTTCCCCCTCTATTGTCTCTGATTTAACCGTTCATGGTCACCGCCCAGTTTTAACGTCAATTTCGGGTATCGGATGTGATATCTGTCGTCACTCCTCTTTTATTCCTAGCATGTTCAATGTCAAACTCAAAACGCGAACACCGCTATATTTCATCCAACTCTAACTTCGATACGAGACGATACTAGACTTGTCAAAGTGCGGGTGAATTGAAATATCCAGTAACTATCGAAGATTTAACCACAGCAAGCCCGTCTTCCTCAGTACGACTCTAACTCCCTCTTACTTCGATACTTGACGATACTAGACTTGTCTAATTGTAGGTAAATATCCGATATATGGGCCATCTGAAATTAACCACCGCAAGCCCAACTTCCTTAGTCCGACTCCAGTTCCATACCTGACGATGTCGTAGACTTGTCAAATCGCAGGTAAAAAGCCGAGAGAGAGAGAGAGAGAGAGAGAGAGAGAGAGAGAGAGAGAGAGAGGTTATTACCCAATATCGCCTGTTCCTGTGTCATATTAGCATGAGTGTAGTGAAACTAATGGTTGACCGAAAATAATACAGAAAAAGTCGCTTGTTGTCTTGGTAAGACAAATAATCGAAGAATTTGCTCATCTTTTTAATATAACTATGATGACAACGTTAATTCCGAAAGTCTAGAAATTCTAATCTTGGAATGATCGCTACAGGAATGCAATGTAAATTAGACTGACTACAACTGTAAGATTGAAGTAAAACTTTATAAGTCACGTGACTAACATTCAAGACCTCTATAACTCTTTTACATGATACCAGTAAGTGCATTCGAGGTCACTGAGTAAGGTCAATCGTTGTGAACTCTGAGGAAATCTTATAGCTGGTATAACAAGGTTTCTGAAGTAAGCTTTCTGTGTCCTTCCACAAAACATGACGTTGACAGGTAATAATGATCATGGAATTACTGCCGATGACGACGATACCTCACAAGTGTCACCATAGTCGTTATAAACGATGATACAGGTTGCTGTGCTAACACATTGAAGCGCAGAAGAGATATCATTACTACTGCAACGTCAAACATCACCAATCTAGGGAATACACGCAACGTCTTCAGAACCCTTTAATTCAACAATGACTTTTCAGTGACACCAAAGCAAACTTCAACGAAAGCAACCATGCCAGCCAACAAGACGCATAGTCTGACAGTCATAGGAGGCGAGTCAGCTGGTTTGTCGGGTCTTATGCGCCGCTACATAGTCCAGTCAATCTACGAGATTTTGGCACCTAACCCACCACAAATTGCAACAGAATTTTTTTCTTCAGAATGCATTTCAGAGAGGTACCCAGAACAACATATTAAAAGTTTACTCGAATCCGCCTTGGGGAAATATGTCTAATTTGCATAAATCAAATATGGCGGCCAACCATCATACAAAATATCATAATTTGCTATATATCACATGTTAAACAAGCTATTTCAGTGATTTCAAAGTCTGACACTAGGTATTTGGATCAGGGAATCATTTTGGAAGTATAATGTTTCATATTGGCACCTCATTAATTTGCATAATTCCAATATGGCGGCCAACATTCCTACAAAAGACATTTTCGGTCATATACCACGTATTAAACAAGCTATTTCAGTGATTTTAAAGTTAAAAGTATATTTCTTTGGCATGGACAAACGATTTTCGAGATGCTATGATTTGCATAGGTAATTTGTTAATTTGCATAATTCCAATATGGTGGCCAACATACCTACAAAAGACATTTTATGTCATATACCACGTATTAACCCTTTTGGCGCCAAAGTCTATTTTTGTCAACTTTATAAAATGTACCACAGTCAATTTTTCTGCTTTTTGCCAAAATTTTGATAAAAATATGTAGCTGCTGAAAAATGATATCCATTTGGTCCACAATTATGAAAAAAACGTACAGAAAAGTTCACAGAAATTGGTAAAATATTGCATTAAAATTTTGGTGTAAAAAATTACAGCAGTCAAAGGGTAAACAAGCCATTTCTGTGATTTCAAAGTTAAAAGTGTATATCTTTGGCATGGACAAACAATTTTCGAGATGCAATGATTTGCATAGGTACTTCGTTAATTTGCATAAATCCAATAGGGTTGCCAACATACCTACAAAAGACATTTTCTGTCATATACCATGTATTAACCCTTTGGGCGCCAAAGTCTATTTTTGTCAACTTTATAAAATATACCAAAGTCAATTTTTCTGCTTTTTGCCAAAATTTTGATTAAAATCTGTAGCGGCTAAAAATGATATCCATTTGGTCCAAAATTATGAAAAAACGTACAGAAATGTTCACAGAAATTGGTAAAATATTGCATTAAAATTTTGGTGTAAAAAATTACAGCAGTCAAAGGGTTAAACAAGCTATTTCTGTGATTTCAAAGTTAAAAGTATATTTCTTTGGCATGGACAAATGTTTTTGAGGTGCAATGATTTGCGTTGGCACTTCGATAATTTGCATAAATCCAATACAAAATGTATTGAACAATCTATTTCAGCCATTTTGAAGTTTAATTATATTTCTTGAGCATGAAGAAACACCTTTTGTGGTTCAATGTTTTTAAAAGACACTTTGATGATTTTCAGAAATTAATATGGCTGCAAAATTAATGCCCAAATAGCTTCTAATATAAATAAGGTTATGGTAGATTTTTAGGAATAGGAATATCAAGAAAAAACTGTCAAGAGGGCACTGCACCCAACGCACTGTATTTTGCTCAAAATATATTTTTGCAAATATTCTTCAAGTTTTTATTAATTTGTTAACCAAAGATTAAAAATTGGTTAGGTTCACCTTTTAGCTTGGCAAGCAGTCGTATGTTGCATGATATAGAAGGGTTAATGTATGCAAATGTATGCAAATCACCCGAATTCCTGCTTCCCTTTTATCCGAATTTCAAGATTTCCAAAGAATATAACTCTGTTCTGGCTGGGTCATATTTTCTGAAATTTTCACATTATGTTTTAAATGCTATACAACAAAACAACTATTTTGTTTTGCAATAAAATTCTTACATTTTGAATAAGAGGCATTTTTATTTTGCTAACCATGATTTTAAGCACTGTTTTGAGTGTCAGTCGTTCAGCCCATGCCATTTTAGAATGAGGATATACTCTTGTTTCAAGTGAAATATTACATTTCACAAAATAGTTTGTACGGGTTTACTTGTCATCTTAGATGAGAAATATTCCTTCGAAAAAAAAACAGTGTTGGCAACGTGCAGGTCCATCTTAAGTCCTTGAACATTTATTTTTAAAATGTGGAAAATTACTATAAATTTACTTACAATAACGATCCATTTACGAATAAAAGTTTATTTTAATAGGTGTCTGTGATACCTGAATTTGTTAAAATACTCCATAAATATATTGTATTTTGAAAAGAATGTTAAAGCAAATTTGGTAGTATTACATATATGACTTCCGAACGGATTAAAATACGTATATTTTGATGTGCGTTTACTATTGAGATGTAAGAAAGTCATGCATTGTGATTTTTCTAAATATGACAACCGTTAATCATTGTTAGTCATCTAATAATAATCTCTTTCTGAATATAACATTGGATTCATCTGTGTATGGCATTATTTGTGATTTTTATAGGTGCTTTATACTCTACAGTGTTAAAACATGTGATCTTTAATGTTTACTGTTTTAAAAAAAGTCGTGGACAAAATCTTTAGTTCCTAATTTAGACTGAAGCCCTTCCTTATAGACGAGTGCATCTTTGGTACATCCCCCTAGACGATAGGCAATTGTCATCACATATACAAAAAAATACAATAAACACAACAAAGATAATAAAAACGTAAAAAATAAAATAATGTGACCAAAAATAACACATGCCACAATACAGACAAATTAAAACTTAGCGCTGATGCAAACAATGTCAGACTCTTAAAAACTTGATCAACACACAAACTCACAAAAATTGAAAATTGCATGCTTAGCAAAGGCTTAAAATTAATTCAAACAACTCATTAGCCCAACAGAATCCAACTGTTACACGATACAAACATGTACATCTGGAAAAATAAAACTTGGAAAATGGCTCAAGATGTAGTTGTTTGTGTGTGTAATAGTTGGATTCTGTGTTTGGATTAATTGTAAGTCTTTGCTAAAGCATGCAGTTTTCAGATTTTTGTGAGTTTGTGTGTCCATAAAGTTTTTATGAATCTGACATTGTTTGCAATAGTGCTAAGTTTCAATTTGTGTGTATTACGACATTTTTTATTTCGGTCATATCATTTTTTCTGTTTTTTTTTAGCTTTGTTGTGTTTATTGTATTTTGCTGTTATGTGTGATTACTTCTGGCCTATCATCCAAGGGATCTTGTCAAGATGCACCTATCCATAAGAAGGGAGTTCAGTCTAAATTAAAAACTAAAGATTTTGAACACGTCTTTTTTAACAGTAAACATTACAGATTACATGCTTTGACACTGCAGAGTGTACCATCCTTACAAATTACGAAAATGCCGCACACAGATGAATTCAATGTTATATTTAGAAAGAGAATATATCATTCAGAAGACTAACATTCATTAACAGTCATCATATACAGAAAAAAATCAAAAATGAATGTCCAAGGAGTTAACAGTTTTTTCTTGATAGTTTCCTAGTGCTAAAAACTATACCAAAACCGTTATTTATATTAGAAGCTATTAAGCCATGGGGCATTAATATGGCAGCCATATTTAATTTATGCAAATTATCAAAGGGCCTTTGTAAAAATTGAGCCACTAAAAGTGTTTCTTCATACCCCAGAAAAATATTAAAACTTTAAAATCAAAGAAATAGCTTGTATAATGCGTGGTATATAACCGACAATGTCCTTTGTAGGAATGTTGGCCACCATGTTGGAATTATGCAAATTAGCAAATTACCTGTGCAAATAATAGCATCTCGAAAATCGTTTGTCCATGCCAAAGAAATATACTTTTAACTTTAAAATCACTGAAATAGTTTGTTTAATACGTGGTATATGACCGAAAATGTCTTTTGTAGGAATGTTGGCCGCCATATTGGAATTATGCAAATTAATGAAGTACCTATAAGGAACATTATACCTCCAAAATAATTTCCTGGGCCAAATTACTAGTGTCAGACTTTGAAATCACTGAAATAGCTTTTTTAACATGTGATATATTGCAAATTATGTTATTTTGTGTGATGGTTGGCCGCCATATTGATTTATGCAAATTAGACATATTTCCCCAAGGTGGATTCGGTAAACTTTTAATATGTTGTTCTGGGTACCTCTCTGAAATGCATTCTGAAGAAAAAAATTCTGTTGCAATTTGTGGTGGGTCTAACCTATTTTGACTGGACTACACGTTCAACAAATGCAGTCGTCATTCACATAGCACTGAAGAAGACAGAAGCTTGCATCTTGAGCAAAGATCAGGTAATGACGTTGTATTTTATAGCATATCGAGTGCATAGCTTATTGGCTTGGAAAACACCTGCATTGCTGCAAGATTTTAAAAAATTGTTGAAGCCTTGATCTTCTTGATCTACACAATATATCAACAACAGTAATCATTGCAATTTTCAATCGGTGATATCTGATAAATATTATTTCATAAATTGTTTGGTTCAATATTGATGTTATCATCCTTTCATTAATGTACAAAGCACTGTTTTACTTCCAGAACGTCGGTTTCAACTGAAGGCAGACAATACAACCAGTATGGTGGAGTTCCGTGGGTTAAGGAAGTTCTGGATTACCAGATGCAAACTGTTCATGGTGTGGTTTACAGTTGACAACATCAATTCACTGGAAGTCGCCATCGAAACATGCATGGCCATCAAAAGACTCAAAGGTAGGTCATCTTTCCAACGTGTTTGCTGGTTAGTCCTTAAGATAAGTTTGCATGTTGGTAGTCTGCGATAAGGCGACAAGAAAATATTCTTAAAATTCAAAAACTGATATCATCACTCATTACTTTAGGCTGGATTTTGTCTAATCTGTCTAATTTGTCTAATCTTACATACGTCTTGATGGGTCCTTTACGCATGTCGAAACCGAATCAGGGTAAGGTTTCTGGATGAATAGAGAGAAATCAGGCGACACGCTTCATTCATGTCTCTGTAGGTATTTAACGGCGTCTTTTTTACATCGAGTATTGTGTCTCTGTCATTGTCATACTTATTAAGATACCTTTAAGTGACGTATTTTATATTTTGTTGTCTTTTGTCAATGTTAAACTCAAATTTTGGAGATCCAAATAACATCTGCCGCAGCTCATCTTACTCATA
Source organism: Ptychodera flava (assembly GCF_041260155.1). Lineage (NCBI taxonomy): Eukaryota > Metazoa > Hemichordata > Enteropneusta > Ptychoderidae > Ptychodera > Ptychodera flava. Next base: position 10,584,135 of record NW_027248279.1, read on the forward strand.
AAAATTATCATCATATTTCTCAGTTATTCTACATATATCAGGATAGAGAGTTGTACTCGTACTTTCTCATAGTGCCGTTCTACATAAAGTTTAATAAACTGTACAATTTATCAGATCAGAGGATATGAAACCTCCGTGGTCTAAAATCCAACACGATATTACGAAAACGACAACACGCCGTGGCAAAGCTTGCACACAGCAATATGAACATCAAGGTTGTGATCAGAACAAGTTAGTGACCACTGTCATTTTTATTATTTGTTTTTTTTTCAAATAAAATAATTGCGGAATAAAAATAACATGATATATTTCCTTAACATGAAACAGTTACAAGTCACATCAAGATGCCAAACTACAGCACTATGAGTTGGGACTAGTCTGATGTGAAAATATTTTTGATGGTCTTACAATCGGCAAATATGGAATTTGATCGCATGAAGAAGAAGTCATTTTTGATGACCAGATGTAACCTTTATTGTTGATACGTGAAAGGGAAAAAAAGGACAATGAAATATATAAAAGCACTGATGTCATGGACAGTCAATTTTGGAGTTACAATTGTGTATATTCTCACCTTGTACAAATGGGATGCCGAATTTCGTTTGTTCTAGGATGAGATGAAGAATCATGAACACCATTATACAGGAAATACAAATCCATATCAAGGAATATTTTATTTTGATCTTTGACATACTCCTTAGAATGACTACAAGAAAAGAAACAAGCAAGAAGAGAGTTTCTTGGCCAATGCTGACAAAATATTCAGTATCGTACAACTGTGTGACGGACGAGTCGCTGAACACTATAGCAGAAGACAAGAACATGCGGAGATCTGTTATATACATATGTACGACGTCAGCTTCGCAGGAACATGTCCTGGTGTATCTACAGTAAATACAGTAACATTCAAAAATGATACATTGATGTATAAAAGGCACCACGTCATTGACATGACAATGTCACAACGGACATATACAATTATATTCACAAATTTCATAGAAAGATTCACATTGATCTCTTACCTCGATACGCCAGACAAAATTTAGAGCGACAGTTGAACTAGAGGTATCAACAGCGACTCATAAATTACAATCCTATAATAATCAAGTGGCTCGTGGATAACAATCGAGGACAAATCACAGTTGGGGGCAGCCAAAGGTCTGTTAAATGTTCCTCAGCAACAAGTATTTGAACACCTAAAGTTTTACATATGTTACCACACTAAAACCTACCAATACAAGCATTTGTGGGAAAATAACAAAAAACATGATCTGTTAAATTTCCCCTTTACTTCTTTCTGAAATCGCCATACCTTGCGAGTTACTATTTAACTCAAAACTTGTCAGAAAGAAATTAACAATAAGTGAGGCGTTCACTCATAAAATTGAACAACAAAATGAAATAATATTGCATTATTTTGTCTCCTTTGGTAGTTAATAATAGGTTTGGTTATCGTCGTATTTTGTTTTGGTTTTGGTTTTGTGAGCTAACAATATCAAACTACTGATATTAAAAGGAAAGTCTACATCCAGCGGTAATTTTAACACAAAGCAAGATGGCGTATGAGCTTCAATGTTAAAAAAATATCAATGTATGAATATAATGTGTCTGATATTTTGTTCCATTTTCTGCCATTCCTAGTACACTGTGGTGTGATTTTCTACCATATGAACAAGAAAAAAGAGCAGACGTTGCTTGCCTGTGCCGACGTGCACGGAAATAATTGATAAACCTGTATCTTTTGTGACCCCAGGACACAACGATGTGATCAACTGATTATTGGAGAAAACGAATCACATTATCCACATGATAGAAATCAATTTTGTACCAAAGGTTCCTGTTATGTTTATCTAATGCAGATGCCCCACTTATTAGATAATGCTGAACCGTGCGGTAGCAGGTTCCCATAATCTTTATATTCGTCAGTCATGGATTTAAGAACCAGTATTTGTAAACGGATTTATAATCGTCATGTGGCAGATTGGTCCATTTTTTTTAGTTTCAACACATTATAACATTTCGTTTAATAGCGTAGAGGGCGCCTCTCCACATTTCGGGTTGCCTAAAAGTGGCCATTTACGGTGTGAGCTTTGCATTCGTGCTTACAAAGAGCTGTGGTTTCGCAAGATGTGTCCATCTATTTAAACTCTTAGTTGATGAATATTGTGAATTAAAAGGTGACATTGCTAATCAAAACAACTTTGTTTGGTTGAAGGAGGGACACTTAGTGCCCATCGTCTCTCACTGAGACATTGTTGAGGATCTAATTACAAATCTTAGGGCTTGAATTGCAGTACTACAATAATGGAAAATATACGATAGGTTTGATATTTAGGCAAGAGATTTACTAAGTGAATGACCAAAATGAGTGAGTGTGAAAGTATGTGTGTGCGCGAGTAAATAAGCTGATAAGAAAACAGTACGTAACTGAGTAAATCAGTCAGTCATAAAAGGTATACAGTCACCTGTAATCTAATATGCCAATATATGGTCAAAGAGGCGTTCCTTGATATTCAAAATGCCCATATGGGGCGCTGTTTTTAAAAAGCGGCCACCCGCTTAAAATCTGTTATTGGTTAGATTTTCTATTTCGATGGTAACTATGGTAAAATTGGAACAGGCGACATTATACCTTCAAAGTGCATCCTTTTGTATCTGGCTCTCGTTCTCTCTGTCTCTAATCTCCCCCCCCCCCCCCAACACCCCCAATTACCTCCAACAGCAATGTTGGTACGTCATCTACAACGTCAGGAACGGCTTAAGAGGTATCATATCATGATACCAGTCCGGTTATTATGTCTTATTGTTGAAACGGCACGATACATATCGTACTTTGTCCGGGTATATAGCCAACAGTGATCTATTGAAGCCAGGGTATATATTGATTCAGAATTTCGCTGAAAGTTTAATGATTACAAAAATAAACATCCTATAGACGTCTTTCCACTGTGGTTGATGAATTTTTCGCCTGTAAATTGCCTCAGAAAATCAAATTAGTTTATTCCTTCGAAAACGGCTATACAATTGTCCTTGGGTATTTGAATCACCGCAGTAGATCGGCTTTAGCGAAATGCGCGTTTGCGATTGGCAAAAACACGTCACTGATTCGCTGATCGCGTATTTTTCTGCCAACCAGTTTGTCAGAATTCCCACGTGTCTCCCTGTGTTTCTGTCCTTTTGTATGTCCATTTGTCTTCATGTATGCCTGCCTGCTCAAGTATCAACCCTTTGAAAAAGTATCTCTCTTCTTTTCGCCTACATTTACACGATTAAAGTATGACTGGTCATGCCTGTGTCTTTATCATTTGTATACTTTATCTGTCTCCATACATTCTTCTTTGTTGCATGTCTTGTTGAGTACCTCTTGTCTATCTTTCAATCCATGAGTGTTTGTATTTGCCTGAATCCTGCCTATTTCTTCTTTCTAGAAGTAAAAATCGCTACTTGTCTGAAGCTATCTTGCCCAAGATTCACATGAAAGTATTTGATGTGACATACGCTTGGGAATAATTGCAATGGTGATACAATAAACATATAGTAAGATAAACTTTACTGTAGACCATACATAGCTGCCAGAATTAGTTTATGGTCGATGTGCATCATTTGGTAGTTTATCCCTCAACTCGAACCAACTCTTCGTGCAACACGAAGTATCAGGCTTCTTTAACAGCGAACAACAAAGCCGTACGTCATCTTTCGAATCAAGAAGTTGAGAAGTTGCACAGTCTGAACCCACAAATTTTATGGAAAATGGGATTTAAAGAGGCACACAGGCATCTCCGATCCTGATAAGATTAGATTTTACATAAAAAGAGAAAACCAATGCAGTGAGCACTCGGTATAAAATCAAATGACGTTATCAATGGCATTGATATCACTTTGAAGCCATATTGTCGACTTCAGAGCTTTCCAGCTTGGTGAGAAGAATACGTTTCCATAGACAAAATAAAACTGCGAGACACCTTTTAAAATTACCTCTATACTGAACACTTGTAATAGTGTATACTTAAATAAACAACAAAATACGTCACAAGTCCATAGCTCCAAAACGAGATATAATATGCATGATATGTTTAACACGCATCAATGGTATTATTACCACTCTCGATGCTGATATACTCGATATTTATTTGTAACAGTGTATAGACAACATAGAGATATTTGTCACGGGAAACTAACAGAACATACAGAAATTTAAACAATCCAATGAAATGTTTCCATCTAAGTAGATTAAGTGAGGAATGCTCACGACATGTTTTAACATTTCATTTCAAATCGATTCCTCTCTTTCATTTCAAATCGATTCCTCTGTTTTCCAACGTTTTCATGTAAAGGTCGTCGATGGTCCATCCATAAATTCGTGTCTACTTCTGTTTTTGTATTTGGAAAGGTTTTACTTCTTGCAGCGCTCAGGTATGTTAATGCATGGGCATAGGCTTACGTACATGTAAAATCAGTTTGAACATACTTTTTAATCAGACCTGGTCAGAAAATTTTAAAAATTGCCAAAAATATGTTTCGCATTTGATTAAGTTGAAATTTATCATAATATCTTACCTAAGTCAGGTCACGTGACCATAATCTGTTATTTTCCCGCCAAAATTGTATATTGCAAATAACTCAATATTCCAACCGCTAAACATCAAAATATTTAAAATATTAAGACCACTTAATGTAAAATGGGATGGGAACTTGTGTTAGAACTAGTGGCAGATGCAAATTATCTAATTTTGAATATTATTTCTTCACAAAAAACAACAAATATAATATTTTGACGTTTTACATGAATATTTTGAATATCAGAAAGAAGTATAGATAGAGTTTCATGAGTGCCATGTATTTTGAAAGAATATGATAGATGTTGTTTCCAAAAGTGCAAAGAAAATCAAGAAAATTTACGGTTTACGGTTGGAATATTAAAATTAATAAAGACGTAAATTTTGGCGGGAAAATATCAGATTTGGTCACGTGACTCAACTCGTCAAGATTTAGGCAGACATTTTTTGAAAGAATTTAATAATTCCAATAATTAGGCCAAATATCAATCAAATCTGGTGGTTTTTAAAGATAATTGATCATTTTCTTACTTTTTGGCTTGATGGGTACGAACACCCATGCATTAACTTACTTGAGCGTCGACTGTAGTTTGTAAAATGCTCGTTTCAAAATGAAACAATGCGGTTATTAGTTTTCATTTGTTATTGATGGTATATTAATCCATTTAAAACAACGTAATGCAGTGTCATATTGACGAGTCAATCTTTGTATCTGACCTCTAACTAATAGAAAATGGCAGTACCCTACTGTTTTGATATTATTTTTCATTTTAATTGCATCTATTAATCGTTTTGCTGCCTTGATGTATATTCCGATTCTGTCCAACATGATACACATACCAGTGTTGGCTTCGAAACTTAGTTATTTTTCAATTTCGAAATGTAAATTCGGGAGCCATGGAGCGTGGCTAAACAGATACAGTTTATGGTCCATTTGTTCTGAATATAGTACAGCAAATATGACCACACGCCACTCAGAATTGCCAGTTCCGACAAAGCACGGCCGATAGGTTTTCTTACAACAGTTAACTCTGACATTTTAAGTGTGAATTTACGTTTGATGATAAAAGGGATTTACCTTGTTTCAATAACTCGAAAACAGCTACGCATTGAATTGTTCAAAATGTTATGCCCACAAGGACGAAAATAATCCTGCTAAGAATGTTTACGTATTGCATATTGATGCACTTTAGCATGTTTTTGGACAAGTCTTCATCGATGCAGTGGCATAATTAGCAATTTCGCTCTGAAACTGGCACCTCTGAAATGACACCTGCATTTCATTTACTGAAGCAGGTTGGACTGTACAATATTAACTTTATACTTGTAAAGTATAAAACATTACCTATTAAAATGTATGTTTACTTTCATCTTAATTGAAATTCATGCTATCTTGAGCGGACTAATCAATTAATACCTCCCATGGTGTCTCTCACGAAATGCAACGTGAACGAAACAAGCAAAGCTATAAAACGCCACGGTGATCTTAGAAAAAAACAGAAGTGTGACTTTCCAGTGACATTTCACCTAACTACACTCTGCGGAAATAGAAATGCTGACGGTACGTGTTGTTTCCTCTGGTTTGCAGCTCTTTGCCTATCAACAACTACGATGGTGAGTTTTTCTATGCAGATATATAATTTCCCTAATAGTTATTGATCTCAATAGACCTATTCATTGTTCCACTGATAGCTGGAAAGCAACAAGGTATTCAAACAAATCTATACACACAATTTTTTTCTTGTGCTTATGGAAATCTGGAAATCAGCAATGCTGTAAATTTGACAATTTAGAGTTCTTAAACTTCATTCATATGCCTATTTTTTCTGACAACTCCTACCAGGCGTGTGTGGTTGCAACTCCCAAGAATGTAAAGACAACTGTACAGCCGATTTAAATATCATGTTGCAATTCTCCAAGAATCAGATTCGGCTATATACAACGGCGAGGTACGTACACTAAATAAATTATGTGCTTTTTTATCGATTTGTAAGCCTTTCACTGCTTAGTTCATCTTGATCATACGTATTAGAATGACATCACATCATTTCTTTCCGTTTTCGATTTATCCATTGGCGTATCGTCATTAACGTAACAGAGTGACTAAAAGTTCTCACCTATTTATAATGCAATACATTAAGTGATCGATCAGTAATTTTCAAAAACGATTTCATTTTTGTACAAGTCATAATTATAATAAACATACTTACATTTTGATTAAAACTATATTTGATAGATACACTATGGCCGCCAAGGCTTTCTATCAAGTACGAGTTTCTAGTCATGAACCGATCTGTGGACGCACGGTGTACAAAAGATTGCAGCATGGCCATGCGTGCTATACTTGATGGCTACAAAATTATGGCAAACTTATCATTTGTAACTTTTCGAATTAATTGCCTACTGAAGGACTGGTTGTTGATGTATGACACTAAACCAGGAACCATCACACAGCCTGGGAAGTCCTGCAAGGACCTATACACCTGTGGCGTTCGTGAAAGCGGTCAATATTGGATTTATCCTGACTCGAATGTCAAACAAGCGACAAAGGTATCCATAACTCTATTTAAAAACTATCTACTGTTGATTGACCAATCAGAGTGCTCAATTCAGGGTGTTTTATTTACTCATAAAGCCTTGGTCACCAAATTCCAAAAACGAATGACAGCGCCGTAGTAAAGTACTGTCCAATCACAAGTGAACATGTCATATTCTGTAGACATCTGGTATATTTTAATATTCAAATTTGGTAACACAGCGGAAACCAGCTGAAAAACAAAATCTGCTGTGCCCTAGGGCATTTATATAATGTGCACTAGGGCATTTATAGAATGTTTCATTACATTGGAAGGCTATATTCATATCCTAAACATGTTACATTGACAAAGGGGACGGTTGACGTAAACACATTGAAAACGAAAATATATTAGTTAGGGGCGATAGTTTTTAAGTCGGATAAAACCTCGTACTCGGGCTCTTCTGGTAAGAAAGTCCAACCCTACGGTAAAATGTCTCGGCCTGCGACCTCAACATTTTATCATTGGGTTGGCCTTTATATACCAGAAGAGCCCTCGTAATTGGGCTTTACCCTATACATATTACTTTATTCACTTACGCGTGTTCATCTTTGGCTATAACCCAGTAATATGTGACGTATTATTTTGATGTGATTCCAAGACAGAAGTACATGTAATCTTTTATTTCAACACACTTCATTTGCCTTATTTCACTATTTTCCTTGCCATACACAAAGGTGTACTGTGAAATGGATTTTAACGGGGGAGGGTGGACAAGGGTCTTTAACATGATGACACGCCCTGATAGTGATAGCAGTGGCGCTGAATTCTACCAATCCATAATAAGGTAAGCATACATAACAATTTGCTTTTCTTACTACGGCTATCATCATCATCATCATCATCATCACCATCATCATCATTATCATCATCATCATCATAAACGTCGTCCTTCGTCCTACTTCTCATTGCAATTATCATCACGGTATAAGTATACACGTTAAACGGTATTTTTTGTTCAGGAAGGCGTTTCTTGTCTAAATGTTATGGTTCGTGAGTCATCCGCCTAGCTGACGTCATTTACATGGCTCCTGAGTTGTCGCCGTCTCACTTTTGTTCAGCGTTACACAAAGTACTCGAGAAAGGTGATCATTCAAAGGTTAATACATTTCGGTAACTTAGTGTATATTGTCATTTTCATATAAAGTTGAAACAACAACAAAATTGCCAAAACTTTAGAAATAACATCACTTACAATGTGCTTCGATGGGATTGAAGGTGAAGGAAGTAATAGCAGACATTTAAACTATCTACCAAAAACTGTCAAATATTTGGCCCAGAAAAACTCACTTATGCAAATTTCACCTTGAGGTTTAATTATTACTTTAGCTCGCCATAATGACGAGTAAGAAGAAGGCAGCAACAGCAAGACTAGAAAGCAAAACTAAAGTAAACTTTCACATATTATTTAGCAGGAAGAGTGGGCAAATTCCGGTTATGGTATAAATTGCATCATTTTGCTTTATCCAAATTCAGGAATGACGATATTCGATTTGTTGCTGTCAATTCAACAAGCAGATCTATCTACACTAATGGACTGGATCTCAATGTTTACACAGAGGTGAGACTAAAGAAATCTATTGCATTACAAAATGTTAACAAAATGTATGGTTTAATGGTGAATATTCAATTCTAAGAACATGTTGCGGACTGAAGTGTTTTGGATACTAAAAGTGTGTGATGAAATAAAAACCCTGCCCAGTCCTTACCTCTTTACACACCAGGTCGTTTATGGCTGGGCGCCCTCACTGGCTGATATTGTGTCACACTATGGCTACTATATGAAGACTACAGGACTGAAGGGAGAATGTTACATCGATGGATTTTGCGGGAAACATAGTTGATTGCTGTCTTGAAAAGCAGCGCCACCAACAGTTAGAGGGCGTATCAGGTGGGTCATCTAATTTTTCAATGTCAAGCTACATAATTTTGAAACTTTTATCGATGTGAACATATTTCAGCAATGAATTTTTTATTTAGTCCACTAGAGCACTGAGGGGAAAAGTTCCTTGCACAGCAACGAGCTAGAGTCTAGAATTCACCGTCCTCCGACAGTGAATCCGCTACTCTGGATCGGGCTCTGGATCTACCGGGATTTGCACCGGGTCTCAAACTCACCATCCTCCGATAGTGAGTTCGTTACCCTAACCACTGGTCCACAGTGCCTCCGTACATATAGCTTATTAAATGCTTCCAAAAAAGTTTAAAAAACTTTCAAAATAGTTATGGTAATCGCTCGCAAACAGTTTCATGTATCTTTCAATCCTTTTCTTATTTTTGATGTTTTCTTATATTTTTCTATATCGACTCTTATTTTCAACTAAGTGTAATAGACAATATTAGCATTTATACAGTGCAGTCTTTGTAACACTAAAAACTCACATACCTAATGGCTTCCATTATTGACATCAAATAAATAGAATTTACTGGAATAGCAAACATATCCATGGATAATGACTTAATTTTTCATACGGTTATTGTTACTACAGTTTCCCCGATCGTTTGGGAAAAAAATTCGAATCTAATTTGACGATAATCAATATAGTTCTTTAAATTGTAAAAGTATCTTTATAACTGATTTTCATAAATCCCCGCGTCATTTGATTAAATGTGTTGCTTTACGCCGGTCTTGCTATCATCTGCACTAGAGTGTTTATCAAGACGTAAATTTAGATGCAGATCCATGCATATGCCAAAATATCACAAAAGGTGTAAACCCATATACGCTCGCGCAGATATACGTGACAGAAATTGCCCATGGGATGGGGTGGGGCGAGGGCAGGGTATTTCAAAATGACTCTGCGTGAAGAATGATGACCACAGACTTTATGTTGACTGGGTAAAAGCGTAGTCTATGCTGTGGGTTTATGCTACGTTCCGACGTTCTGATATGTAGCGGTGGTAAGGCTACGTATCAGAACGTCAGAACGTAGCATAAACTCAAAGCATAAACTACGCTTTCACAAACTTACCAGTCAACATAACGCCTGTGATGGTGACCCTACAAAAGTGTTAGCAAGAAAAACAAACAAACAAACAAACAAACAAAAAAGTGACCCGCCAAAGATTCAATCACAAAAAAACTCTAACCCTCATCCTGGGTGTTACTGTCCGCACCATCCTAATTGACATAATTTCTCTTACGACCTTTGAACTTTTAAAAGAATACCTTTTAACCTGACAACAATCTTTTGACGAGGGTTTCAAGTGATTCGATGAAATTTCAGTAAACTTTTAATCCAATTCGAACACACAACGTAAGGCATCCAATCACATAGCGAAGCGTCACCGTCAAATGCGCTCGGTCAAATCCACACCCTAGGCGGAAAAGAGTGGTTCAATAACCGAGCTAAATTGTTGCAATTACTCTGACTGCGACCCACGCACACTACTGTAGAGTTCACGAAGTACGCACACTCACACACTCGCTATCACACATCGCACACAAACTTTATCAGAGCAATTTATACATCGCCAAAATGGGCAAAAGGCAGCCTCAGGGACAATTCTGCCCAACAGCAGAGATCACATTTCACAGTAAATAATGCTATCACCTATATGACTGCATTGACTATTCAAATAACAGATCACAATAGTTGTAATGTTTACCTTAATTTATAGTTTGGTTTGTAATTTTGTTTGTCAATAAAGTGATTACAGCCTAAAAGTTACACACCATTGTACATAGTCATCTCTTATTCATGCTTAAGAATAATATGAAGTTTGATTCCAACATTCATAATCACCTTGTTTTGAAGAATATAGTCACAGAAGTCATAACAGCACGCTAAGTCTTGGGGTGATGGAGAACTTTGAAAAAATTCTAAGAGACGAGGAAAAGCCACTGTTATTTATGTGAGAAAGAACTAACTTGAGCATCTGAAATTATTGATTTAACCGATGTTGAAATGTACGTAATACATCTTCCCACAGACTGGCACCTATCCAGATTATCCGCACCATGGTATTGGCTGGACAGGTCAACAAATAGTCTGGGGTTATGACAAGAACAGTAGCCCCTATGGTTGTTGGGGGAATTGGATGGATACAGAATGTTGTAACGCTGGCAACGACGCTGCGATTCAACAAGCAGGGAGTAACTGGAGATACTCTATACTGATTCGCTGAAGTGTGTCATGTGTGTGAACATTTCTTCAGAATGAAATATTAATAGAGTGATATTATGCAGGACTTAAATGACAAATAAAACAAAGACTAACTGATCACGTTGTAGAATGATGATAAAGTTTGAATAAACGAGGTTGTAAAACTCACCAAGCTTTGTCTGTGTCATTTTTTTAAATCTGAATATTCAAATGGATTATGTACGATGGCGAAAGATTAACTCAGATTAAATGGGATGACCTCGTATAGAAATTGTGATGGAATCTGACCTCAAAGACAATAGGAATCGGCAAATGTTTTCCATTGTGCTTCTAATATTCTTGAATACATAAAGACGTAAACATGTGTGAGTGGAAAGGTTGCAATCCAATTTCCCCTGTATCATGAAACAGCTGTTGTTTATACCAGACCAGGGTTTTTATAAATTTTGCATGTACAACTAACGTCTCACTGATGCTGAGACACGGCATCCACAAACCAGGACGATTATTCTACAAATCTCTGTTCAGAAAAGAGAACTGGATTTCAAAAACTCATTGAAGCATCGGATCTCGCACTCCGATTTGGTTTACAGAATTAGGGTGCGTATTTTATGTTGCATCCTCTGATCTTATATGCAAGGAATCCGAAATATATTTTCACAAAGAGGCATCGCTGCCGTTCATATTGTTTGTATATTTCGATCTCTGATTGTCATGTCAACTGTCCGTATTACCACAAATTAGGGGTACTTATGATAGGCAAAGACAACTTTATAAATGAGATAAATTGGATGTCGACTTATTTTATGTGCATGTGATGTCCCTCACATTTAAAAAAGTCCTACAGTCCCTCTGTGTATTACTAATCAAGGGGCTTTGTTTTTGATGAAATCGTAGAGCTTGACATATTGTTTTTGGTAAACACCCGAGTTAACATTCAAAGCTGTCAATGAGTTGGAATGATGATATACAGACTTATATCACAGTATGTACACAGGCGACCCAATAAGTACTACTGAGTTTTTCAGTGTTTTCTCTATCATTTTCTCTTCTTTCTTCATGCTCTGAATGATCGGAATAAATAAAATAAATGGTTTATATAACATAACCTAGCCTCTGTAACTCTTTATTTATTTTACACTCCATTACAAGGACGTATATCTCTCATACACACATGCTGTAATTAATTAGTCAACACAACTAATTATGCTAATCCGTGGACTTATCAGGGATTTTACGGGTTGGTCAACATCGCGAAAGATAGGAATGGTTACTAAAACGGGAACATCACTATCTTTCCGATGTTGACCAACCTCTGATAAGTCCACGGATTAGCATAATTAGTTGTGTTGACTAATCAATTACAGCATGTGTGTATGAGAGATATACGTCCTTGTAATGGAGTGTAAAATGAATAAAGAGTCAAGAGGCTATAGGTTAGGCTATATAGTCATTTATTTTATTTACTACGATCAGTCAGAGCATGAAGAAAAGGAGAGGGGCTGACAGTGACAGAGAAAACTGAGAAAAACTCAATAATAAGCTTATCAATATGTATGGGCCGCCTATGGTATGTACAGCGCTGAAAACACTTCAAAATTTAGGCTCTGTCAGTAATACGTGTGATATTGAAAGTTTTGCTCCTTCCCAAAGTGAACAATTCTTAATTAAGTTATATATTAATAAACGAAATAACGCTGACAAATTAAAGGAAGGAAATTTCAGGTAAATTTCGCCACTGTTGCAAACTTCACATAGTAAGACCTGATTTGTATCGTTGATTCTAAAGATGAACATTATTTAAAGTATCTTCAAGGGAAATTTGAAGAAATTTTATATCTTTCTGCTTCGTTGAGCGTGCTAAAACATTTAAAAGAATATAACTTTTTATTGAGTCGGAATAAAATTTCACTAGCCTGAATAATATTGTTCATTTGTCAGTGTGCAACCAGGAGAACATCAGACAGTGAAGAGGATTCAGGTTTACATATCTGTATAGCCGAATTGTACGTCAATACCTGACGATGCTACTGATTTCTAGGAAAAGAATCGACACGACTGAAAAGGTTCTCATCATTGTCTTCTGTCTTGTCGTCGCGTATCTCTCGGTAAAGTTTCTTGGGGCAGCAGAGACGAATGTGGCAAGCCTTGGTTTCGGAGAGACTGTGCTGAGAAGGGAGCCAGATTCTTTGATCCATTCCAACGTCACCATCCTGGCGAGAAAAATTCATAGCAAGTAAGGTTTCGTTAATCTTCAGTTTCTAAAGTTCGCATACATTAACATTACTAAAATCTGGATTTGCGATGTTCAGTGTTTTGGTAAGCTGGTATTACCACAGGTTCTTTTACTACCAGCGATGTTGAATCCTACAGACATCTAAAGGCGTGGAAGCCTTCTTTGAACGTGGCGCTGCAAGAGTTTGGTGTGGAGAACGCAATGCAGTATGGGGAGGTTGTTTACTACAGGTTTATACTTCATCGCTCACTTCTTATCGATTGGTTCTTGAAATACGAACACATTCCTGTATTTATCACAGAGGCAGACGCATTTTGGGTCAACAATCCTATGACATCGCTATCTAAATCTCAGGATTTCGATATGATAGCCATGCATAACTGTGATGGCCTTAAACCATCCTACAACGTGACAGGTGCTCTGAACGCTACATCCGGGACACTCAAAGTTTGGGATGAACTCATCAAGAAGTTGCAATCAATTTTGGTTCAATACAATTCAAACACTGAAGACATCACTCACAAGGGTTCAGAACAAATCTTACTCAGCCAAATTGTACAAGAGGATACGTACAGCGTGAAGATACAATGGCTTCCAATTGAACAGTTTGTCGTCGGAACGTGGTATTCACGGATTGAGGTTCGGGCGAAGGCAAAACCTGTCATAACTTTGAACAATCACATACGCGGAAATGAAGCCAAAATTGAGCGTGCAAAGAAGTGGGGCCATTGGGTACTATCTGAAGACAGCAACGTGTGCCTTGAAAGCGATTGCAAAATCAAAATATAACGTTTATGTGCATTACTTGGCCAATTTGAGCAGCAAGTGTATGAACATGGATAGCGGAATTATCGTTGATAATTATTTGTTCTATAAATTTTGTTTTCAACTTTCGCCAGGGGAAATTTCAATTTTTAATTCTAATGTTCACAAAGCATTCTACAGTGTTGAGGTGTTTACAGATTCATAGTAAGTGACATGAGTACTTAGCTGTATAAATAAGTATTGATATTAAAATGAAAATCTCAGTAGCCTTGACATAAATTACAAATAAATGGTGAATTGATTGACCTGAGGTTGGAAGGTTGAACGAATGGACAACTGATTAGATGTATGATGAATTGATAGAGCGACCAAACTGTCTACCAACATGCTGTTTATCAATGTCATTTTACTACATAAAACCCACTTATCCTATTACCACGTTTGTCAAAGCGCCTCTCGGGCAGATTGTGAAGTCCTTTCGAAAGAGGGCGCTGTTAAGCTCGGTCGCAAGGATGTGGTTTTACAAAGAACAGACAAATAGAGCCGATTACATAATATTGTGAAATATCAAAAAAGACATTTTGTTTATAAATATGTTTGGCAAATTTTATTTATATATTTTAAACCGTAGAAACTTGACGAGGGAAAATTCAAAGATGCTAGTAAACGGCTCACCGGAAGACTAATTTTTGGTCATGTTCAAGCCCTCTTTCAAAGAATTGAAATTATTTAAAGTCTCATTAGCTGTAACTCTTGATCATTTCATTGCAGTGTAATATTTACCTTGTTCAAAATTGCATATACACTCCCAGCGGGTAGTTTGTAATAAGTGTATATACACATCTAAATTAGTACATTCTCACAAACTTATTTTTGCTTGAAAGTAAAATCAAAAAAATAATTCTAAAAGATACGGTTAGTCGGGATTTAAGATTACAATTCAATGTATTGATTGCATCATCATTTTTCTTCAGAAACGCTTGCAGTACAAACCGTCTGAAAAGCAGTGCAAGTATTAGGTTGAAATGTGATTAATTTGTATTTGAATCCCATCAATTGAGCGAAAGCAGGAGATATGTTCTGTGTCTGTACACGAAACACATATAACAATTCATCGTTGATGACACAGTCCCCACTTGTTAATGGGTACTTTGATTAAAATTCCTCAGAGAGGATGGAGTCCTGTTCATTAATTACTTCATTAATTAATTCATTAATTACTTTGATACAGATGGTGCTCAATGGCCAAGAATAAGTTCCATGGTTATGAAAAAGCTTGAATAAAATTGGTGATATCGGTTGAGAAATGCCCGAGTTTTGGCTAAGGACATAAAAAAATATAACAAAATGGCCGCCTGGCGGCCATATTGGAGCGTATGACAAAACAAATTGACGTGCATATGTATGACATAGGTCAATGTCCTTGTACCTGCTTTGAATAAAATCGGTTGAGATATGCCCGAGTTATGACTTTGTACATAAAAAAATCATAACAAAAGGGCCGCACGGCAGCCATATTGGATCGTATCACAAAACAAATCAACATGCATATCTATGACATTGGTCAATGTCCTTGTACCAACTTTGAATAAAATCGGTTGCAACTTGTATGAGCGATGGTTCTGTACATGAAAAAATCGTAACAAAATGGCTGCCTGGCGGACATATTGGAGCGTATCACAAAAACAAATTGACGTGCATATGTATGGCATAGGTCGATGTCCTTGTACCAACTTTGAATGAAATCGGTTGAGATATGCCTGAGTTATGGCTCTGTATATGAGAAAATCGTAACAAAATGGCTGCCTGGCGGCCATATTGGATCGTATAACAAAACAAATCAACATGCATATCTATGGCATTGGTCAATATCCTTGTTCCAACTTTGAATAAAATCGGTTGCAACTTGTCTGAGTTATGGCTCTGTACATAATCCTAATAAAATGGCCGCCTGGCGGCCATATTGAATGGTATCAAAAAACAAATTGACGTGCATATGTATGACATATGAAGTAATCCTTGTACCTAATCCTTGTACCAAGTTTGAATGAAATCGCTCCAGGCATCTCTGAGATATCTGCGTGAACGGATGGACGCACGGACGCACTGACACACCGACGCACACACGCACGGACATGACCAAACCTATAAGTCCCCCCGGACGGTGTCCGTTGGGACTAATAAACGAGCCTCTCATTTATGTTATGCTGACTCACCCTTTACTAACAAACCACTGTACATACATCAATAAGCATTTGCAATTGTTTGGTCAATCTTTGATTTACTGATCTGCTTTTCTGACTTAGATTTTATCGTTAGGTATGAAATTATGTTTTTTATTGATTTTCTGTTTATCATTTTTCAACGTTTACAGTGTTAATAGCCTGAAAATAACCCTTTATGTCTTACAACGTCTTAAACTCATATTCAGGCGCAGTGTTGACAGTTTTCCTGTTTATTCTGCAACGCATTATGAAACGATTACTGATCAAAAAATAATGACAAAAATGAGTAATTGCGAAAACGTCACGATTTTGACTTTTGCTAAAACGTTCGTAAAAAAACTATGAACAGACAAAATATCTCAAATTTACATTTCCTTTGAGATTTTTAAGATTCAATTTTAGGTCTTTTAGCAAATTGTTATATTCTGCACAGCATTGTAACTGAGAAAATTATATCAATTGTAATTATATATTCTAATCAATTTTCACCACTTTACGTTATTTTTAATTATGACGAAATAAGTGAATGAATGAAATTTAATATGTAGTTGTATTTTTTCAAAAGATTTCGAATAAACTTACTAACAGCTAAATTCCACTAAGTCTAATTTGTTTGGTATTGATTTCTTAAAAAAAATTGCCGACACTTCATCATACCGTAGAGCTTCACGCCTAAGTATCCAACATCCCCTATGTTACAATCCTTTGGTAAATTGTCACTCTACTGTACACTGTTCAACTGTCTAGGACGGAACAATACAACTTGTTATTCTAATGAGTCTGCGCAAAGCGAACTCTTCGGGAATCAAGCAAATTATGTCACTGATCATTTGTAAAACCGTTAGAAAATACTTGTTAATAACAAATATCAAGAGAAAAGCATTCTTTCAGTGTGTGACTTTTAAAACAGATGTAAATGAATGATTTTTACGAAACTGAGTATGTTGACACAAATATAGACATTGCCAGTCTCACAAAACTGAAATCAAACTTTTACTTGGGGGAAAAAGTTCAGTTCTAGGATTTGTGATTGTTCATGGGGCGCGGATGCCGGCCATAATCTCTCAGTTTGTGTTTAGGAGTTGAGAGGTTACTGTAGTGACGTGCTGCTTTGAGCCTAGCTCTGCATGGCAGAGCTGTGTGTTACCGGCGTTATACGGCCTCCCACCACCCGTATATCACAGCCCTGCCATGCAGAGCTACTTTGAGCCTCGGCCAACAGTTGTGCGCAAGCAAAATGGCGGTCTCCGGGTAGTCATGTCGGGTGAGGCTAGAAAAAAGGTGATATTTCAGTGAATTTTGAGCGGATTTCTGGTCGTGCTGAGTCCCTAATAACCAAGCTGTCGATGAGTGTTGGCAATTTGTAATTTGGATGGAAACTTTTTCGAAATATCGTCGAACAAACTTGCGCAAAGGGTGCTTGCGGCGGATTTGGACACTAGTCTATGCAATATCCCATAGCTGTGGTGGCGGGGTTAAAATCGTAAAAGTCAAAACAAGCCCGTAAAAGGCAGGAATCCCGTCGGAAAACACCACAGCTATGGACCCACAGCTAAGAATCTTCATAACTAAGGGAGCCGTCATTATTTACGGCCTGGGGGGGGGGTCGGAGGAATTGCTTTAGAAACTCCAAAATTTCGAGTAACCCCCCCCCCTTGCCAACCATGACGTGTTTGAGTAACCCCCCTCTCTGCTTCAGAAATTTTGAGTGACCCCCCCCCCCAAAAAAAATGGGAAAGTTAAATATCTATACAGTAAAATGGATAGCTGCTGCGACAGGCACTGTAAAGACCCTGATTAAAGA
The DNA here is from genome assembly GCF_041260155.1 of Ptychodera flava. Lineage (NCBI taxonomy): Eukaryota > Metazoa > Hemichordata > Enteropneusta > Ptychoderidae > Ptychodera > Ptychodera flava. The sequence goes on from NW_027248279.1 coordinate 10,602,403, forward strand.
GGTTCCATTACTGTGACAGGGGCTGATGTATAGGTCTGTCTCCAGTGCTCTGATGACATACAGTGTTCTCCGTATGATTTTTTCACAAGAGGGCGAAGATGTGGTGTGAAAGCACCACAAGCGACCACGCAAGAGGTCGCGGGGGAGGTCAGGAGCGGGGTGTCCCCCCTCCTGCGGTTGGAGCTTTTGAAAAATAGAGATTAAAATAGAGTTATTTGGTGGCACTTGAGGAGTATTTTTTCAGATTTTCTTCCTATAAAAAACTCAAAGGAACAGAAATCTGAGACAGTATTCCAAAACTTATATTCCAGTTCACTGATTTCAATGAAGATTACATTTTTTGAAAACGAAAAAATAGCGACAGACATACATGGTATTAAACTTTATAGAATCAGAATTAGCTTGCTTTACACATTTTTCCCTATCGGTAACCTATACAATGTAGAATATAGAAAGTAGACGTTTCTCATGAATAATCAGGCAAGTATATCAATCTTTAATCAGGAAATACTGAAAAATGTACTCAGTACTAGCGTCTAACATAAGGCTTGCCACGTCGAATAGCTGATCATTGTCGTCTGAAGATCACAATACTGTGAAACACTTAGTGTAATGAGATTTTAGTTTCTACTTGAAACCACCTGTATTATGATATATATATATATATATATATACATACATACATACATATATATATATATATATATATATATATATATATATATATATATATATATATATATATATATATATATATATATATAATATATATATACACAAAATTTATACAATGTGCCCTCCCGGTTATCACCATAATGGCTTTATGGCAACCTCTGAACTTTGGCACAGAGAGTACGGTATATATATATGTATGTGTGTGTGTGTGTGTGTGTGTGTGTGTGTGTGTGTGTGTGTGTGTGTGTGTGTGTACATATACCGTGTATGAACATACATATCTCAAGCATACATATTGCTGTGCTTTACTATTATTGTTGTATTAATTCATAACTTCACTAAATGCTTAAGTACATATCAACAAAATTGAATAGGCCCCCCTTCTTGTTCTGCACTTTTGAGCAACCCCCCTTGTAGCTTTCGATATTTTGAGTGACCCCCTCAGATTCCTCCGACCCCCAGGCCATAAATAATGACGGCTCCCGAACAACATTAGATCCGCGTGTAAGTACGATTTGACTCAATATTGTTGTAAATTAACCGTAGTGATAAGTATACATGTCCCGGTAAAAACTAGGTTGGGTAACCAGTCAGATAAAAACCGACTCTCACTTCTCTTGTCAGTCTTGTCTTGAATTGACATGTCAAAACGCATCGTCATTCCCAGGTATAACACAAGAAGCAATCTGAACTCATAGCATAAAAAGTAGGACCTGTTGCTGCAACTGTACTGTAGCCGTACAGTCTGTATGTCGTTAATGTTACTGGAAAACGCATTTGGTCTCAGTGTCGAAGGGAAGACGTCATGATTTGTGCCGAGACAATACTCCAACCCAGTTCTAATCTAAACGTTTCTGTAAAAACTTCATTGATGTAGCAACTTGAAATAGATTTTTACATCCATGCTCTATTGCAGACTTGGAAAGCTGTAGAAACGAGTATGCGACGTTGACATTTATGTTGGCATTGACAGAAACGGGGACGAATCTGCAAAGAGATATTTTGTGTCAGCCTGCTAAAACTATTTCTGAACCTATAGTTATAGCCTCAGTTTTCGAGACTCATTTTTTTATGTGTAAAAGTAAATTGTACTGTGAAGCAGTGAATAAAGGTGGGCGTTTTCGTGAGCGATATTTCCCAGTGTGCAATGCTATGATTCTTCTTTTCATAGCATAGACCCTCGACAGAATTGAAATTGTACACGGACATGAAAACTCAAATATTAATTGTGTTCCCTGCAAGACGATACATCTCTAACCTTTTACGCATGGCTTCATTTTCTGAGATACACGTCTGATCAAATTCTCGCTTCCAGTCTATTATCATGGGTGGTACATGAAAGGAACATTTCTTTCCTCCAGTGGAAATGTACAAACCAGGAGTAAAGACACTTGAGGAAAGAGGAGAGGACCTTTAAATTGGCATTGAAGGTGTCAAAGTATATCACGCTAGAAAATCGTTTGATTTCACGCTCTACTTCTGTCGGCAACGGACCGTTTCAATCGAAACTTGAACTGCCCGGCTCCGCCCAGGGGCACCTGGCTTACGTAAGTCGTCGAAATTTACATGTGATATTCAAGCAGACATGGTGGGTAATCTTGGGTTTAACATCGAAAGACAGACGATTACAACATTGTGAATAAATACGTGGAGAACACTATGGTTTAACGACAGGACTAACATCTGGAAAAACTTGTAGATCGTACTCCAGAATTCGTGTGTGTATACTGGGTAAAATTCGAAACACGACGTATGCTTTGTAAGGAAGATTCATATACATTACCAACAATGAATGGGCTTTTGGGGAGACAATTGTCTTGCTAATGAAACATAGACCGTGTATTGTCTTAGTATGCAGAACAGTTGGACGTGTTGCGTCAGCGAACAATCGTAAATTGTGCCTCAAGCCACGTTATTCTCTGCGAATCCTTTCACCAATGACGCCCATCATGTGTCTTTTGTTTCGATGATCGCCCAATACAAAGTTTGAATGCGGGCAACGTACCACCATCATGGAGTTCTCTTCATAATGACGGGACGTTGGTTTCAAATTCCAATGTCCTGTACAACTGACTTCACATCACTTGCCAGGATTTGTGACTAGTCTGCCTGTAATATGTGTCGGTAGGTTTTTGGGAAACAGCAAAATCGACAACTGAGAAATGACCCCAAGCTTGCCCGGGAAAGAACGCATGTAAGACAGAGACAGAAAAGATGAAAAGACGTCTACACTGAATACGACGATGTGGACTATCGTGTTTCCCCATATCTCTACTACCTCCATGATATATCCAAACGTATTTAACAAAGAAACACATGTTGACCCATAGACGTACCTCGAGGGTCTATGCTTGATCTCAGCCGTCTTGTCCATTATGCTATCTTTTGGAGTTGTAAGTCAAAGGGTGCGTTCACAAATAACGATTGGGTGGATCGCGATCGAAATCTTATTTTGTTTTCAGCCCCCCACAATACCCTCACAAATTCAAATCTCGCCTCTATATGATCACAATTTTTCAAGTCGCTCCCCCTCCATCACAAACGCGCATATTTGTAAGGGATGTGCGCGCAGAAAAAAATATAAACATGTATTGGGCTCGTAGATGTGCAACACTACCTGTTATTAGCAGTTTGTAGAGTCATATTCCTAAGGCAAGTTCTTAAATTGATTCATTTTTAAACGCATCAGTGAACTTTTTGGATTTATCAGTCAAAGCCGACTCGAGTTAATCCAAGTCTGGCCGGGTCAACGACACCTGCTGAAGAGCACACAGAATGACGATCATGAGAGTGTATGCGAATTGTGAATTCGTTGGTAAATGCAAAATCAAGTTGTTGAGAAGTGACCTATCAAAAATTTGTTTCTAAAGAACAAGACATATATGAATTGATGCTACTCAAAATTGACAATACTGGAAGGTTAAATATTTCATAAAAACGTTTTAATCTCTGAAATTTTGGGTGTAATAATGGTCAATTTAGTTAAAAAATAAATAATTCCATTTAGTCACACATTTTTCATTTAAATTAGTCTTTACTGTTCAAAGTTTTACTTTATGTATTACGCAGAGAATGTGAAAATTTAGAAATCAAGCCTGGTGACCCCATCTTTTTTCTTTTCTTATTTGATTAGTCTCATATGCCAGAATTCTAAAATCCCTGATAACTTTTCAAGCCTCCTGGTCTTCCATGTGTTTCTCTCTGGCCGGATCGTTTGTACAAGTACTGACATGATCAGAGCGTCTTTGGACACAAACGTTAACGTTACTTCAACTACATCAGAGTCGGAGTTATCTCTGTCACTGCCGGTATGTATGTGCATTGTATCATTGACAAGAATAAAATTATCACATCATACATAAAAATAATCAACAGTTGCAGCTTCTGCCTTGTTACAAGGCTCAAGTTCTCTATACGACGACTCATACATGTTCGATTTTTTCGAGATTAAAGTCATGAAATGTGATAAAATGGTTGTAGATTTTGTTTAAATATTACTAATATTAAAACAATTGGATGACATTAAATTGTTTTTCATTTTTCACTGAATTACCTACCAAACCTTGGAATCGGAAAATGTAAAAAGTAAAAGGGAACCAAAAAAATTTCAGGTCCCCCTATAGACAGAGCAAAACTTTCAAGTCCCCCCTCTACTACCCCCAAATTTTCGAATCCACCTGAATTCCTCCAGAACCCCGGCCCCTCATCGTTTTTTTTGTGAACGCAGCCTTACAATAATTTCTGTCAGTTTTTGACATTAGTTGTATCGCTCCAAGCATTAATTCATCACATATTTGTTTATCCTGTCCCACTGGAATGGGCCTGCCCCGTCCCAGCATTCAGCACTAGATCCTACCCTGGACTGTAAACACACTCAGGCGTTCATCAGGTTGTGGTATACCGGGGGTTACACGCCCGAGCTATGCCGGCATCACTGCGTTTATTCGGACGTAAGATGTCAGATGATTTACTTGCTAGAAAGTTTGATAAGCAGGCAGGCAGGCAGGCAGACAGACAAACATACAGATAGACAGATAGATTGATAGAAGGGTAGATAGACAAATATATAAAGCAAGTAAATTTAGTTAAATGGACGCCATAGACAGTACTTAAACTCTGTCAACGGATAGACTGACCCTGGTGTATTCCATGGTCCATTGACAGACAAACAATTGTGGTCAGATAGATATATAGAGGTACGTGCATACACCTACATTTTCAAACATACATAGTCCCTATACAAAGTATTTGTACACACATAAACGATGTCCGCCATTCATTGTCAAACATACATACATATATACGTCACATATGCAGGCATACATATATATGCATAGAGACAGAAAGACAGACTGCAGACAAACGGATAGTAAGTACGTTGTCGATGCACTCCTCTTTGCTGCGCGAAGGAAAATACTTTGTTTTTTTTCATACCAGCAGTCAACAACTTAGAGCTTCTTGTCAACATACCATAGGAGTTCCAAAGATCGCATAGTGCTGGAGCTGAATCGTAACAGATTGCATTGTATAAACAAAGAGAATGCTATCGCAAGTGACACCGGGTCCATTAGGGACCGTCGATAATAAAAGCTAACGCACGACAAACGTAATTCTTTCGTTTAGGGGGGAGGGGGTAAAAGCTCATTTCGTTTTGTATGCATCAAAATCGCAGAAGGATTTTCAGTTGTTTTCGAAGAGCGACTTTGCAGTGAGAACCACGGTCCCTCCGGGACCGTGTGAGAACGCAAAACTACCTTCGCGTTCATCGAGAACAGAATGACCACAAAGTACCACAGTCCCCTGTGGTCTATTCCGATCTGCATCTATGTGCCCCATAGACGTGTGATACATATGCCTGAGAAAAACCGGTTTTTCTCAGGCATATAGTACACACGTCTATGGGGCGCATAGACGCAGAGCGGAACAGACCACAGGGGACTGTGCAAAACACAGAGACAGAAGAGAGAACGAAAAGACATGAACGTGAAATAAAAACTTGTATGCTTTTTCAACTTGAAACATGTATGTGAAACATTTTCCTATGTGCAAAATGCAATAAAATGTTCTGCCTTAAAAAGTGAAACGCGTAAAGTGGAGGTTTATTAATTAATGTGCCCTTCCAGTATTTTTTCATGGGCGTGCGGATCGGAGAGGTGCGTGTGGGTTTGTCAGAAGCGGCATCATAATACGAAATTGATTTCGCATCAGAACTTTCGTTTTGAGGGGGGAGGGAGGGGGTTTCAGGTAAAACGAAGGAATTACGTTTCTTGTGCGTCAGCTTTTATTATCGACGGCCCCTTATCCTCTAGATGTTTTAAGAATGTGCGGATTGATTAGTATTGTGAAAAGATGAATTCAATGAAAAGCCTAAAGGGTAGGAAAATATTAAATAGACAGTCCGTCCTAATAAGAAAAAACAGTAACAAAAAGAGTGGGATGAGTTCATTGATGTGAACTTTATACACATATTGAACAAACTATATACCTCAAGTATACGTCACTGTCAGGAATACATGCAAATGATGTACAATATAAGAAATACTTAAAGGAAATAAAAACTTGCTGAGAATGGATTTACTGCAATCTGTAATTAACATTGCATATGCATGTCAATTTTTCAAGAAGCAAAATAAATTTTTATAGCTATATATTTTTTCATCAGATGCGTCCAATCATTTACTTTGTTGACTTCATATCACTTTGACTTGCATTTTAACACATTGTAGATCTACTGATAATTGTTCTGTATCGTCATTGAGTAAAATTGTATCAGAGCAGAGAAACAAAGTCATCAGTAAAATTGTACATGAGACGGAGCAGAAACAATGCCATTGAGTAACATTCTTTATGAATGGGGGTGGGGGCGCAATTCAGAAATCAAGTTTCGATGGGTGACACAGAGTAGGCATGTGTGGCCATAGTTTCAAGTTGCAGATTTGTAAGGAAACAGTGATTGTAGCGACTGCGGATAAAGTTACACGATCCATCAAGAATAAATGAATACCAAACCTAATAGGGAAAACACTAGCTGCAGCTCTGGCTTCTCTAAAACCATATAAATGTGCATTAATCACTACTTGTATATGTCAAGATGTACGATGTAGGATTCAGGCTGAAATTATTTACAACTTGTGTGTGTCCAAGATTTGGCCAAGCGAAGTACGTGTATAGTGACACGGTACGCTTTACGTTTAAATTTGATGTAACTACCGCTAGAGGGCGGTCATCTCATTCGGAAGACAAGCTTGTTTACCTCAATGATGCGTGATGCCGAGGTTCCCAGAACAGATCCTGACACTTCTTGATTATTCCATACATAAAAATGAAAATGTAACAGAAAATGTTACCTCCACCCATCTGCTATTTTCTGTAGTTTTTGGTCTTTTTATTCTTAATTGGCAGTTATAAATTGTCCTAGAAACAGCTTGTGTAGATCTTTTAAAATTCACTTTGCTGGTTCCTACAGATGTTGACATTCAAATATTTTTAAGTTGCGACAAAAGTAGCTTTGTTGATTTAGTACAGCCTAGTCTTTCAGATATCAACAAAATACTTCTGCACAGAAAACTTTTCTGGTTACTTCAGCTTTGAACTTTGGTTTTCAGATACCAAGCACTTCAAAAAAATTCCTGTTTCATGAAACCTTTACATAAAATTGTTTGACACATCTTTTTTTATGGACAAAAGAAGCCCTTTTTACCTTTTCGTGGAATTTTTTAGGTTTAAGTAAAAAGTTTGTGATGTTGTCCTGAGTTCACCAAAGTTTTATACAATGTGCATATATTCTTCAAATATTCATTGCAAAAACTATGTAAAATGATTTTTGGTTTAGCAAACACTTGCTTTCATATAAAGTTCTTCTTTATGGCATATATGTTGTTTGTTTTTAACCAGTGTTTACAGGTCTTGTCGTTTAAAATTTCCGCCAAATGTTTAGAATCTAAGTCATTATTAACAGGTGTGACAGAAGACTTTAGTTAACGCAATCACAAATTCACAAAACAAAATTATTCACTGATTAATTATCAACAAATCTACGTAAGGGGGCAGTAATTAAGCAGCTCCAGACACCACTGAAGACACAGTGTTCTATCTCAGCGTACATAGCAACAAATTAATTTTTAAAGCCTTCTTTGAAGCATTTTCCCCTATCCAATTGGCTGACAATCTCCCCCCATAAATAGCCAGCAACATGTTTAAATTCTCAAGCTAACCCCCTGCCCCGAAATCAAATATACGCCACTCCGTGCTGATCCCTTCTGTTGCGATGACCCTTGACCCGAGCTCCATCGACCCACCATCACCACTTGCGTCCGATACTGCTGGTGTAACTTGCAGTGACGTATTCAAGTACTCACTTTACAACTCTTTTTAGGGTCAGTGATTCAATACAACACGTTTAATTGTACAGTACATGACTTGCACAGAATACAATGAGACTGCATGTGTAGATTGCACTTTTAAAACATTTCATTTATTTGTTTAATGTTTTTTTTTCAACACGACATTTATGTACATTGTGGCAATGTTAACTGCAAGATTAAGGTCTACAATTTCCTATGCATGTCACCTTAACTTGTCATCGGATTTCAATACCTTCAGCAAGTTCCGTTGTCAACATGTCATTATTGTATGCGTTGTGAATGTCATTTGTATACAGACACAGGCAACAGTTGGTAGTTGTTTTGGGCGAAAAATGACTTTCAAAGAAGCAAATGACAACTTGAAGAAAGAGTGTAGGGATAGTTTCAAAGTAAATTTTAACCCACTTTTACCAAAAATCAAACGCACTCCGCCAGAAACCATCCGCCATGTTGTTACAGCATGACCTTATAGGGTGACGAGGAGACACAGATTTATAAACGGCAGCATGCATGGACTTTGACCCGGCACAGCTTACCCACACAACCCGTTCACCAAGCAGCCAGCCATATTTTTCACTATTAAAACACCGGACGTTTCTACTGTAGAAGAGAGGAGGTTTTCTGAACAGCTTCACAAGCTCCATATACGGCCTCCCTTTTATCGTGACGTACTGAGAGCAGAAACCACCAGACAACGCGATTCCCTTAAAGGTAGGATTTGTTTTAATCGCCTTTCAAGGGGGTTGTACATATTCGCGCTCTAAAGCTTCGCCATAGGTTCGAATGTGTGTCCCCACTAACAAGAACAGGAAGCATTTTGCTACATGGCTACATGAACGCGCTGTAATCCACTCTCCCTGTATTCCGACAGGCCAACACTGGTTCAATCATGACACTTTTGCGGTATTAAATTCAACATTGATATAAAAGAAATAGAACAACAACAATGTCTCTGCAGGTGCCGCCAACGAAGCTGTTCGTGCAAAATGGTGTCCGTGCGTAGTTTTTCAGCGGGCGGGCAAATTAAAAAATAGTGTTAATGACGCTTTCCTCACATTTGGTTACGTGTGCCAAGCAAGAGTGAGTGTATACACGATCTGTAACAGCTTCTTCGGAGCTTAGCTTCTGATATTCATAGTCAAGTGCATTTCAACAGATTTTGATGCACCGTCCATTGAAGTATCATCATGAAACGGTTGGCAACTGTTGCATCCGTTGATCATACCATGGAGGTAGCAGAGATCATACACACTGACACAATACCTCGCAACGTAGTACATCATAATTAGTGATACAATCTGCCATACCAAAGTAAAGGTGTATTGTATTGCTTAGAATTAATGCAGACAATATTTGGTCTCTCTGCGGTCTATGGTTGCACAATCGATGACTAAGGTAACATGTAAGAATGGGCATTCTTTAGAGCTTCCACTGTTAATGATGCTGCCACACCGACATGATAATGGTATGTCCCAAACTGCCACCCAGTTGAACAAGTATTGCGGTATCATAGACAAATGGGGAAATTTCCAAACACAAAACCAATATATACCAAGGAATCTGTGGCATCAGATATGCCACATTTACAAGCACTAAAACAGAGATTTGTATAGAAGCCATTACTTGACTTACACTGATAAACAATTCCGTAATTACACAACATGACAATGGGAAGAAACAAAACCTTTCGAACTAAATTTCCAAGCAATTTTTACAAAATTGTCATATTACATCTACAGATGTAAGAGTTGGTGATTAATAAGCTGTCCTTGCTGGATGAAAGCAGCAAAGTTGGCTGTCTATCCAGATGACACTTTGTGTGTGTATACTTAATACTATCCTGCATCTTGTAAATGACAGGCTTATTGTTTAAGATATACCTCAGCTTCTTTAGATACACTCATGGTGACATCAATGCAACACTTTTTTGTACAATATGATAAATTTATTGCCTTTTCAAGACAATCTGACCAATGTTTGAGATTTTCACCAAGTTTACGCTTGTTGCTCATTAGCATTTTTTTGGTAATGTTGACTCATTTGAACAAATACTCATTTACAGTTGAGAATGTTTCTTCTACAAATACAGCTGTCCGGTAAAATATGCAGCACTTCTCATTTTTTTTCAAGAATATCATATCTGGCATTTCTTTTAAATAAAACCGGCAAAACGTAGCCCAAATTACAAGATCTGTACCCCAAAACTTCTTTTAAACAAAACATGTATTTCCATGCTAATTTTTAGCTCACATTTGGTGTATTATATATATATATATATATATATATATATATATATATATATATATATATATATATATATATATATATATATATATATATGAGATAAGTCAGTCTCATTTGCATCTTATTTACATGTCTGTGTGTGTATGCATGTCCGCTAGTCCGTCTACACCAAAATCTCCTAAATCACAGCACCTATAATCTTAGTATTTAGTGTACAGGAGGAGATGTGAATTTGTTCAAATGAACATGTCAGTGTCAAAATGTGAAAACGAAGGGGAAAAGGAAAATACAGCGCATTGCTAAAACTCTGTAACCGTTGTTCAGATTGGGTTGACATGGATAACAACTTTCAAAGCAAATTAGGACAAGTTGTTTCAGTACATATAATACAACCATGAATGTTTCTGTCTCTTCCTACCTCCATAATGGCCCTACAGTTATTTAGTATTTTTGTTATGTTTGCCAAATAAGGCTATCAACACATGAAAGATCAAAGGGAAATGAAAAATTAAATAAATTGAATAATAACAGCAGCCTGAAAGATAAGATTACATCTCATCTAATGTCATGAAGTTAATTCAGTCAAGTTTTATACCAAACATATCTTAAAATAATATCAATACTTTTTTGTTCTATTTTAGATCAATTTTTCTTTTCACTAATCTGCATTACACGATGGCTGGTGCCACGTCAACACATCCACAAAACCATGAGAAAGCTCTGATCGTGTTCGACTCATGGGATACTGAAAAGTATGGGTTTCCAGAATTTCACAGAAATCTTTTCAAAGACATATGCTCGAGAAGGAGAATACATTTGAAAGGATACGCAACCCTGTTGGATGTTGCTGTGAGTGAAGCTCAAGGCAAAGATGCAGAGGAAGCTGGTATCACTTTGATACCTGGTAAACGAAACGAGTACATTGATCCTAAGAATGACCCAATAGATATTCGTTGGTTGTTTTGCCCTGAAAGTTATTACAAAGATTTAAAATCGCTGGGAAATATTAAATACGTCATTGGTTACGCCCCTTTTACTGCTGGTGCTGCTGCTTACATTCGTAAGACTTTTTTCCCTCATGCCAAGCTGTACCAAATCAACGCACTCCATCCTGATTACTGTGCTAAAGAGAGTGGGAAACAACAGACAGTAGAGAAAGACATGTTAAAAGTGATGGATGAGGCTGATGGCATCGTATCAATCGGTCCCAGCATACATGAATACTTCGAAAATGCGTACAGGGCAGTTCACAGAACAATACCTCACATAAAACTCCTACCAAAGACAGGGGGGCTGTATAGGTCACAGGAAGTCAGTGTACCAGATAAGATTAGACAGCTCGTTATACTCTCGTACGGAGAATTTTCAACAATCCCCGGTGGAGAACTACAAGAATATGACAAAATAGCAGCTTCAGTGGAAAGAATCGCGGAGAAACTAAAAGAGACTGATGTGAGAAATGTCACTTTGAAAATTGCAGGTGTTCCGGCACAAGCTGTTCCTCAAGTAGAGAAACACTTGAAGAAGAAAATGAAAAAAAACTTGGTGGAAATAAAAGTAATCGCAGACTGCACTGCTAGAAATATGGTATCATTGCTTCAGCAGTGTCACGTATGTCTTATCCCACAGTGTCGTGTAAACTATGGATTTTGGGTCTAGAAGGTATTTCAATGGGCGTACCTACTTTTATAATCCAAAATCACAACTCGGCTACTATATCGATACACATTTCGCGTATACTGGCAACGGCTGTTTAGTTAGAAGTGACAACGAATGGGATGAAAAGATCATGTCAGCAGTGCAGAATGCCAGCCGAAGGTTGGCCTACAAGCGTGCAAAGGAACTGAGAACTGATTTTATGGCCAGTCCGGAAGTGGAAGAAAGTTATGCTAGATTTGCTTCTTTGTTGGTAGAAGAATCTAGAGTGCCGTCAGATGGTAATATTTGTGTCTTATATTATAGCTTTATAGCAGAATGAAGGATTCAGTACAAACCATATTATGGCCAAAGGCAAACAAAATACGTATGTTCAGTTGACTGTTAGCCTACTTCCTGCATGAAGACTTAACAGTTGTTGCTTAATTCTATATTTCCAAAATGATTGTTGTATATCTATATTTTGATTACATAAACCTTCTTTTACATAGTTGGTTTAAAAAAATATATATTGAACATCACTGACTAGATTGTTATGTTTCTATTTTCTACCAGGCCTCAATGTGAGTATTAACTTAGATGACGGAGGTTTTCTCGAGCGTAAGCAAAACTTAAAGGATCAATTAGACGTCTTATTCACACAACGTCCAGTTGACGACTCTGAAATCGCACTGGTTAAGAAAAGCATGAAGAAAGTTGATGGAGTGTTAAAGGAGTGCATGCAGCTTTTCAAAGAAAATGCTGATAATATAGTAAACGTTAACAGCGAGGAAATCAGGAGACAAACAAAAAACTGCGAGTGTGGAGTCCACAATGTTAATAACATACACCGCGGCTCCCTTGGAATGTCAGTAAACTTCCTGGGTATACGCTACCTATACAGATTCAAGTCAGCCTGTCACAATGGTAGATTTGCCAAGGCATTTGAACCATTGCTGATAACTGATGAGATGAGAGAGCTGGCTGAGAGATTCAACATTCCATTGAAACTCAAAGCCACCTATGACCAGCAACAGTTTGATGCCATTGACCACTTTTTCTGCCAAAGTAAGTTTAAAATATCTGAATTCTTTGCAGATCTTTATTCTGTTGCTTCTTGAATCATTAACTTTGTAACTTTCAACCGTCTACCTATGAACAGCAACAGTACATGTAAGACTATTTATGATCATGGTAATGTTAGAAACAACAAAAACAAGTCATCGTTGATGACACAGTCCCCACTTGTTAATGGGTACTTTGATTACATGTCCTCAGAGAGGATAGAGTCTCTTCATTAATTAGGTCTGTGATAAAATTCTTTGATACAGATGGCACTCAATGGCCAAGAATGAGTTCCATGGTGATGAAAACATAAAACCAAAGTAGGCCACCATCCTAAAGTTCATAAAATGAGTCTACTAGGAATTAATCAACAGGATGTTGCAAAACATTTTGCATACAATCCTAACACTTAACTGATTATCACTTGTACCATATTTCATAAAGTTTGATGCAGTATTTACAACACTATAAGATCAACATCTGTATCAAGTTTCATCACATTTGACGTTGTATTAATTTGTGGCTATATCACCCTAATTAGGAAAGTTCATTACTTATGCAATTACAAATTAATTAAAATGACACTGATAAATGTCTTTTTCAATGTCAAATCAATGTGAGCTTAACATCTGTACAAAGTTTCATGAATTTGATGCAGTATTTCTTGACATATCAGCCTGTTTACGAAACTTCAATAATTGACATGTTACTGCTACATGACGTGAAACAAATTGAGGAGCATATGTATGAAATAGGTCAATGTCCTTGTACCAACTTTGAATGATACTGGTGGCAATATGTCTGAGTTATGGCTCTGTACATAAGAAAATTGTAACAAATTCACCGCCATGCAGCGATATTTGATCTTACTGTTTAAAAAATCAACAAGTATATGTACGACATAAGTCAATGTACATGTACCAACTTTGAATAAGATCAGTTGAGACTTGCCAGAGTTATGGCTCTCGACATGAAACAACCATAATGAAATTGCTACCATGTGGCCATATTGGACCATCTCTTAAACCAATCCACATACATATGTATAAATAAGTCAATGTCCTTGTACCAACTTTGAATAAATTTGCTTGATACATGTCTGAGTTATGGTTCCGCGACATGAAAAAATCGGAAAAAAATGGCCACACGGCGGCCATATTGGATTGTATCACAAAACAAATCGATGTGCATATGTATGACATAGGTCGATGTCCCTGTACTAAGTTTAAATAAAATCGGTGAATAAAATCAGTTGAGACGTGCCCAAGTTTTGGCTAAGGACATGAAAAAATTGTAACCAATATGGCTGCCATGCAGCCATATTGGATCATATCATGAAACAAATTGACGTACATATGTATGACATAAGTCAATGTCCTTGTACCAACTTTGAATAAAATCGGTTGAGATATGCCTGACTTATGGCTCTGTACATGAAAAAATCGTTAGAAAATGGCTGCCTGGCGGCCATATTGGATCGTATCAAAAAACAAATTGACATGCATATCTATGACATTGTTCAATGTCCTTGTACCAACTTTGAATAAAATCGGTTGAGATATGCCTGACTTATGGCTCTGTACATGAAAAAATCGTTACAAAATGGCCGCCTGGCGGCCATATTGGATCGTATCACAAAACAAATTGACGTGCATATCTATGACATTGGTCAATGTCCTTGTACCAACTTTGAATAAAATCGGTTGAAACATGTCTGAGTTATGGCTCTGTACATGAAAAAATCGTAAGAAAATGGCCGCCTGGCGGCCATATTGGATTGTATCACAAAACAAATTGACGTACATATCTATGACATTGGTCAATGTCCTTGTACCAACTTTGAATAAAATCGGTTGAAACGTGTCCGAGTTATGGCTCTGTACATGAAAAAATCGTTAGAAAATGGCTGCCTGGCGGCCATATTGGATCGTATCACAAAACAAATTGACGTGCATATCTATGACATTGGTCAATGTCCTTGTACCAACTTTGAATAAAATCGGTTGAAACATGTCTGAGTTATGGCTCTGTACATGAAAAAATCGTTAGAAAATGGCCGCCTGGCGGCCATATTGGATCGTATCACAAAACAAATTGACGTGCATATCTATGACATTGGTCAATGTCCTTGTACCAACTTTGAATAAAATCGGTTGAAACGTGTCTGAGTTATGGCTCTGTACATGAAAAAATCGTAATAAAATGGCTGCCTGGCGGCCATATTGGATCGTATCACAAAACAAATTGACGTGCATCTGTATGACATATGAAGTAATTCTTGTACCAAGTTTGAATGAAATCGCTCCTTGCATCTCTGAGATATCTGCGTGAACGGACGGACGCACGCATGGACGCACACACGCACGCACGCACGGACGCACACACGCACGGACACGACCAAACCTATAAGTCCCCCCGGACGGTGTCCGTGGGGACTAATAATCTCATTGATTGCTACTTACTCATTAGGAGAGGGACTGCCCGAACCAGGTGATCAGTTTGCTGAGCAAGGGGTTCGACTGAACATGCCAGGCGACATCAGTCATACTGTCACACATAGACAATCGGGAGTGCTAACAAAAGCTAGAAAAGTGAGACAAGAAAGTCATGTCATAGTATTGGACACGGATACTACTGAGAGGGATATTGATGCTGTGTACAGGGCCAAGGTGAGTAAAAAAGTAATCATTACTAACTTTACAGTCTTTGAGACTTTATCAAAGTATTTCATATGTACTATTGCGTATTTGCTGACAATCACCAGTCAATTTTCCTATATACAGAACCTACATATATATCCATACATTCAAATCAGTAGACTGCCTGGTCAATCACGAGTTACATTACGAGTTACAATTTGCATATGTGACTATTGTACCTTGGCAGAAACCATTGGCAGAAACCAATGAGCAAGACAGCAGCATAGTGAACTTGTGTGAATTTGCTAAAACATACATGTGACTTTGATAAAACATCCCACAGCTTTTTGAAATTGACACCACACATCTTTCTCCGTATCTAGAAGTATTTTGTGAAAAAAGTGACTTGCCCATTAGGATTGCTCAGGGACATATTAGTTAATATTTGGCCGTTTTACAAATTGCTAAAACACACTAAAACTTATGTGCTTGTGTTATTTTATCTATTAAGTCTGGTGAGCCAAGTGTCAAGAAACCAAGGCTAGCACAAAGAGTGCTCGAAGCTGGTGATATATCTGATGTTACAGGTTGGACAATATTGCACTTCAACAACCCTCTCTTTAAATAAGTTTTATGCACTCATGATAAAAACAAAATAACTTATGCAAATTCATTTTTGAATTCCAATGTTCATCAAAAATGTCAAATGCACAGGCAATTTTGGCATCACAAACTTTATTTCGTCTACATAAAGTCTTTTTGGTAGGCTGTCCTGTGGTAGTAGCACATATTTTAATCAGGCCATTTGGGTTTATCTGGAATTCGTCATGTTATTTTCAAAAATTGATGATTTATTTTGAGATTGCAAAAATGATATTAATGTTGCGATATTTTTCCTTCATTCATCAGATCAGTTCATGATGAATGACAAGAATATTCTTCATATGTAAACTTTTTTTGATAATAGAAATAATCATATCACTGAAGTTCGACACTTGATTACATGATAATGGAATGTAAATTTTTGCAGATACCATTATCTTTAGGTACATATAAAAAGATGGCAATGATCAATCCAATATTTAATCACTAGTCTAGCAGAGTTCAAAAAATTTACAATTAGTTAAACCACTTTCCACACCCATCAGAAGATATAATATTTAAGCAATAAAGCACACGCAACGACGGTATACCACAATATTTTCACCAATTCAAGATATGCATGAGCGACAGCCAGTGCATATATGAAGTGGTCAAAACCGAGTGGTATATCATCGCTAGGTGTGATTTATTGCTATTATATCATAACAGTATATTGAAATTCTGGAAGGGGGAATGTCAAAAAATGATTTTGCTCTTGCCGAGAGCTTACGCGTGTGTGCTACCAATGCTATATCATAAATATACCAGAGTTCTTTTCAAGTCGCGACCAATCATATGATTACATTTACACCATCAATATACTGGTATGATAGAATAAGAATTATGCATCTGGCAACATGAGAAGAGAATGCATGGATGTTAGTTTAATGGTCAAAAAATGTAAATTAATATTTCAATATTCATTTTTACCAAAATAACCACAATATCCAAGCACCGAGTACCGGTAATATATAGGAGATTGCTGGATTTTTTGCAAAGTAACTTGATTTGACTTGATTTGACTGAATAGTATTGCTTTTTATATCACAGATACAAAATTACTAGCATTCAAAACCCACAAAGCCTATAGACTCGTCCCATCAGCTGAGATGTACCTACCTACCATATTCAATGTTGACAACTACACAGCATTGAGAGGAGATAAGTGGGACTTCATACAATTCATGGTTAAGATGACAGAGAAGATTCAACACATCCTATCCACCAGACAGGAGATCTTATCAGTGCTGGGAGTTAGAGAGTTCTTTGTCACTGACACTGACTGTGAGACACATGATTTGTATGGTAAGGTGTAGCTGACTCAATAACAAAATTGGAAGGTTGGCAGTCAACCGTATCCCTTCACTTTGGGTCCTACTAATTCCATGACTGCCCGTAGCTACCTGAGGACCACAGTTACGAGTGGAGTGATACGTACCGGCCGCCGCGTACTATGCATAACCCCTTCTTATATGCATAGTACGCGGCGGCCGGTACGTATCACTCCACTCGTAACTGTGCTGAGGACGGCCTGAGAACTGCCCGAGTAGCAAGTAGGCCAAATTTCGCCAATCTTAACACTAAGCCAATAGCTTGAACTTATATCATGCCTGGCTAACCAAAAATATCATTGATTTTTGTTTTCTGTAGTGGTTTTAAAACCCGAAAGACACTTTGGTAGGCTGTCAAGCTGTACGCGCTCGGCGAGGTTACTACCACCTCTCAGACTGAATGGTATGATCTCACTGCATGGCGACGTCCTTCAAGCCCAATGTCTTCTGAGTGCCAAAACCGCTGGAGAAAACATCAGGTTAATGCCAAATCAATGATATTTTTGGTTGGCTGGGCATGATATAATTGAACCTATTGGCCTAGTGTTAAAATGGGCGAAAATTGGCCAACTTTTTCCTCGGCAGTCCTCAGGCAGCTACGGGCAGTAATTAGTAGGACCGTTCACTTTGACTTGTTAGAATACACATTTTGTCATGCGCATTCATTCATTGACTAAACACGTCTTCTTTTTGCAGGTCTGGCAGATCAATTTCTCAAACACGGCAGAGCACCACTGTACATCAAATCATCAGCTAAACCCTATAGTCTGAGTGCTAGGAGTTTGATTCCATATAAAGTCAGTCACACACTGGTAGATCAGAAAGGTCAAAGGTCATTAGAGTTAGATCAGACAGACTGGCACGAAGCATTAAAACTTGTACTGAAATATAGGGAAGAGGAAATCACTAAATTAAGGGGAAATTTATCAACAGTAGAAAATAGGGTAAGGCAGCTAGAGAGTGAAAATACAGCACAGAACCGAGCTGTGCAAGAAAAGAGAAATCTGGAGTTGCAACTGAAACATGCTAACAGGAAGTAGACATTGTACAGGGTCTGTTGAAGACAGAAACAGAAAAACTTCAAAGAGCAGAAACAGCATGTACAAAAGCTACATTAGGTTCAAGGCAAATTCAAGATAAGCTTACCATAGCAATGCAGGAAAAAAGTAACCTAGAGCAACAACTCGAAAATGTACAAGATATGAACAAAATACAGCAAACTGAGCTTGTTAGGGCAGATGAAAAAATTAGCCAGTCAGCTTGTGAGAATTAAAGAATTAGAATCAAAAGGTAAACAAAGTGAGATTCCTAGAGTAGATAAGAGTACATGTACACCATCACTGCCTGAGAAGACTCTGGAACAGATATCAGAAGCCATATCAATAGGTAAGGTGATGAATATGGTGTCAATGAGTTAAATGGAAATATATGTAAGATCATTGTATACACTCTAGATATCAACTTTACATATGCCTATAGGCAACCACGATGATTTCCATTTATAAAACCACAAATATGCTGCTTTAATTAAACATTACTAGTCTACATGTGAAATGCATTGATGGTTAAATTTCAATATATTAAGTAGAGATGGAAAAGCACGGTTTACATTAGAACAATGAGCTTGCTTTTACTCAAATACCAAATCTCTGTATGAATATAATCTCACATGGGATATATTATGCATAAAAGCTACTAAATGTAACACCATTATAAACTAGCTGAGATTTGATATTCAGTTCCTTAGTGAGGAGACTAAGAAATGAAGAACTGCATTTTAAATGTATAACTTGTTGTTCTCAATATCCTAAATGAGAGAACATGGATCAAAGTGTTACTAGACTATATGTTATATGATATACATTTTGACTGTCACTCATTTCTATGCATTAATACATTCATGCATGTGATGTAACCTTGGATCAGCATCACCAGAATCTGAAATGAAACCAACAGACAAAGGGACTGCTACTATGTCTGAATTACCGTAGAACTGTTTTTGTTTCAGAGAAAACTTCTTCCAGAGTTGAACCAAAGCCTATTGGTGGTACAGAGTACATTGGTGAGAAAGAATCTGTTTGGGTAAACATGGAGGTAAGAGTTGGATAACTGAGTCTGAGTGATTGTTTGTTTGTAAAGATATACCGTGTATTTTAGGCTGAAAGAGTATTTGTACATCATTTGGCAAGGTGGGTGAGTTCAGAGATCAGACTTTGCTAATCACAGTAAGTTGAATGGAAGGGGGAGATATCTCGTCACTATCCTAATCATTTGTCTTTGGAATTGATTGTACATTCTGTTGTGAGTTGCAACATTGACCTGCTATGCTTCCAGGAAATGCATGCATTCATTACATTATCAACTGGCAATGTGTTTACCAAAGTTTTCTGTGTACAATGTTCAATATATCAATTTTAATGGCATAAAAATATTTGTACAATAACGAAAGAGTTGAAATTGAAGTTGAAGGGGACCAAATTACATCACAGATATTTTGTTATTTTGAAACAGGAATTTAATCAGTCTCAATCAATATTTTGCATCATCAAGGAATATCATGCAATCAAAATCAATGTACAAGTGTCAGAAGTTTTCTACATCAAAGACTTTTTAAGAAATGTAAACTCCAGCTCAATTTATTTCTATGATATCACACAATCAGGCTAGCAATTATGTGTGTGTATGCTAATGGTAATATATTGTCCTCTAATTTGGCAAAAAAGTCACACAACAATGGTTATCAGACACACTGACTAACCACTTCAAAATATATAATACAAAATCTTAATTTTTCTCATTTTTAATGTTTCACCTGTAACTCAAGTCCATTATCATTCGATCATAACGAAGTATAAATATCCATACCAATGGTAATTTATACTTAGAGCAAAATTGAAAACAGGTCAGGCTGCTCATTTAACTTGAAGTTGACTGTAAACACAATTAAGAATAGATCTTTCCATTGTAAAGTTAATGTCTTGTAGAGAATGACTGTTTGATGATCTCATTGCTTGCCATTAGAGTCTTCATCTGTTAACAAACCATAATGATCAAGGGTATTTAATATCTGCAAAGTTGATCCAAGTATCTCAGTATGAAAGATATGAAAGTATGCTAATATCTACCTTTGAAAATCAATACCATCTGAAAGTTAAATTATCATAATTATAGGAATTTAGCTATTGGGCTAATTGTAGCCCATATACACTATTTAACGATATGTTGATGTCTGACTCAAGTTTACTGTTATCATCACCTCATTAAAATGTTCATCCTGAATTAGTCTAAAAGACACAGGTCTGTGTATCTAGACATGCTTTCAAGAGATGAACAAGAGACTATGGGTGACATTAAAATCAACATTGTAAAGAAACGGCATCAAACATTAGATTATTTGCCCTCTAAGGAACCAGTGCTTCAATGAAATGCTGTTGTACATGTAATGACACCTAAATCAACGACAAATTTCAGATAAAAACCATTCATCTGAAAGAACTGCAATGTTGTATGATTTTACTTGTGCTTAAATTCTGCTAGCAGGATACTGTTATAAATTTATGGAACATAAATATCTGTTGTGAGAATGTTTCTTAGTCCTGATGTACCCAGAATGATCTGAATGACCTCATTCAGCTATTCCAGTACAACATCACCACTTAAACTTGGAAGTGATCTGTAATTCAGTTCAATCATTTATCAGGTGATCACTATGGCTACAGAATAAAAAGTTGAGACAGAATGCCGCTATCAATAATCATACTGAAGTTACATTCTGTATGTTTAGATGTACAAAGTCTAGCATGTTTGATACATTATCTGAACATACTCAGTGAAATGCCTCAAATTTATGCAGAAATGTAGCAAATTGGATTGTGAGACTTTTGATACTGATGATCTTTACTGAAACTGCATTATGTGCAGCATACCAGAAACTTTTCGCCAATATTTTGCTGAACTTCATTGTCCTTATAATTTTCCAAACAGCCAATTAAGGTGAAGTACTACGAATTACGTCAAAATTAAGTTGTGGTGTCATTTTCTTGAAACTTTGCACAAATATTCTTGGAAGTTGTGCAAGTGCAAAAATGAAATAAAAAATGGGGGTCACCATGCTTGTTTCCATGGAAACGGACGTTAAAATGGCGTTGTTAGAAATAAATAAAAATGATATAATTCACTTAAACTAAAGAAAGCAATTATAAAACGCTTAGCAAATGAGTTAATTTTAATAAATACCAAGACTTAAGATCCATATCTATCGAATGTATAGTTTTCATGATGTTTGTGAAGAAATTTTAACATAAGTATCGATTACAAAATGACGATATCGAAATTATATCACTACATAATTTTGAACTTTCTTCCTGTCGCTTTGAATGGTGTCGTTTTGACCAAACTTGGCGAATAAACTCCTTACATAGTACCATTTAGTTTACACTTTTAATAAAAGGTGTCACCACGCTACTTTTTACAATATCTCCAGTGAATGGGTAATTTGCGCCATATTCATGGGAGAGATTTGTTACTTTTTCGCTCATATTGAATAAAAACCAGCTTCCTATGGAGTCAAAATATGACAAGGTTATAGGTCACATGTAATTCTAAGACACTGGGTCAAAAAATTAGGTAAAAGCGCAATTTCAACAACTTCAAGTGTTGTTAAATACATGCGCTACAAAATAACCCATTTGCGGCAGGCTGGAGTTAAATCTGCGCAGAAACGTTCTGAAGCGTGTGCGCGTCCGAATTCGTCGCCCTTTACCTTAATTTGAGAATGGCACTATATTTCTTGACTCCTAAGTTTCTGTAAATAATAACAAATTACCAGTCACCTATAGCCTTGTAAGGCTGCGTTCAAAAAAGGTTAGTGGGGGATTTAGGGCTGGAGGAATCGCAATTGAAATCTTCCTTTTTTTTCAGATCCCCCTCAATACCCTCAAAAATTTTCAAGTCCCCAGTCTATATGATCAAAAATTTCAAGTCTCTCCCCTAATTATCATTAGGCACAGTGAGTTGAATACTTTTTGCTTACCTTTCAGTTTTCAAATTAGAACTTCATCTGATTTGCTATAAAGTGGAAAACTTTCTCTCCCCATGACAAGTTGGTGATGAACTGAAAAAAGTAAAACATAATGTTGAAAGTTGAAAATGTTTACAAGTACAATATGGTGTTGTGTAATGAGGCAATAGACATATCTGAGTAAATGAATATCTTTCTCTCTCAACAATCATTTTCAATATTTTGAAATCTCTGATTTTCATTGTACATCCAAACAAAAATTTCAGTAAAGAAGCTTTTGGATTCAGTGAAAAAGACATCTCTTTAAGGCAATGTGTGAAACTACTAATTAATTATCAATTATAGTTAAAGTAGCAAGGCAATTGTGGGTAAAAATTAATCAGGAAAGTATGAGGCACTTTCTTAGAGTAATGATATTGGTAGTTATATGTGTAACTAAAACGAAAATAAAATGAAGTCAATGTAAAATTTTAAATGTTACTTAGTCCATAGCTATGTTTGCAAAATTAGTGAAACTGGCAAGGAAGTATAGTTTGACCTCCTGTTTTGATGAACATTGCACTTCACAGGGTCGTGTCCTTCAATGGAAAAGAAAAAACTAACCATTAAGACGTTAAAGTGTATTTTTATTGATTCTGACCAATTCTTCATTCATATTATGGCTGCATAGTCCTCTATTGTCTTTGCTGTACAGATTCAATGCATTATTAAATGATTGATGATTGGTGGAATGAAATGATTTCTGTTAACAGTACATAGAACCACCAGGAAATAGAATGGCCATGGATCTATTACAGAAAAATAAAATATTATATGTATTTCACCACTGGGGGCACTGTTCATAGTCCCCTCACTGCCACAGACAACAGCAGGTTTGCAGCAATCTCAGTTTGGTGTCAAAATGGTCAAAGTGCAGAATGTGTATGCATTCCTTGACATGAAATGACTTGTAACTGACAAATATTGAATGTGATAAAAGACCAAATGCTTTTACTAGTGCTAGTCACTAATATTGTACTGAATTTGATCCCTCATTGGAAATCAGTGAACAAGGACTAAACAGTCAGTTCACTTTTTGAAAACATAGATAACCACGATATGAACTGAAAATGCTCACCTGTTTCATTATATATTGCATTTATGTGCAAATTTGAACCTTTGCCAGATGTTTGCAACTTCATTGAAAGTGTTATGATCAACATAATGAATAATATTCACCACAGTTAATTCTGAATCCAAGTATATATCCCCCATCAGGAAAGTTCATTAAAATATGCAAAGTAAGAATTGACTGAAATGTTCTCATTAATTATGCAAATTAGGAATTGGCTGAAGTAAAAATGTTAAATGACTTTCAATAATGTCGTCATATCATAGTATCTTTAATGTACAGACCTTGTTCACAGCACTGTACACACTGTATACAGACCTATATTTACAGCACTGTACACACTGCATACAGACCTGTGTTCACAGCACTGTACACACTGTATACAGACCTGTGTTCACAGCACTGTACACACTGCATACAGACCTGTGTTCGCAGCACTGTACACACTGCATACAGACCTGTGTTCACAGCACTGTACACACTGCATACAGACCTGTGTTGACAGCACTGTACACACTGCATACAGACCTGTGTTGACAGCACTGTACACACTGCATAAAGACCTGTGTTCACAGCGCTTTACACACTGCATACAGACCTGTGTTCACAGCACAGTACACACTGCATACAGACCTGTGTTCACAGCACTGTACACACTGCATACAGACCAGTGCTCACAGCACTGTACACACTGCATACAGACCTGTGTTCACAGCACTGTACACACTGCATACAGACCTGTGTTCACAGCACTGTACACACTGCATACAGACCTGTGTTCACAAAACTGTACACACTGCATACAGACCTGTGTTCACAGCACTGCTGCATACAGACCTGTGTTCACAACACTGTACACCCTGCATACAGACCTGTGTTCACATCACTGTACACACTGCATACAGACCTGTGTTCACAGCACTGTACACACTGTACTGCTTGTGTTCACAGCACTGTACACACTGCATACAGACCTGTGTTCACAGCACTGTACACACTGCATACAGACCTGTGTTCACAGCACTGTACACACTGTATACAGACCTGTGTTCACAGCACTGTACACACTGCATACAGACCTGTGTTCACAGCACTGTACACACTGCATACAGACCTGTGTTCACAGCACTGTACACACAGACCTGTGTTCACAGCACTGTACACACTGTATACAGACCTGTGTTCACAGCACTGTACACACTGTATACAGACCTGTGTTCACAGCACTGTACACACTGCATACAGACCTGTGTTTACAGCACTGTACACACTGCATACAGACCTGTGTTCACAGCACTGTACACACTGCATACAGACCTGTGTTCACAGCACTGTACACACTGCATACAGACCTGTGTTCACAGCACTGTACACACTGTACACAAACCTGTGTTCACAGCACTGTACACAATGCATACAGACCTGTGTTCACAGCACTGTACACACTGCATACAGACCTTTGTTCACAGCACTGTACACACTGATACACAGACCTGTGCTCACAGCACTGTACACACTGCATACAGACCTGTGTTCACAGCACTGTACACACTGCATACAGACCTTTGTTCACAGCACTGTACACACAGACCTGTGTTCACAGCACTGTACACACTGCATACCTGCAGACCTGTGTTCACAGCACTGTACACACTGCATACAGACCTGTGTTCACAGCACTGACTGTACACACTGCATACAGATCTGTGTTCACAGCACTGCATGTACATACTGCATACAGACCTGTGTTCACAGCACTGTCACACTGCATACAGACCTGTGTTCACAGCACTGTACACACTGCATACAGACCTGTGTTCACAGCACTGTACACACTGCATACAGACCTGTGTTCACAGCACTGTACACACTGCATACAGACCTGTGTTCACAGCACTGTACACACTGCATACAGACCTGTGTTCACAGCACTGTACACACTGCATACAGACCTGTGTTCACAGCACTGTACACACTGCATATACCTGTGTTCACAGCACTGTACACACTGCATACAGACCATTGTGTTCACAGCACTGTACACACTGCATACAGACCTGTGTTCACAGCACTGTACACACTGCATACAGACCTGTGTTCACAGCACTGTACACACTGCATACAGACCTGTGTTCACAGCACTGTACACACTGCATACAGACCATGTGTTCACAGCACTGTACACACTGCATACAGACCTGTGTTCACACCGCACACACTGTACACAGACCTGTGTTCACAGCACTCTACACACTGCATACAGACCTGTGTTCACAGCACTGTACACACTGCATATACCTGTGTTCACAGCACTGTACACACTGCATACAGACCATTGTGTTCACAGCACTGTACACACTGCATACAGACCTGTGTTCACAGCACTGTACACACTGTATACAGACCTGTGTTCACAGCACTGTACACACTGCATACAGACCTGTGTTCACAGCACTGTAGTACACACTGCATACACACTGCGTCCACAGCACTGTACACACTGCATACAGACCTGTGTCCACAGCACTGTACACACTGCATACAGACCTGTGTTCACAGCACTGTACACACTGCATACAGACCTGTGTTCACAGCACTGTACACACTGCATACAGACCTGTGTTCACAGCACTGTACACACTGCATACAGACCTGTGTTCACAGCACTGTACACACTGCATACAGACCTGTGTTCACAGCACTGTACACACTGCATACAGACCTGTGTTCACAGCACTGTACACACTGTATACAGACCTGTGTTCACAGCACTGTACACACTGTACACAGACCTGTGTTCACAGCACTGTACACACTGTATACAGACCTGTGTTCACAGCACTGTACACCTGCATACAGACCTGTGTTTCACAGCACTGTACACACTGCATACAGACCTGTGTTCACAGCACTCACACACTGCAGACAGACCTGTGTTCACAGCACTGTACACACTGCATACAGACCTGTGTTCACAGCACTGTACACACTGCATACAGACCTGTGTTCACAGCACTGTACACACTGCATACAGACCTGTGTTCACAGCACTGTACACACTGCATACAGACCCTGTGTTCACAGCACTGTACACACTGCATACAGACCTGTGTTCACAGCACTGTACACACTGCATACAGACCTGTGTTCACAGCACTGTACACACTGCATACAGACCTGTGTTCACAGCACTGTACACACTGCATACAGACCTGTGTTCACAGCACTGTACACACTGCATACAGACCTGTGTTCACAGCACTGTACACACTGCATACAGACCTGTGTTCACAGCACTGTACACACTGCATACAGACCTGTGTTCACAGCACTGTACACACTGCATAGACCTGTGTTCACAGCACTGTACACACTGCATACAGACCTGTGTTCACAGCACTGTACACACTGCATACAGACCTGTGTTCACAGCACTGTACACACTGTATACAGACCTGTGTTCACAGCACTGTACACACTGCATACAGACCTGTGTTCACAGCACTGTACACACTGCATACAGACCATTGTGTTCACAGCACTGTACACACTGCATACAGACCTGTGTTCACACCGCACACACTGTACACAGACCTGTGTTCACAGCACTCTACACACTGCATACAGACCTGTGTTCACAGCACTGTACACACTGCATATACCTGTGTTCACAGCACTGTACACACTGCATACAGACCTGTGTTCACAGCACTGTACACACTGCATACAGACCTGTGTTCACAGCACTGTACACACTGTATACAGACCTGTGTTCACAGCACTGTACACACTGCATACAGACCTGTGTTCACAGCACTGCAGTAGTACACACTGCATACACACCTGCGTTCACAGCACTGTACACACTGCATACAGACCTGTGTCCACAGCACTGTACACACTGCATACAGACCTGTGTTCACAGCACTGTACACACTGCATACAGACCTGTGTTCACAGCACTGTACACACTGCATACAGACCTGTGTTCACAGCACTGTACACACTGCATACAGACCTGTGTTCACAGCACTGTACACACTGTACAAGACCTGTGTTCACAGCACTGTACACACTGTACACAGACCTGTGTTCACAGCACATGTACACACTGCACAGACCTGTGTTCACAGCACTGTACACACTGCATACAGACCTGTGTTCACAGCACTGTACACTGCATACAGACCTGTGTTCACAGCACAGTACACACTGCAGACAGACCTGTGTTCACAGCACTCACACACTGCAGACAGACCTGGATGTGTTCACAGCACTGTACACACTGTATACAGACCTGTGTTCAAAGCGCTGCACACACTGCATACAGACCTGTGTTCACAGGACTGTACACACTGCATACAGACCCTGTGCTCACAGCACTGTACACACTGCATACAGACCTGTGTTCACAGCACTGTACACACTGCATACAGACCTGTGTTCACAGCACAGTACACACTGCATACAGACCTGTGTTCACAGGACTGTACACGCTGCATACAGACCTGTGTTCACAGCACATATGTACACACTGCACAGACCTGTGTTCACAGCACAGTACACACTGTATACAGACCTGTGTTCACAGCACTGTACACACTGTATACAGACCTGTGTTCACAGCACTGTACACACTGCATATACCTGTGTTCACAGCACTGTACACACTGCATACAGACCATTGTGTTCACAGCACTGTACACACTGCATACAGACCTGTGTTCACAGCACTGTACACACTGTATACAGACCTGTGTTCACAGCACTGTACACACTGCATACAGACCTGTGTTCACAGCACTGTACACACTGCATACAGACCATTGTGTTCACAGCACTGTACACACTGCATACAGACCTGTGTTCACACCGCACACACTGTACACAGACCTGTGTTCACAGCACTCTACACACTGCATACAGACCTGTGTTCACAGCACTGTACACACTGCATATACCTGTGTTCACAGCACTGTACACACTGCATACAGACCATTGTGTTCACAGCACTGTACACACTGCATACAGACCTGTGTTCACAGCACTGTACACACTGTATACAGACCTGTGTTCACAGCACTGTACACACTGCATACAGACCTGTGTTCACAGCACTGCAGTAGTACACACTGCATACACACCTGCGTTCACAGCACTGTACACACTGCATACAGACCTGTGTTCCACAGCACTGTACACACTGCATACAGACCTGTGTTCACAGCACTGTACACACTGCATACAGACCTGTGTTCACAGCACTGTACACACTGCATACAGACCTGTGTTCACAGCACTGTACACACTGCATACAGACCTGTGTTCACAGCACTGTACACACTGCATACAGACCTGTGTTCACAGCACTGTACACACTGTACACAAACCTGTGTTCACAGCACTGTACACACTGCATACAGACCTGTGTTCACAGCACTGTACACACTGTACACAGACCTGTGTTCACAGCACTGTACACACTGTACACAGACCTGTGTTCACAGCACTGTACACACTGTATACAGACCTGTGTTCACAGCACTGTACACCTGCATACAGACCTGTGTTCACAGCACTGTACACACTGCAGACAGACCTGTGTTCACAGCACTCACACACTGCAGACAGACCTGGATGTGTTCACAGCACTGTACACACTGCATACAGACCTGTGTTCAGAGCACTGTACACACTGCATACAGACCTGTGTTCACAGCACTGTACACACTGCATACAGACCTGTGTCCACAGCACTGTACACACTGCATACAGACCTGTGTTCACAGCACTGTACACACTGCATACAGACCTGTGTTCACAGCACTGTACACACTGCATACAGACCTGTGTTCACAGCACTGTACACACTGCATACAGACCTGTGTTCACAGCACTGTACACACTGCATACAGACCTGTGTTCACAGCACTGTACACACTGCATACAGACCTGTGTTCACAGCACTGTACACACTGTACACAGACCTGTGTTCACAGCACTGTACACACTGTACACAGACCTGTGTTCACAGCACTGTACACACTGTATACAGACCTGTGTTCACAGCACTGTACACCTGCATACAGACCTGTGTTCACAGCACTGTACACACTGCAGACAGACCTGTGTTCACAGCACTCACACACTGCAGACAGACCTGGATGTGTTCACAGCACTGTACACACTGCATACAGACCTGTGTTCAGAGCACTGTACACACTGCATACAGACCTGTGTTCACAGCACTGTACACACTGCATACAGACCACATATGCTCACAGCACAGTACACACTGCATACAGACCTGTGTTCACAGCACTGTACACACTGCATACAGACCTGTGTTCACAGCACTGTACACACTGCATACAGACCTGTGTTCACAGCATGTACACACTGCATACAGACCTGTGTTCACAGCACTGTACACACTGCATACAGACCTGTGTTCACAGCACAGTACACACTGCATACAGACCTGTGTTCACAGCACTGTACACACTGCATACAGACCTGTGTTCACAGCACTGTACACACTGCATATACCTGTGTTCACAGCACTGTACACACTGCATACAGACCATTGTGTTCACAGCACTGTACACACTGCATACAGACCTGTGTTCACAGCACTGTACACACTGTATACAGACCTGTGTTTACAGCACTGTACACACTGCATACAGACCTGTGTTCACAGCACTGTACACACTGCATACAGACCATTGTGTTCACAGCACTGTACACACTGCATACAGACCTGTGTTCACACCGCACACACTGTACACAGACCTGTGTTCACAGCACTCTACACACTGCATACAGACCTGTGTTCACAGCACTGTACACACTGCATATACCTGTGTTCACAGCACTGTACACACTGCATACAGACCATTGTGTTCACAGCACTGTACACACTGCATACAGACCTGTGTTCACAGCACTGTACACACTGTATACAGACCTGTGTTCACAGCACTGTACACACTACATACAGACCTGTGTTCACAGCACTGCAGTAGTACACACTGCATACAGACCTGCGTTCACAGCACTGTACACACTGCATACAGACCTGTGTTCACAGCACTGTACACACTGCATACAGACCTGTGTTCACAGCACTGTACACACTGCATACAGACCTGTGTTCACAGCACTGTACACACTGCATACAGACCTGTGTTCACAGCACTGTACACACTGCATACAGACCTGTGTTCACAGCACTGTACACACTGCATACAGACCTGTGTTCACAGCACTGTACACACTGTACACAAACCTGTGTTCACAGCACTGTACACACTGCATACAGACCTGTGTTCACAGCACTGTACACACTGTATACAGACCTGTGTTCACAGCACTGTACACACTGTACACAGACCTGTGTTCACAGCACTGTACACACTGTATACAGACCTGTGTTCACAGCACTGTACACCTGCATACAGACCTGTGTTCACAGCACTGTACACACTGCAGACAGACCTGTGTTCACAGCACTCACACACTGCAGACAGACCTGGATGTGTTCACAGCACTGTACACACTGCATACAGACCTGTGTTCAGAGCACTGTACACACTGCATACAGACCTGTGTTCACAGCACTGTACACACTGCATACAGACCACATCCCTTATGAAAATTTTCTGTAGAAATTCTATCGAATTTGATGACAAAATTCAATTAAAGTGACACAGAATTTCTACAGAAATTCTACTGAACCTTTATGGAAATTAACGGAGTTTAATGGAGTTTTGGCCCCCTTTTTCTGTAGAAATTCAACAGACTTTCTGTATCATTTCTGTAGAATTTACAGAATTTCTATGTAAATTCAATACACGTTCTACAGAGTATCTGTAGCACTATATTGAATTTCTACCACATTCTACAGAATTTTTATGTAGAATTTCTGTAGAACTATATTTAATTTTTGCACTCTTTACAGAAGTTTGTTTGTCTTATACGAGTTCAATCTCTTAGAAGGTATGACAACAATATGTGTTAAACTTTTACTAAGTAAGGAATACCACCTTATGATATTGCCATAGATACCAATGCAATGAATTACTGCAAAACTCACAAAAAATCAGTCAGCAAGTAAATTATAAACATGTAGTTTATTTCTAAAAGAATTATGATTAACAATCGATCAAAACTTGATGAAACATACAGGGACTACAAAACATAAAGCAACCTACACATATGAATGCAAGGCCTACTCTCCAGTCTAGCAGTTTTGACCTCAGCCAAGTGCATAATTAAAGTGTTGTGTATCTTAACTCACGTAATTTCAGTTGATGCTGCAATGTGGATCCTTACAGTTGTGACATATTAGTGAGCTCCCTTCTCCATAACACTGTTAGAATCTTGCTAATGGACCTTGGATCCTAATGTTCCATGCAATTTGGAGTTGAACTTTAGTACTTTTCATAAGAGCCATGTGCACTGTGGACTGCCTCAAGTTCAAATGAATAATGCGTGGCTACACTATTATGTAATCAGCCCATTGTAAAGGCAGGAAACTATTTGCATAACAAAGCAAAGGCACAGGTCAGCTCACTTGACTTAGGATCAAACAAAGAGAGTCTGGTTGGTCTGTGTACAGTCATGAAATGTACAAAAGCAATGGTAAAAGGAATGGTACAATTGAAACTATATACATTTTCCTGGGATGTGTGTGTAAATGAAAATAGCTTTTCAGAATTAAAGGGTACACGAGAATGTGCTTAGAACTCTCCATAGGTAAATGTCACTACCTTTTCCATATTGAAACCAGCTATATATATGTCACTGAGTTCTTATCAAAGCTCATGCCAACATGCAAAAACATGAACTTAAGTCTGAAACAGTGTAAACTGTGGGAAAAAAAACAGAAAAAAAATTTCCACAAAAGCTATGGAACCGAAAAATTCCATAAAAAATATGTTTAATTTCTGCAGATTTTCTACAGAAAATTATCAGCAAACTTCAATAGAATTTAAGTTTCTATACACATTAAAATTCTATAACATTTAAATTTTTCTACAGAATTGTATTGAAAATTTTCAATTGAATTTCAACAGAAGCATATTTCCATCAGATTTCCATAAAATATACAGAATTTCTATAGAATATCAGAGTTCAATACAATATCTACAGACTATTTTCGTAAGGGTATGCTCACAGCACAGTACACACTGCATACAGACCTGTGTTCACAGCACTGTACACACTGCATACAGACCTGTGTTCACAGCACTGTACACACTGCATACAGACCTGTGTTCACAGCACTGTACACACTGCATACAGACCTGTGTTCACAGCACTATGTACATGCTGTATACAGCCATTTTTCACTTTTTTTACAAAAACATGACAATACCTTTCCTGTGTTCACAATTCTCTTCAGCTGAGCTCTTCCACTGTTTATGGAAAGCTATCTGAAATAGTATCACCAAGTATCAGCTAGATAGAGTGAGGAATTAGAAACAGTAGACTGTAAAAATTACTTAAACGTAGATGCATAATTGGTCTCTTTAAAGTTTGTGAGAATTTTTTATAGAGGCTGAAAATGTAGAGTAGTGGCTTTGTAGCAGAAAGATGCAATGTAATTTTACATAGTTCATTCTGTGTAAAGTATATTAATGTACAAGTATTTAAATCATGTTTAAATTCTTTCTGAAAGGCAAGATATATTAAATGTACAGCTATGGATTTATTAAGTCTATTACAGCAAATTTACTCTAATTGTGTGTATTTTGTCACTGTCATCATGAAGTTTTAATTCCTTGACCTTGTCTGGTGGATTGCTCTTTGTTATGATCCTCAGATATATCATATTCATGAAACAAAATCATTATGTCTCAAAATCTTGACATTTAGATGTTCCTAAATTCATGACTGAAACCCTACACATGACAACTACTAAATACTTTCAGCAGGTTCTGTCCAGTACTAACTTTTGTCATGACACTAACACATGATTTAAACAACACAGAATGCTGACTACATGATGAGAATACTGAAGATTTACAGGATTAAGCAATGTGAGCATTAACAACTACTAATACTTGGGTTCTGTCCAGTACTAACTTTAGTCATGACACTAACACATTTAAAACAACAGAGAATGCTGACTACATGATGAGAATACTGAAGATTTACAGGATTAAGCAATGTGTGCAACACCTACACCAATTGATTATGACAGACTCTGCACTGACTTGGCAGCAATAATGAAAGGAGATTGAATTTGGTTGTTGTTTAATGTGGTACAAACACTGTGATACACCCCTGAAGCAGCTCAGTCCATCCACACGGTGAGTTGTTGATAGAGTTAATTCCTACGCCGGCTTAGGTCAGGCAGTCTAAACCGTCTCAGTCGAAACGTTTCTGAACCACTCGGGAGCGTCCACACGTAACTTTTTATGCCAATTTGGACGAGAGCCTTTTCAGAGGCATTTTAATGGCCTGTGTGTGAACGGCACAATGTGTGCACCAGATTTTATTCAGATTGATCAGCAATTCTGGAGATATCATGTAAACAGACAGACATACAGACAGACATCACTATGACATTACATAAGCCAAAAATAAAAGCATTAAAAGGTCTATAACTACAGATTTAGTTGGTTTACCGGCATAAAATAAATCTTTAAAATCAATCTTATGGGTATAGACATGCAATTGATGGATTCAAAATTCATGTTCAGTGTCAGTGAAGTCTGGTAGGTGAAGTGAAGGATCGTGGGATAAGACTATTTATATCATATGTGTATATGCGCATAAATAACATACCTGAACTCTTTTTCTTCTTGAATTTTAATTTTATGTCGCTCAAGAAATATTTCCACTCTAAAACTTATTCCTGTGTCTTTCTTTTTAACAGTAAAGACTTCTTTCTTATCTGACATGGTTCAGTAACAGCTGAAAAAGAATTCAGAACACACATTTCAGCCTGGTAGAGCAAGAGTACATCTGAGATCAGTACTCTATGAAATGAATATCTGTTTTAACATTCATGCCCACTGTTTTGTAAAATTGAATTTCCATCGTTAATACATACAAAAATTATTATTGTAACCAAGCTATCTTGATATTGTGAAGGTAAAGATTTGATTGGAAAATGCAGGGCACTTATATCTGAGATTTAAGATCTTGAAGATATATGTGACTGAAATGAAAATAGAATAATATCAAAGAAAAATTAAAAATTTGAATCACTGGTTTGGACAAAGCTAATCATAGCATGTAAAATTTGAAATAAATGTATGATATTCTTCACAGCTATGTTTGCAAGATTAGGTGAAACGGGTGTTGAAACATGCAATTTAGTCTCCTGTTTTCATTTACATTGCAAAATACACTTTAGTTTACTGACACTTTAGTTTACTGATTCTGACCAATTCTTCATTCTTTAACACCTAGGCTGCCATGCACCGTACTATGTTTCCATGTGAAGTGAAAACCTGTGTTCGCGCTGCCCATTCGCCACGTTCGCAAATGCGAATTGAAATCAGCAGTGGCGAAGAAAAATCGATTCTAATTCGCCACAGTGGCGAAAGTGATTTTTGTTGAAAAAATTCCGCAAAATAAGCAAAAACGTGGGGTTTTTTAGTCTTTTGTTGATCTGCGCTTCTCTTTCGGCGATTCGCGGAAAAAACTATATCTATTTCCGTATTGTTCTCTCCGACGTACGCAATTGCAGTCGAGCCAAGTCTCGCGAGAGATTTGACGTCAATTTGTATAGTGTACAGCATGCACATAAATGACTATCGCGAGAATTGAAAATGCAGGCAGACGCAATCGAGCCCTAGTCTCGCGATAAATTTGACGTCATTTTGTCTAGTGTACAGCAAGCAAAGCGAACACTCGCGAGAATTGAAACTTTTGCTACAGCAGACACACGCATTTTAATCGTGGTCACAAAGTTCGGTGTTGAAATTTATTTGCATCGTGGTCTAGACGTTCCTTGTTGCGCGTTTTAATCGAGGTCTTATTTTAATGGTGGTCGATTTGTATCGCGGTCCTCATGGTCCCATATTCAGGCTATTGATGTTCATTAAAATCGCTATCCCAGCGACGCATTCCGTGTTGTTGTCGATTTGCATCGCGGTCTCGACGTTCCGTGTTGTTGTTCATTAGAGAGGTCATAATCTAATTACGTGTACGTCTGAAGGCACACAGTGGCGTACGCGTATCCATGCTCAGTTGTGATTTTTTTGGTTGATTTTGCCGTATTGTTTTTTCAGAAACATACGAAATTCGTCTAAGTTTTAAGAAACAATTAATTTCTCTACGCGAGGACTATTCAAGCTCGTTGTATCCTCGCATTAAATTTACCGATTGTCTGTAATACAGTTATTTATGAGGTTTACGGAAATTTTTGTGACAGCTCAGGTAAAAGGTTGAATTGGACAACATTTCATTTATGTCAGGAAATCATAGCACGTACGTCTTTGTGCAGGCATGGATGTAAAAAATAGACCATGGTGCAGGTGAACTCTACGGAATTTTCTGATATCAAAGATGTTTGCTAATTTACAATGATACTCATATTAGTACTTAACGAGATTTCCTGTCTAAATTCCCGCAAATCACCAAGAAAATCTAAAAATTACTACACGTAATTAAGACTACATGGGGAAGTGTCGTTTGATGACGTTCCGAACGTCTAGTGCCACATTTACGCGACGTCTTGTATGACGTGACAAAGGTCTACTGATGGAACGTAATTACGTGTAACCAAACTTCTATTTTAATCGCAGTCCGAACGTTCAGTGTTGCTGTCATGCTGTTGATTTGCATCGCGGTCCCAACCTTCCGTGTTGCAGTTCATTTTAACATAGACTTTGATTTTAATCGTGGTCTCAACGTTGCGTGCTGCTGTCGATTTGCATCGGGGTCTAGCCCTGCGTACGATGCTGTGTGTTCCGCTACAGCTAATCGCCCCGCTCACTCGCTTTGTGGTGAGCGGGGCGATTAGCTTTAGCGGAAAACATCGTACGCAGGGCTACATTGGGGTCCAGAATCAAGCAATTTCCACTGTTAAAATGAAGACAATTGGATACAAGGTTGATGTGTTGATAGTTTATTCTTGTGCATGCAACCGACATTGGAGATTATAGCATTATAGAAAGCTTTGTTTTCGTAAAAGTGTGTGGCTAATAAAATTCGTCTGTGGCTAATAAAATTTGAAACTATTCGCCACAGTGGCTAACAGCTGTCCAAACCCAGCGCTAACACAGAAAACATATTGTGACTTATACAGTCACAGTACCGGTACCTCTCATGTTAAGCAATATGACAAGAATTTTCTAACCAACATACATTCTATTTGACTGGTGTATTACTCCCAAAGTTCAACTGAAATTATTGTGTGTGGCAGTCAGAAATATCAGCAGATAATATTATCTCCATAGTGGAAAAGGGATTGACCTCGATAACCAACGTGAAAAGTTAGAAAGCATTGTCATGAAAGCAATGCCTTAAGACGTGAAAGAATTGTTTATGTACAAGAGAAATTTGCTTCAGGTCAAAACGTGATCTCAGTCTGCACAAATCAAGGAGCATTGTGGGTAGCATCACTTTCTATGCACTGAAATATACACTGAAATGTACAGACAAAATCAGATTTAGCAATAAAAATCCTAGATTTTGTCATTGAGCACTTTGCTGCTTAAAAGTGAATGTATAAATTAAGATTCAAGATCTCTACATTGAAAGAGTAGAATCAGTATGAGCCAGACAGAAATATCCAAAAGTCTCAATGAACTCGGAAAGCCAACACTGTAACCTTTGACCCTAATCAAGTGATGTTAGCTTTGTGTTGTGCTACCTTCATGGCGTAGCTAAGCCATTGACCTTGATACTACAAAACTGTATCCGGAAATTAAACCACTTTTGAAATCATTTTTCCTCACTTTAAACGTAGGATTAAACATTAGCAATAACTTCTGACATCATGCCTTTCCTTTTGAAAGTGCAAAAAAAGTCCTTCAATATATATACCGTATATGAAGTGTGGTTGTGTGTTTGCTATTTACAATTTAAATAAGAGCCATACCTCAGACAGAATATTTCTGCATGGATATGAGTATATGCAGAGAGGGGATGCATGAAACTTGAGTAACAAGTGTGCTTGAAGTAATTTTGTGTTTTATATATATATATATATATATATATATATATATATATATATATATATATATATATAATATAGTGTGTGGTTGTGTGTTTGCTATTTACAATTTAGATAAAAGCCATACCTCAGACAGAATATTTCTGCATGGATATGAGTATATTTTTCCCAGAATATTTCTGCATGGATATGAGTATATTTTTCCCCAACAGATAAAAGTGAAATTCAATGAATGTTGTTCATGAATTGCAAACTCTGCCGCTCCACTTGGCATCTTCATATTGGAAAACATCTTCCGGGATATCTACACAGTCTGCATACCATTCCTTGCATCCATCATATTGTGTAATTATCTTTTTCTCTTCAGGTTGTCTGCAAATACAATAAACATTATTATTGAATTACCTCAGGTTTCCTTTGTCTATTTGTGGATCTAAATTTTGGAAATGGGTCAAAATATGTTTGGTTTTATTTCCAAAACAATCATGTAGGTACTTCCTCATCAGTTTATGATAAAACAGTGAAAATGGATGTTTCTGAAAGAGAGACTGTGAAAGCAATATTTCAAACAAGCCACAATCTGTACCACACTCTTGTTATACTGGACTGGAATGTGGTTAACCCTGACAGACTTAATTGCCTTGAACCTGTGAGAATGAACAAGCCTGGCACAAAGATGACTTAGGTATAGTGTGATTAAAACTGTTATAATAACTGACAGTATCCATCTCAAAGTCTATAGTTGATACAGTTACCCTTTGACCAGGACAGTATATAGGACATCTCTCCTGTTACCTATTGAAAGAAATATTCACTTAGAAAAACTGACTTCAGTTGAAGCCAGCTATTTTGGGAAATATCTTTAGCTGGTGATATCTGTGCTGCTTGCATAACAGTATCATTTCGTTGATCACCGTTTGAAATTGGTTTTGAATTGTCACCACTGAATTTTTCCAGTGTATTCTTACTCAGTTCTGGTGAATGAACTCCAGTGACCGATGTAACAGTGTGACTGTAGTCAAAAGACATTATGTTAATTTTCTTTGTCTTGGTGATATTTCTGTGCTTCATGGACTTATTTTAAGTTTCCAGATTTGCCATTTTTGCCTTCCTTACATCGTATTGATTTGTCTACATGGAAAAGTACAGTTATTGGCACCCTAAAAGCTCCCTCACATTCTCACTGTCAGTACACAAATCTTTGCTAGCTTTCTCAGGCAGAGTCACCTTCACTTCTGGCTTACCAGACTAAGTAAGCCTTGTGATAGTGATACCATCTGATCTTCAAGTAGAAAGAAAGTTTGACATTGTTCAATCAGTTAATACATTTCATTCCACTGTTGAAAATTCCCTGCAAAAGACAGAGTCCATCAAACCTGTACCATGTTGGTACCTCTCTCTGGTTAATACTGTACTGGAATGTGGTTAACCCTGACAGACTTGCCTGGAATCTGTAAGAATGAACAAACCTGGCACAAAAATGACTTGGATATAGTGTGATTAAAACTGTCATAATAATTGACAGTATCCCCTCTAATAGTCCATTGTTGATACAGTTATGCTTTGAACAGAACAGTATAGGACATCTCTCCTGTTACCTATTGAAAGAAATAAACATTCACTTAATAAAGTTGACTTGAAGGCAGCTATTTTGGAAACTGTTCAGTTGGTGACTTCTGTGCTGCTTGCATAACAGCATCATTTAGTTGATCTCCGTTTGAAATTGGTTTTGAATTGTCACCACTGGCTTACCAGTGTAAAGGTGTGGTGAATGAAATCCAGTGACCGATGTAACAGTGTGACTGTTGTCAAAAGACATTATGTTAATTTTCTTTGTCTTGGTGATATTTCTGTGCTTCATGGACATATTCAAGTTTCCAGATTTGCCATTTTTGCCTTCCTTACATCGTATTGATTTGTCTACTTGGAAAAGTTATTGGCACCCTAAAAGCTCCCTGACATTCTCACTGTAAGTACGAAAATCTTTGCTAACTTTCTCAGGCAGAGTCACCTTCACTTCTGGCTTACCAGACTAAGTAAGCCTGGTGATAGTGATACCATCTGATCTGAAAGTAGAAAGAAAGTTTGACTTTGTTCTATCAGTTAATACATTTCATTCCACTGTTGACAATTCCCTGCAAAAGACAGTGGCCAACATCGGTTAAATTGAAGACCATAT
This sequence comes from Ptychodera flava, assembly GCF_041260155.1. Taxonomy (NCBI): domain Eukaryota; kingdom Metazoa; phylum Hemichordata; class Enteropneusta; family Ptychoderidae; genus Ptychodera; species Ptychodera flava. The sequence continues at coordinate 10,642,448 of NW_027248279.1, forward strand.
CCCTTGCAAACAGGTTCTAGACAAAGTCCCTGTAGAGATGATAAAGTGAATCAAAAAGGCTAAGATCTTTCCTAAATCCTGTAAGAAATGGTTGAGAGGTATAAAAAAATATTAAACCCTCTCCAGGAAATTTGAAGATGGGTGTATACACTGCTATCTTAGATCAATTCAACTCTGTATCTACACCTTCAGCTCACACACAAAATTAATTATACATTGCTAGGTATTGAAAAATAGGCAAGTCTTTAAGAAATTGTGTGAATTCATATCAATGACAGTTTATCAAGTGGTTCATTTAATCCCATCATATACAGGCTCAGTAGTTATTATAAAAACTTTTCATCTGATGATACCTCCCACTCATACAAACACATGTTGCCATAGCTGTCAAATTCAAAAATTACACGTTTGATATGTTTGACAGTTCAGTAGCTTAACAAAATAAAGAGTAAATGGCTATACTTTCACTTTCCGTTTTGCTTGTCTTTGCCTTTGTAACAACCAAGTTAGGTCAAAGGTCATTTTGTTGAAGGTCAAGGAGACCATGGTCAGTAAGCCCCAGTTCAACTTCAAGAGTCTTTATTCCATAAGTATACCGTGGTAGATAGTTTCCAGCTAGTAACTGACATGACACTGTTAAATGACTTTCCAAAGCGAACGTATAAAATGCCAACAAAGGCAAACGAAAATAGATGAATTGGATTTCATCTGCTCATTGCATGCACTGTACGACAAGATAGATGGCTGTACCTGCATTCGATCGTTGATGCCACACAATCTCCCGGGCAGAGTCCACACTACAAAAAAATCTCCTGCAACTTTGTTCATTCTATCATGCCAATGGCTGAGTAAAACATTCTGAGAAGCATTAGTTATTTAAGTTTGCTAAAATCATGTAAAGTTTGGCAGAAAGAGTCCCACATGTCAATAGCCAACTTTTTTCTATGACTTTTATTTTCCCAAAGTGACCTTTGACCCAGCAATCCAGGATGGTATATGGAACATGAGATGGGTGTATTGCCAAAACTTTAAGTTTAAGGCTAAAACATTCCATAAAATAAATACATAAATACCAAAATTTGCCATTATTTCACCAAAATTTCAGAGATTAATCTTTAAAATTTTGGGTGTAATAAATGCAAATTTGGTAAAAAATAAATAATTCCATTTAGAAGAACATTTTTTCATTGAAATTACAGTCTTTCGGTTCAAAGTTTTACTTTGTGTTATTTTATGATGAGAATGTGAAAATTTAGAAAATCAAGCATGGTGACCCCATCTTTTTTCTTTAATAGTCGCGCCAGCGGCTTACTGACTACGCATGCGCTTATTCATGCGAGTAACCGGAAGTGTACCCTTCTTTCATGGGCGCCGCCATGTTTTTTTTTTGAGTACTCGTAAATAAACAAATACGAAACAAATTACCATTATATAACATGCCTTTTATAAAATATAATTCTTTATTAGCCAGTAAATGTTAATATGTAACAGGTCTGACCTGAGAGCGAGCGCAGCGTAGTATATCGTCATTGATGTTTTCAGGCAATAGCATGCTAATTTCTGTGTTTGATGCATGATTCATAACTTAGCCATTGACTCGTTGAGGTTGAATTGTTGTCAATTGTTTTCTAGAATAACATTTATAGCAATTTAACTCGGAAATGCCAAGTTCACTAACGAAAATTATTTAAAACTGGTAAATATATGATTCCAATCAGTTTATTATATTAAACAGGGGCGGGAACAGAGGCAGTCTAATGTAAAACACGTACTTGATATTCCCGTCGGTAGCTAGCTCTCAGCACACTATTTTTAATTCTCGCGTGAGTTGACCGTTCGTTCTCGCGAGAGTAGGCTGTTTTCAAAATGGCGGCGCCTAGTGATGACCGATCCGGGCTTCAAAAGTGATCGAAAATAGTCATTTTGAAACAAATATCACACTTTCTTTGGAACAGAGAGATTCTTTTGTCGGCAATACACATTGTCGAGTAGTTTTTGTGGTAGATGATATCTTTAATTTCACGCAATCCAGGGATAGAAATACTTTTTTTTTCTTGTGGCAAAAGTTTGCCACCGGATATAAAATCAGGTGGCAATTATGAAAAATCTGGTGGCAGTTTAACACACCATGTGATCGGTATAATACAACATTTTGTCATTGCCACATACTCATTCTAATTTATAAATTCTTGAAAATATGGTGAGTCCACGTCACAAAAAGTCAACTCATACTGCAGGCCTCAAAAAAAATTTTTTCAAACTTACTAACCGTTGGACACGTGAATTTCATTTTTACTTGCCCGAGAGGAAAAATTACTTGCCCTAAATTTCTAATAACTGTACCAGTAATTTGTAACAGAGAGCAAGAGTTTGGCCATATGCAATGAATTCAAAGAGTGAAAAAACAGATTCAAACATGAACTATATCTTGTTCAAATGAAGGAATATTACCAAATCTGAAATGTCGCAGAAGAAATGTGAGAATACTTTAGTCCTTTCTATAGATTTGGCCATCTAGAAAACATCTTTGAATTTGGAATTTTTCCACAACCTAATCCAAATTAAAATGTTTGCATAAGATTAATAAGATTGTGTGATTTACAATGTGCATGGCTAGCTGCTGCACTTTATTATCAAGCTGAGATCACAAACAACTGCTCTGCTAGTGTTTATCTGCCAATGCATACGCACATGTACTGGTACATCTGCAACCTTTTACCTGCTTACATGTTTGCTCACCGAGCACAGCAGGCTTCAAAGTTTTATTTTGATAAATGTATTCGTCAAGAGAGCAGATTCAAGTTTCGTTTTCGTTACTATTCAGTGCAGATTTGTTTTCTCTAAGTGAGAGCCGATCCCTAACAACCAAGGTCACGTAATTTGAAACTGTCTGCAACTCACGCAATACGTAGCTGCAATAAGACTTATGTGGCCTCCTTGGTCGACTGAGCCCGTTTCGACTATGATGTGAACTTGTACTTTTCAACTGGGGGTTGATTTACGTTGAACAGTAAGCATTGCCGAGATCCATGGCTTCGAATAAGTTTACATCCATTTACCAAGCACATGGTGCAATAACACTATCGCGTGAAGCCGATCGACTGTCATACGACTCATACACGAAGAGAACGGCTCCCACTGTCAAGAGCATACCCTTTTACGGCACACATACAAAACAGTGAGTTCACTCCGTGTCGTCGGAGAGAACATGTCGCAAAACTCTATTTTTACGACTTTTTGTGTTTTACAACAGCAAGAACGATCATTTTGCGATGTCGGGCGGATTCTCAAGGGTTTTCAGAAAAAAAACTTCTGAGAGTTGAAGGACTTACAATGATTGTAGGCGTGCACAGACCTAATGAAATACGTTTTCAAGCTTGAATTGTCCAGAGCTTAGTTAATTCAACCGCTGGTGCACTTGCCCGCCGGACGGGAAGCATATTGATTTTACTTGCCCGAACGCAAATTCACTAGCCACGGGCGTCGGGCGATAGGAATTTTTGAGCCCTGTACTGGCTAATGAATTGCAAGTATTTATTATTATTTAATTCATGCAGGCTGCAGTTTGGCTTTGTTTTCAAAATGTCACAACATGCTTTTATCTTGTGCCGTATGACTGCATATGCGGCTATCACAGAGGGCAACAACATGTCAAGTGTACAAAAGCTGCTGTCATCGATATGGAGATTAGCCAATCACAAGTTTGGATTCACGCTATGTTTTCATTCATGCCAAAATGTCGCAATTAGTTTGGGTTTTTTTTGCTAATGAGTTTTCCGCCGTCAGACAACGCGTGTTCATTCAGTGTTCCTTCATTCCAGCCGTAGGATCGATGATATGATGACCCAAAATTAGTGGCAGAAAAATACCACCAGAAAAAATTTTGGTGGCAGATTGACAGTTTTTGGTGGCAAATGCCACCATTGCCACCGATTATTTCGAACACTGCAATCCGTGTAAAAGTATTCAAAATGGCCGCCTCCATGGAACTGTGCTCTCTTTTCAAACTCGTAGGTATATAGAGATTCCATTCTAAATTTCTTGTACACGCATTAGTCTGAATGCTCGCTTCGCGAGCGGGCCTTCGGCCGCTCTCGCTGCGCTCGCTATTATGCACCTTGTCGCTGATACAAAATATCGTTAATAGTCGCGCCGGCGGCTTATTCATAATATACTATGCGAGTAACCGGAAGTGTACCCTTCTTTCATGGGCGCCGCCATGTTTTTTTTTTGAGTACTCGTAAATAAACAAAAACGAAACAAATTACTATTATATAACATGCCATTTATAAAATATACCTCTTTTATTAGCCAGTAAATGTTATTATGCACCTTGTCGCTGATACAAAATATCGTTACTATAGATAAAGGGAGAAAACTGTCGTGCATATGAACGGGGGCATACGCAAAGAATGCTGGGATTGAATTATAGAAGAGCGCCCCCTGTGTCAATAATTAGATTCAAAAATTGCCAGTTTTTAGACGGAACGCTATAGTTTTCAGCTTGCAAGTGGAAGGTGGGCAGTGCGGTTACCATTGCAATGATAATGATTGCATAATACGCCCCTTGTTTAACGCAATAGGCTGTTATCATTGTAAAAATTGCCAATTTTTGTCCAAAATTTTTACACGCTACAGAAAATCTATACCTGCCCTGCTGCAGGGTTTGACGTCGTGTACGTACGTGAACTGCTTTCATCAGAGGGAAACTGGGCATAGTTGTCATATAAACGTTTATGAAGTAACAATTACAGTTTATCATGAATCAATACAAATAACATTGCCAATCTTTAATAACCCCTGGCGCGACACCAAGGGCTGAGCCCTATATAATATTAAATATTATTTGATTATAGTCATATGCTACAATTCCAAAATTCCTGATACTTTCAAGTCTCCTGATCTTCCATATCATGTGTTGCTCTCTCAGTCTCTGGTTTGATCTTGTGTACAAGTATATTTCACTGTCATTTGACCCAAACTTTTCATGAACTATATCAGAGTCAGAACTATCTCTATCACTGCTAGTATGCAGTGACAATGACACTGCAGTAGCAGGGCAGCTGTATTAACTTTGATAATATTGACAATGTTTTTATTCAGTTTATACAACAATGTTCTTGTTCTGCTCCCTACAGCATGTTGAACTGTCCAGTATTCAGCTTGCCAACACAGCCTGTACTGTGCATTTATACCACTGACAACTGACTGTCAGTCTGGAGTGTAAATCATTTATCACCTAATACATATTTACATAATCAGACTTATTGTCGACAAACTGAATATTGTGTGTTTCAGCATGCTGTAGGGAGACAGCAAGAAACTGTAATTGATATACTGCACAGAAATATTTAAAAAATTATCAGTGGCAGCTTCTGTCCCATTACTAGGCCCATGTGTTTTGATTTTTTTACAAAAAATCATACATGTTTAGACTTTTTTGAGATAAAAGTCATGAAATGTGACAAAATTGTTCTATATTTTGTTTAATTATTACTAATATTACAACAATTTGATGACATTAAAATGTTATTCATATCAACCAAACTTTGGAATCCAAAAATGTAAAACGTTAAAAGAAACAAAAACTTTTCAGGTCCCCCACTGCCAGAGCTGAACTTTCAAGTCCCCACCTGCATACCTAAAAAAAACCTTCAAATCCCCCCTAAATTCCTTCCCCCCCCCCCACACCCGGTCATTTTTTGTGAACGCAGTCTAAGACATAAAGAAATTTCAGTGTCATAATTGATTTGGCATTTGACATTCTGCATAATGTCAACAAATTTATATTCATTGAAGACATGTACCCTGATTGATGGAAGCAATGTTGAAACAGTTTTCCCTAAATATAATTTTTCACATTACCACTGATCTGAGTTGATTCTCTCAGACACTAATTTTTAACAACTTTGATTCACTTTCTTTATTTATTCAAGTTTTTCACACAATGCTCAAGAACATTGACAGGGCATAAAGATTCAATTTGTAGGGTGACCTGCCCCTGATATTTAAGTTTAACTTGTGAAATTATTAAGTGTTGACAGCCATAAGTAACAACTCTGAATTGTCTGTACTTAGCTACAGAGAAAACTGAGTTAATGCTAGTGAAAAGTCCTATACCGGTACAACAGTAAGTCACAGCAGCAGTATGCTATTATGGTTTTGGTAGAATTTTGTCATGAGTAATTGCTCTATTTTACCGTCAGTTATAAATATAAATAAAGTGAGAGGCACGCCAAGAGAAAGCAAATTTGCTAGCACTCTGACACATACCTCGAAGTGCAACTAAGAAACTTTTTCTGTAACTTTTTATTTGCATTTCCAGTGCCCTGTGTAATTTGCTACTCCTTTTGTTTATAGTGACCCCCTGCTTTAAAAGGGTTGCAACAAGTAAAATGCACATTGAAAATATGAAGTATGTGTTCTTCTGGTACACAGAATCACTGAATAATGAAAAAAAAAAATTACAATTACATAGTGTCTGATTTGCACTGCAAAAACAAGAAATAAACATAACATAATTGCACTAGTCAATTTGTATTAATTTCTGTATAATTTTCCTGCCATGCCATGATGGTTTGTGTCATAACCATAACAGGTCTATCTTTCTGTTTCTGATTCCCTGTATGTTGCTGTGTTGTCATAGATCTGAAATATTGGTACACAGACTCAGCTAAAAGCAGCATATTGTCTCAAAATCCTGACACTATGATTTTGCAAATTTGTCATAAACACCTACCCTGCAGGACTGGTCTTTCCTCAGCACTTGATAGGCTAACAGCGCCCTCTATCATTTAGTTATTGTGACATCAACTTGTTTGCAGTCTGTTCCTAAATTCAAATAAAACAAAAGGTAAAAGTCTAAGAAATCAACATAACATAAATGAAGTCAATCTTTTACACTTACAAGAGTGAGAGGCACTTTAACAGACAGTAGCTGTAACTTTTGATGGTTTTTTTTAGTTTTATTTTGTTTTGCACATCAATCGTCACTTCTTGTGCCATACTCCTAATGCATATTGAAACACCAACATTTTATAGTTTGCCAACTCAGAATCAATGGACATGTAAAATGCACTGTTTCTGTTCAAATTAGAATTCCAGACTGGAGTGGAATTCTTCAATTAACAATAAAAATAATATTTGAAGTTCATTCATATACAAGCTGAGTTGACATGCAGAATACCATGTATCTCAACATGTTTTTTGAGAACCATCAGACTTTCACTTTGTCTTACCTAAATCACACATCAAAGAGTCAGGTGAAGTCATTATATCAGCTGAGTTGAGGTGTGGAATACCATGTATCTCAACATGTTTTTTTGGAGATGAACAATAAGACTATAGATAACTTTAACCTTCTCAGGTGTAAATCCCTAACCAATAAGACAGGCAAAGTTACCAACAGTTTCAGCCACTGGCCCTTTTAATACAAATACATCAAATTTATCTATTTATTTATTTATTTATTTATAATCAAGCGCAAAACACAATCCATGAGATTAGGATTATTGGTAATAGTTAGTATTGAGATTTGAAAACATCAAAGCTCAAAATAAACATCAAAACAATAAACACAATGTCATTTGTCTTAAATAAACATCCATTGAAACAGTGCAATATACTAAATTCTTTCTTCTTCAACTACACTCATAACAAGTGGTGTAACAGTCAATACAGGCTAGAAATCAATACACATCATTTTTCAAGAATAACTTTGCTGGCGCCTGAAGTTTTCAATATGAACTGTCATTCCAGTCAATTCATGCTAAATTCTGCTACTTAAACTAAACTCATAACAAGAGCTTCCAAAGTCAATGCCGGTTCCAAATTGATGTATATCATTGTTTCAAAATTGACTGAGCTATCAAATTTTCAATATGAGCTGTCATTCCAGCAGAAATTTAATTCATCTCATGATAGTGTGATTGCATATTGAATACATTCATAATTCGCCAAGAGAGATAATACTACAAGTTTAACTCTGGCTGTCCAAAGTGCAAATTTGAGTCCTGCAAGCTTTAATTTATACTGTAGTGTATCCTGTAATGGGGGCTTCACTCTGTGGACTTTTCAAACTAGATCTGTGTCATCACAAATCTTAATTTTGTACGTACATGTCACTATGCAGGATATTTAGTTAAATTGCTAAATTATACAAAAATTCAACTTCTTGTAAAATCAATGTCATGTACAGAAGAACAATACACTGAATTGATGAGTTCTATGATTGACCTGAATAACAAAGAACTGATGTCAGATTTAAACTGAGATGTTTTTTAGAATACAAGTCAGACTGATCATTGTGATTCCTTTGATGTACATGCTGTGTTGGTATTTCTCAACTGACAAGATAATCTCAAACAACAATTTTTAAAAAATAAGGTTTTGAAAGAAAACCAGATTCATTCCCAGTTGTCATGAATTTTCTTAATTCATAGGATAACTCTGTACTTCATAGGATAACTCTGTACTGCAAAATGTTTTGCAAAGAATTACAATATTACAGATAAGGTAGCTGCCTATCTGAAAATCATTATAAATATTGTTTGATGAAGCAAAAATATTTTGACAACGCCAAATTGGTAATGGAGGTCAAAATAAGTGTGAAAATGAAGGTTATGTATACAGATAATAAACCTGAATATTTTTTATGTTGAGGTAAACCAAACTAAAATTTTCACTGACCCACTAAAGTACTTTCAGTGGTCTGACACCACATTTAGTACATATCCTGTATTTCTTGGTATGTGTGCTTTTAGAAAATGAACTTATACATTACGTAATACAAGACACATAATTATGAATAGAATTCAAAAGTTGCAAGGGCTGCTTATTGAAGATTTGAAATTCCAAGTGAATGCCATTTTATAGGGCCATGTATAAAAATCTATAAATAATATTTTTCCATCGTGATGATCGCAAAGACTTTGACAAAGACCATCACAGAAAACATTACAAATTTTGACTGTGAAGCCTGAGATACAATGCTTGGTCAGAGTTTTAAAATTAGATGTCCCTTACTGTGACGAAGAAGTTAAAAAAGACTCAATAAAACAAAGAAATGAGAATACTTCAAATTGCAATTTTTGGTTTGGTGATTGTACTATGTACAACTTGCACTTTGCCAATACATTATGTTCAATTATTCTTTTTTACAGTTAAGACAGCAATGTTTGAATCAAGAAGGAAAATACATAACATCAATTTTAAATTCACAGTTCCTCTCTATGTGACCCAACTAACAAGGCACTAAAATTCAATTCTCTATTGACATTTTTATGTTTTCTTTTGAAATGAATACACAAAAATTATAGACCAATAATAAATCATAAAATGGTTTGGTTTGAGTTTGTGACTCTGAGAAGCATACTAAAATACACTTTGAGCTAACTCCACACATTTTAAAATGTAAGTATTTTCAAATAGTGTTATGATTTCAACAAAACCAAAGACTGGACCACAGTTGACATAATAGACTTCATCAAAGAATATCCCTGTATGACAACTAAGTGGTCACAACAATAAACTTTATATTTACTGTCATGGTAAAATTGCAATGATAAACTCCCCAAAAGAAGTGAAAACCTACCTGTAATAGTTTTGCTTACATTGAGGTTGACATTAAAATTGTTCTGTACTTCACAGGTAAAATGGCAGTAACATTTTAATAAATTATGGATATAATCTTTCACTCCTGTCGTACAGAAAAAAATCTTAACAACAATAAATTTCAAAAAATAGAGAAGTGAAAACTTACCTGCAGTATTGTTTACATTTAGGTTGACCTTTAAACTCTTTGTTACTCCTCAGGTTCTGAGTGGACATTGCAGGTATTGGGCAGCTATGAGTCTGGTACAGAGCCAGGACAGTTTAATTCACCACGTGGTCTGGCATGGCATGGAGATCAGCTTGTGATCTGTGACACAGAAAACCATCGTATACAAATACTCAATAAGAAGAAGGTGGTCATAGAAATTATCAGATTTGATGGTCAGTTTGACAAAGAATTCAAGCCATGGGATGTGGCCATATCCCCTGATGGTCACTTCTTTATCACTGACATCGGTAATAACCAAATAATTATTTGTGACCAAAATAAAAAAATTATTCAAATTATTCCCCAAAGTGCAGACATTGAGGTTAGGAGCATTACTGTAACGGCAGTATTTATTATTGTCACTGACAGAAAAGGTAAAAGTTTGATCAAATACAACATCAAAGATGGAAAACTTGTTGCAAGAGTCAGTGATAAATTCAGTGATCCATTCTCTGTAATGGCTACTAGCAACAACCATCTCTTAGTGTCAGATAGAGACAAACATGTCATTCATGTTTTAGATTCTGATTTGAATTTTCTGAATTCATATCGCAATGATAGGTTACAGTCTCCACGAGGCTTGGATGTCGATTCACACGGCAATATTTATATTTGTACATGGGAGAGTAATGGCATTGTAAAACTGAGATCTGATGGACAATTGGATTGTGTATTATTTGAAGGTGAATTGTATTACCCAGAGTTCATTGCAGTCAATGATGACATCACAACAACAATTGCTCTCACAGAGTGGACGTCGTCCTCCACCAAATCAGAGTATACTCTGTATCAACATAGATATGCATTACAATCTCATCAAAATATCACCATTTTTAACACATTTTTCACATCCTACACCCCAAGTTTGGACTAAAAATCTCTTGTCCTCAACTCGACACAGAACTTCATGTGCATCCGGATCAGAATTGTGAAAATTTTGGTGAAAAATTCAGGAATTTTTTGAAAATGCATTGAAAGCAATGGACGGTCTGCATCAGTGACGTCATCGATTGTTTTGTTGACTTCAAGTAAAGTAGGTCAGTAGGTTTTCTCCATTTTTCTCAAAATGCAGAAATTTTAGGCATCAAGTGTGGGCTAAAAATTTCTTGTTCACAATCGATGGACACGTTTATGGTGGTTGAAAACCAAATTTTAAAAATTTGGGTGAAAAATTTCTGACATTTTCATAAATGCATTGATTGCAATGAGCAGTTTGAATTGGTGACGTCACTGGAATGCCAAGTAAAGTTGGTCATGATAAGAATTTCTCAATTTTTGGAAGAATTACAAAATTAAGACATCAAGTGTGGGCTAAAATTTTATTTAGTATATGTCGCTAGACTTGTCTATAGTGACAAGAATCCATGATGAGAATTTTTTGTGAACAAAATATATCATAATGAATGAATGAAAACAATCAATTGATTCTTGAAAATGCAATGTTTAAAATTCAATCATTAAAATTTAAAAATGGTTTTCGGACTTAAAATTGATTTCCGGACTTTGTATGGATTGACTGTTTTCATTGAAAAGAAAAAAACAACGATTTTCTAGTTTTCCAAACTCCCAACAATGGAATATTTTGATGAGATTGTGTATTGGACTGTCCTGACAAACCATCAGATCTCAATTACACCAGAGACAAACGACCGGTACGGTTGATTTGTCAGTGAAATGTACTTGTAAAACATTACCTGTATATCCTGTGATAACTCCTGCATAATATGCAACAAATATTTCCATCCGATCGGAATGGTAAATTCCAAACTGTCCATGATTTGACAGAGAGCAAGTGATGGCCAGCAGGGATGGCCGGCCATGAAAACTTGTGAAGCCCAGTGAAGCCGGATTTCGTGACAGCGCCTCCTCTGGCAAATCATGAGATTCTTTTGAAAAAGGGCGCTGTGACGCTCATCGCAGGAAATTTACATCCGCAGTTTCTTATAGGAAGGCTGTGGCTTCACAAGGTAAAATATGGATGCAGCCAACAATGAAATTTCCAGAAATATGAACAAAAGATAGTTTTGCTTTAAAATATGTTACTCAGATATGTTTTGAAAAGAATAAAACTGGTTTTGGGAAAGCAAAAGCTGTTGTAATTGATTTACCGAAAGTCTTCTCTTTGACGTTTTCGATCTTAAAGTACACATGGCTTGCAATGTCAATGCATTGTAGAGGAAAATAGTAGATATGTAATCCGTTATATTGTATTTGCTGTACTCTTAAAATAGGGCAAGGTTCTCTAAAAGAACTTAAAGTATAGAGTTTTGTTCGTATGTCGCAATTCATTTCTTTTCGGTCATTTATGCCCGGATTGTCATAAAATAAGCAAAAGCTAGCGCAGTATAATTTTTGTGACACCGATTTAAGCAGTCCTAAACTTGAGTCGTACATGTGTAACATCTTTATGCTGATGATTAATTTATCGTTGTCTTAACGTTTTCCAAGGGCAGATAGAACGGTATATATTCATTGATAAATTTGCAGTGCATTGCATTGTCAGTATTAAAACTAGAAATTCTTGCTTGGACTGTAATTTTCAGTTTTCTATTCAAAGGCTAGAAACCGTGTGTGCTTCATTTCATTATAGTTCATAGTATACAGTCTTATCATCCTGAAAATAGACATGTATATTTAACTTTCATTTGTATCCAGGATCAGCGTGAAGATTTGTTCACTTTTTTTCTGTCACCAACATTCAACGATTACTGACTTATACATGTGTAAATGAATTGCGCAATAATGTAGATTTACCATTTCGATTGCTACTGAAACTGTTGTCAATCACTGTAAACTGACAAAACATATCCCACTTCCACGCAATGTAAGTCGCAATGTACACTTTCATATTCTGTGATGTAATTCTTGCATTAAATGTATCAAACACGAAATCGTTTGTTTCACTTTATTTTTGAATTCGTGACGAATAAAAATGCAACATAGAGTTTTTTTGCAATATCACAATGAATATTGAAACATTTCGATTAAATAAGACGATATGACGTTGGAAAGCAAAATTTCCTCAAAGACTAAAGCAGATGTTAGAGTTAGTCGGCCCGAGATATCTCACTGATCCCATAACGGTTAGAAACTCTATGAAAGGATACAACATCTGCCTTACTTGAATTTCTTGCATTTGCCATTTCTTGACCTGGAAAACATGTTTATCGTTTGTCTATTGACTGTGAATTCCCTAAGCGTAACTTCAACTGTTTAATTTTTTTCCTTAGAGGTTGGTGTGAATGACATCTATGTTCCTTTCAATCTCCTGTCCCCCCCCCAAACTGACATGAATGTACAAACATCATTAATTGGACGATTTCGATGTTCTGTTGTAACATCTTCCCAATGACAGTAATATAGTTAAACCTGTCGGTGTGCGCTTTTTCCTGTAGTCCGTGCAGAACGCAACTATTTGTCTTCACGTCATCCGATATGAAGATGAACGCCAGACATATTTGTCCGCATTATTTTGTCCACGAAGCCCAACAACTTGTAAATGAACTCGCGTAAATTGAAAAGGGAGGATCAAGGTCACAAGAAAAATATTGAACACTTTCGAACTCTCTGTAGGAAAGTGAGGTCGTAATCCCATCAAAGTATATATTTTCTGAAAGCCTATAGATATTGGCAAATGCTGTAATTGAATAAACTCTTAAAATCATTTTTTATATTTCCATGCACTATAGGTACAATGCCATATTCAGCACATTAGCGTAGAGGGCGACATAACGTTAAAGGGACCACCAAACGGTTCATGCACACAAGCGTGACGATATCGCTCTCAACGACCTCAGGGCACGATACTTTATCTGCGTGATAATTAATGCGCGACGTTGAAAATAGACAAATAAAAGTGTGAAATTGGCATTTTCTGAAAGTTTAACTTGTCGAATTCTCTTACATTCCCAAAATTGCCCGATGTTAAGATATGAATTTAAATAATAACATATTTGACAGCAATCCTGCAGATGGTGACATTGTCCTGGAGGTCCTTTTACTGTCATCGTGAGTTTTTAGGAGAACCGTTTCACATTCTCTGTAGTCTGTTATTTAAGCAATAACCCCCGCCGCAGGAGGGTATACACGAGATTTTGGTACAATGCGCGACATATAGCACGAGCCAATAGGCGAGTGCTATATGGAGCGAATTGTACCAAAATCGAGTGTATACCCGACTGCGAAGGGGGTTATTACTACTATATAGTAAAAAGAATTCAGGTTGACCTATTTACGCCCGGATCTTTTTTTCACCCCGTTCTCCAAGCACAGATCGTAAAGAGAACCTGTTTTGTGGCCACACATTCTCTTCTCATTCAGGAACACGGTGGTACAGAAATATGTTGATGAAAATTCATTATTTTGATAAAAAATGCGATTTTTCAAAATCTCTCGCAAAATCCCGTGTACTCTCGCTTACCCTAACAATTGACGGTGCCCCCTCGCGAGAAATTATCATAAAGACAAATATAAACAAACACAATCGCATTTTAATGAGGTACATTTGGTATGTTTCTTGTGGATTATTTTGACATTCACCTGGTTTAATTTGTTTGCTTAAATTATCTCCGTGTTTGCGATTAATAATTATAAAATCCCGTCTCCGGTGGGGGGCTCGTGACCGACTTTTTGTTTGTAAGTGCGCCCGACCGCTATACGTGACCCCCGTCGCTTACCCCTATGTTCTAACGGAACAAATTCAGCACAAACGAAAACCGCTAATTTCAAGTATCTTTACGCGTATAATGTCTCGAAACATGTTAATTTACTCCAGCGATACCTTTGTTTACTCGTCCCGTCTTTAAAATTGTGAATGGGTTTGATTTAATGTGAATTAGCGACATCAAACGAACACTCCGGACAAGCCGCGGAGTTGCACCCCCGACGATGTTTCGCCTGTGCAGACAAACATGAACCTGTGACCGAAACGGTATACGCTCATAAAAGAGGCGTAGATTTAGATCAATAGATAGAAATATGATAGGAGCCATGAAATTTTAAAAATTATAACCTTTAACCATCATGAACTATTGAAAACTTCCAATTTTTAAACGATATTTCGATTTCGCGCGCGTCGCCCAGTCGGTCGCCCAGACGTACAATGAGGTCAACGAACTCCTATGTATTTTGCAAGCCGATGAAAGGCGCGCCGTATCTCCTGGCCTGGGAAAACGTATATTTATGTGCATATCGCGCAAAGTGAGGAGTTTGTGAAAGGATGTTTGGATAATAATGTCAGAAAGATAAAGTTTTACAATGAGTAGGATGTAGTGTATTTCTTTTCAAGTATTGCTGTCAAATTGCCGTGATTAAACACATCCAGTCCGGCCGGGGCTGACACCGGGATGGAGTGGCGAAGGTCGATCATCACACGAAAGGACGTGAAAATGTTCTTATGCGACGTAGTCCGTCCCTTGGTTTATGGAGCATAAGCTTATTATTTACACGATTGGAAATGTGTGATTTACAAAATATCCGCAAAAAGTAATGCGAGATAGTAGTAAGAAAACTTTACATGGTATGATCTATCAACGCCAACGCCGGTCTCTGGGGTAAATATTGTCGAGGCCGCGGGTGATCGTACTCAAACATCCCCCAGCTCTCGCTTTGTTCAAAGTTGTGACTTGGCATCAATGAATGACTTTCCTTCAGGATGTCTATAAAATAAATCCAAACTATCATTGGATGATATTTTAAAAATAAAGCCCTCCCATATCCCTCTGGTTGATTGTCTTCTCTAAAACTTGCGCCATGATTGGCCCTTTCCGAATTTTGTCTCAATTTTATACCACGTGGGGGAAGTTCATCAACAACAAGGTCTGTGAGTGGTTCACAAATTGCAACTTTCGTCTCACAAGATTGTCAATCAAACAGTGTGGCGTCCCATAACGTTTTGTCGCCGCACTCGTACTCCAGGGTGAAAAAGAATCACTTTGCGAGCAGACAACGAACATCTAACGCCGCACATCGAGTCAGAAAATCCTATCGAAAGTACTGAATCGTTTTTTTTTACTCACCAATCCGAATTTATTCTACCTTCTTTTCTACACTGAACTAATTTTAATCAACTAACCACATTAGCCTACGGCGAAGTTATATTTTGGTTTTATCATACATTTTACACTTTACCAATTATCTGTGATGACAAAATGCAGAAAAAAATGAATATTCGATGCCTAAAGGTTTTATTACATTTTTCAATCTGCAGCATCAATGACTGATTGCCAATCTGAGACTCAAACTCCAACAAAAATAGTTCTGGGTCAAAATTGGTAAATACTCATTAACATAAAGGAATGGCATAATGTTTTTGGTATTGCACTGCAGTGCAAATACCGGTAGTACGAGCGGGCTTCGATGCAAGTAAACTGTGGTACATATTGTAAAGTATTTTTTCGCTCAGACAAGTTTATAGACTGCGTCTGAGGTCATGACCTTTATCCAACCCAAGAGACGTACGAGGCACACTCAGCATGCTCAGTAATAACTGGCAACAATTTCAAAAAAGTGATTTGGAGACGAATATGTGCTTGAAGACGTAGATATTTAGTGAATATCACTTGGAATTTTGTGTCCTAATTGACTACATGCAAAGTAGAATTAATGATATTAAGCTGAAGTTCAGATCCCAAAGAAAATTTATAACCTAGTAGACAGAGCCGGACTCATTGAACAATCTTCAAAAATTAGCACAATCAAATGGAATACAAAAGAAATTCAAAGAAAAAAATTGAGTATAATGATACTAAACACTAGGACGTAATCTAAATTCAGTATTGAATTACTAACTATTCCAAGGCAAAGCACTTCAGCAATTTTGGATCTGACGCTTCGCTTCTCAATCGTTTTGGTAGCGCAGAAGCTCTTACGCAACATAATCGGGAACTATTTCACTCAGCAGGGTTTTGCGAAGCATCTTGTTACTATTATATTATATCAACTTGTGTGTCTTTGTCGTCTTGGTCCGGCATTTTCGTCAGTTTCAGCCCAAAATGCAGAAAACGGACGTCTGAGAGATCGAACGTCGGAAAATCATCGCCCAAGACCGAGCATTTTTATAAGTTTGGATTACGTTGACAACACACGAACACAATATCCTACGATAACATACGCATTACGTTCATCAAAATTTCATTAATATTTACATGCAACACGAACTGCTTCAGACACAGAAATGCGTCAAGAGTTCAAAGCAAAAGAAAAAGTAACAATTTTTTTTTGTAAATTTACATAAAAACAATAGCGCTGGCTTTTTTGGCGTAGTACACTAAAAATAGATTTGTCTCATTCACTGTCAGTCCGGTGTGCGCCAACCGTCGTAACATTCAGACAGAGGAGGTGGTGCAGTGGGGTTACAGGTTCTATTTTTGATGGATATTTTGGATGGATAATTTGTGCCAGAAAACGTGCAGTTTTGAAATAATCAAGACATGGATTACGGCGACTGTATGAACAGTTGTAATATGCGAGTGTGTTGCCCGATTCAGCGAGAGCTGGAACTGACACAGCGATTTTCGTCGCAGTCGCCAGGAATGATCGCATTGTTATTTTGAACTTCTTCAAGTTCTTGGGCTACATCGTTAGAACACCCTGGTCTGTTACAGCCCAAACTTTAGGAAGGAATATCTGACGTACCGTTACTGTGAGGAAGTTTCAATTTATTTGTGTATGAACGAATACTAGTAGTAGCTTCGTTTTAATAGAGCGGTATGTCGCGTCTCGACTCCTGCTGAATCGATCAAGCAAACTACACAGTGCGCTGTTACCCTATACAATTTTGTACATCATCATACCAAAATAAATGTGTTGCTTCGGAGATTTCTTTCATCATAGACCGCTTATTTTCACCAAGAGGTGAGTTACAGAACCATACTTTATCTCTGTATCGAAATTCGAACTCGGTCTTTGAAACAAAGCGGACTGTTTCGGATTAAAGCGCAGTGGTCGTCGCGCTGCGCGCGCGTGATTTTTTTGTTGATAAACATAAATTTTTGTAAACATAAGTCTCAACTCTCAACTTCAATAGGACTGAGATGGGAGCAGTCCCCCACTTTGTTAAGGCCTTTGTAAGACTCAACATCATGCAATGGTAAAATATTAAGATCGGAAACGAACTTCAGTGGTGTATTTCTATCTATAAACTCTTGTAGAGCTACGAACATTGGGACACTAGACTCAGCACATTATGTCGCTGAGTTTACTGCACGCAGACACAGTGAACAAAAAGGTTGATCGCGCGCGATCACGCTGGTTATACACAATGCTATGGTACAGTACAGTGAAAATACATAACTAAAATTGTAAACATTGCCTATATATGTAGACCAGCAACAAGCACAATGCCTAACACATACACTCAAGACCATGATCGGCAAGCCAGAGCAGGACACGGGAGATGTTGTTGGGAGACGGTCACCGCGTTGACGTACACGGATATAGAGAATCCGGTCCCACAACGTACCGCCCGCGACGACTTGGCCCACAACCAACTGTTGATCACCATGCCTTACTTCTCCTAGTATTACGTGGTTAGAAATAGTGAAAATGACAGGAAACAATAGACAAAACGAGCGGGTTTTCGCGGCATTTGGGAGGAAAATTGCACGGCTACACCGTGCATCTACGTATCGAGAGATCCTGTGCCCCGGTCCTGTGCACGGTCATGGCAGTGATCCACCGCTAGCTTGTGCAGGCCTACCGGTGCTGGGCAAACTTCGTTGTTGTACCTCCTGATTGCCGGGTAGGTCTGAATCCTCTTTCAAGAGAGATAACCCCAGATAACAAGAAGACCTATGAAAGATCCTTCGCTTGACTTGATACCTGTACTCGGAATTCTCGTTTGCACCCCAAAACGGGGTAAACTTTGTAGTTGAGTTGGATTCTCCACAGCCGAGTGTAGCGCGCCATATACCCGGTTTGACACGGACGTTCATACAGACCACGGAACGGAACAGATGCAGAGATGCTTCTTGCTGCAGCGGGCATTGCTCTGCGAGCTGTAGATTTCTGTAGTTTGGGTTGTTGTCTTTGTACTCCTGTCGGGCCTCTTGAAATGAAAGCTCTCGTCCTTGCTAGCGATGTCGAAAACTAGAGCCCGGTCGTTGATAGTCTGTTGGCTATACATGCGTACATGCGTACGTCTAGCTCTATGGCTCGAGCGATAACAGTAGCCGAGCCCCATTCAACTGATTCAAGAAAATCATGAGCAAATGTTATCTCAATCCAGCGTGCAATTATTGTTCAATATTTAGCAGATATTTAACTTAGATTAATTGACCTTCTATTGCGTGTTACATTTGGTTAGTTGGTATGCTTGTGACAGATCAGCCGCCATTTTAACAAGCGGCAATATCGCAAACATTAGTCAACCCGTAACATGTGCGGCGTTCTTGGATTTGTTTACAACAGAGGGGGACCCCCTCAGGAGGATGCGCAGCGCGACGACCACTGCGCTATGGTTAAAATGCACCGACCGGGCAATTTTCAAAAATGCCGGTTTAGGGCCCGTTTTACCACTGCTATCAGTGCTAAAACACTATTTAGCATCGCTCTCGTCCAATCAGAATGGCGCATGGTAGCATGATATAATATAATACTACCTTAATAGTGACTAGGGTCCACTGGCTCCATCAAGTTGTGCGGTAAACTATCACAAGGAGTGTCTTACCTTAGTTATACCTGGCGGCAAAATCTCTACTCTCGCGGATTTTGCCAATGAGACCAACGTTTTTGATCAAAATGCTAACCTTAGCACCTCTCATGAGGTTTCGCCAATACAGGGATAGAAATACTTTTTATATTTCTTGTGGCAAAAGTTTGCCACCGGATATAAAATCAGGTGGCAATTATGAAAAATCTGGTGGCAGTTTAACACACCATGTGATCGGTATAATACAACATTTTGTCATTGCCACATACTCATTCTAATTTATAAATTCTTGAAAATATGGTGAGTCCACGTCACAAAAAGTCAACTCATACTGCAGGCCTCAAAAAAATTTTTTTCAAACTTACTAACCGTTGGACACATGAATTTCATTTTTACTTGCCCGAGAGGAAAATTACTTGCCCTAAATTTCTAATAACTGTACCAGTAATTTGTAACAGAGAGCAAGAGTTTGGCCATATGCAATGAATTCAAAGAGTGAAAAAACAGATTCAAACATGAACTATATCTTGTTCAAATGAAGGAATATTACCAAATCTGAAATGTCGCAGAAGAAATGTGAGAATACTTTAGTCCTTTCTATAGATTTGGCCATCTAGAAAACATCTTTGAATTTGGAATTTTTCCACAACCTAATCCAAATTAAAATCTTTGCATAAGATTAATAAGATTGTGTGATTTACAATGTGCATGGCTAGCTGCTGCACTTTATTATCAAGCTGAGATCACAAACAACTGCTCTGCTAGTGTTTATCTGCCAATGCATACGCACATGTACTGGTACATCTGCAACCCTTTTACCTGTTTACATGTTTGCTCACCGAGCACAGCAGGCCTTCAAAGTTTTATTTTGATAAATGTATTCGTCAAGAGAGCAGATTCAAGTTTCGTTTTCGTTACTATTCAGTGCAGATTTGTTTTCTCTAAGTGAGAGCCGATCCCTAACAACCAAGGTCACGTAATTTGAAACTGTCTGCAACTCACGCATACGTAGCTGCAATAAGACTTATGTGGCCTCCTTGGTCGACTGAGCCCGTTTCGACTATGATGTGAACTTGTACTTTTTCAACTGGGGGTTGATTTACGTTGAACAGTAAGCATTGCCGAGATCCATGGCTTCGAATAAGTTTACATCCATTTACCAAGCACATGGTGCAATAACACTATCGCGTGAAGCCGATCGACTGTCATACGACTCATACACGAAGAGAACGGCTCCCACTGTCAAGAGCATACCCTTTTACGGCACACATACAAAACAGTGAGTTCACTCCGTGTCGTCGGAGAGAACATGTCGCAAAACTCTATTTTTACGACTTTTTGTGTTTTACAACAGCAAGAACGATCATTTTGCGATGTCGGGCGGATTCTCAGGGTTTTCAGAAAAAAACTTCTGAGAGTTGAAGGACTTACAATGATTGTAGGCGTGCACAGACCTAATGAAATACGTTGTCAAGCTTGAATTGTCCAGAGCTTAGTTAATTCAGCCGCTGGTGCACTTGCCCGCCGGACGGGAAGCATATTGATTTTACTTGCGCGAACGCAAAATTCACTAGCCACGGGCGTCGGGCGATAGGAATTTTTGAGCCCTGTACTGGCTAATGAATTGCAAGTATTTATTATTATTTAATTCATGCAGGCTGCAGTTTGGCTTTGTTTTCAAAATGTCACAACATGCTTTTATCTTGTGCCGTATGACTGCATATGCGGCTATCACAGAGGGCAACAACATGTCAAGTGTACAAAAGCTGCTGTCATCGATATGGAGATTAGCCAATCACAAGTTTGGATTCACGCTATGTTTTCATTCATGCCAAAATGTCGCAATTAGTTTGGGGTTTTTTGGCTAATGAGTTTTCCGCCGTCAGACAACGCGTGTTCATTCAGTGTTCCTTCATTCCAGCCGTAGGATCGATGATATGATGACCCAAAATTTAGTGGCAGAAAAATACCACCAGAAAAAATTTTGGTGGCAGATTGACAGTTTTTGGTGGCAAATGCCACCATTGCCACCGATTATTTCGAACACTGCAATATATATATATGCACACGGGTGAAAGATCATTTCATTGCCCTCTGAAGGTTAATATTCATTCTTGGCATTGTAGTGTACATGTGGGTGCGTTTTACATTTGAATGGCGGACACATTGTATATGATATTGTAGCAGATGTAGACTTGCTCAAAGTCTGTTGGTATATAAATATCAAAACAGAGTAAATTAAGTAATAACGTTCAGCAGACTGTCGCTTTACTGGAAGGCTATTGCGTACATCACGGTGAGTACGCGATGCTAGGCCATGCAGCCAGTATTACTGCTTCCGAGAACAGCCATGTGACTGGAATCATTCTTTACTAGATGTTTAAGTAAGAAGTTCTGTGATCCCGAAACATCGGATCCGGAGTAGTCTTACATTATCGTCGTATGGCGAAATAATCGTAGTCGCGGTTTCAAAAATTTCTAAAAAATGGTTTTGCGGAAAACAGTATTCAACAAAATTCGTGTAAATAACGATTTATCTGCACTGTTTATATTTCATAAATATTAGTGATTCCGTTAATATGGAATTTTCTAGGGAAAGATTTTGAAGATCAATCGAGTCCTTATAGAGCTACATTTTAACAGTTCAGCATTTGCAAGGGTCAATGAGATTATTACAGAGATTAAACAATCATATTGTATTCACTGATAAAACATCAAGATGGAAATGATCATCTAAACAGAAAGAGTGAATAGCAGTGATGAAACCAAGGAAGAAAATCATCTGCAGGAAACAGACACTGCATTTCATCGTATGAAATCCCGATATTAAACGTATGTAAGTTGATGTGTGATGGGATCTTATATAGTCAACATAACATGAAATATGGCACTGCGCATGCGTAGCTTCACACTTTGAAGGTGAAATGAACACGTCAACAAGAAAACACACTATGATGGTTGGATAGGGAGGGCATATGATCCATTTCGTTTTATGATGACTGCATGGAATCCTTGTAAAACTTCAACAGGCAAGTCTGGTTGAATTGGGGGATTCTATTACATCGTCACACTCAAGGGATCACATGATATGATATTCCAAAGCAAAAGATGTGTGAATGAAACAATGTTTGAATGATGCAAGATGGTATGTGTATTGTCAAAATTACACAGAACGAAAATAATTGCCAGCACAACAGACATATGAGAGTATCATACTCTATTACTCTCAACAACAAAGATTTTATTCAATCTAAACTTCCATTACATTGTTGGCAAAATCAACAGCATCCTCAACTATTGGTTTGTCATCATTTTTTAAATGTTGATGATGATACCAGAATATATTCAATATGCACAAATTTCTTTTTGGCCAAAAATATGACAACTGTGCTAACATTGAGACTTTCAAACTTAGCCTGTTGATTCAACATCTGATGCAGTCAAGACTTCATGAATCCATCGACTTATTGAAACCTTTCTTTGAGGCACCCTTGAAATAAGAAAACTAATTGTCATTGTATGCTGCCCTCCACGGTCAGATGAAGTGTATTACTTCAATGAGGGAAAGGCAGATTTCAACAACCTTTTAAGAACAATTCATACCGATCTCCAGGATAATGTAAACCTACAGCATTTCCCGGTGATTTCCTGTATTGTACACACCAGCTTAACTTATAGTGAAGTTGTCATTGTCTTGAGTTTTTGTATGTTGACACAAACTGCCAACAGATGAGCGACATGAACAATGCTATCGATACATCTATTTTGCCTGTCTCGATCTCAGTATCTGGTTTGAATGCTTCTGAACAGAATGTTGTCTTTTAAAAGATCTATACCGACTAACAATCGTTGAAACGACAAACAGGAAAAAGAGCTGATCAATTTACAAAGCCGAAATGTTACACTTGATCGTTGGTCCTCCATAGGTATTGTTGATCATGATTATGACGTGTTGACATTAACATTTAACATTTTCTTTCTATTAAGTATCGGCCACGCGTTTTTGAACAATTCTCCTCGACTGATAAAGAATCATTATTGGTAAAACTAAAGCTTCCAGCAACCAACATTTATATAACTGTGTACTTCTAACTTTTATTTTATTGGATGATAATCAATAATTTCCAGTTGAATTAAAATAAAGGTATCAACTTTATATTTTGAGGCTTGCGAACAAGAAGCAGTATGGGGTGTGGCTTTAAAAAACTCAGCATTTCACAGAATAATGTTACACACACCGATAATTATTTATTTCATCAATCTGTTAATAACTATCTTTTTCCGTGGCAGTTGTCGGCGGTCGATTTTTCCATCGATTCCTACAGGGAAATTATCAAAGATATCAAAATGTACTGCTCTTGTTTTTGTACTTTTTGGCCGGAGGCCAGTAGTACTGAAATAAATCTATCTATCTAATTATCAAAGAAAAGGACGTACTTTGGAACATAATTATCGTCAAGTTTTTCCTTCAATATTTCAATCATTTTTTTCTTCCGTTGATTTTACACCAGGACGCAGTACAATTAACACACAGATAAAAATCATTGACAATTGCTCATCTGTGACAGCTACTGCTTGACACATTTCATTTCTGCTTGACACATTGGAGTGACCGACCAAGTGTCTCTCTTTCTATAGGATAGATTGTCTCAGCATTCCTTGCCATACGTATACAATCATCTTTCCTCCCAAGATGCTGAATTCTTCCGTCATCAAACATGATTCCAACATCTCCAGTCATAAACCATCCACTCTGAGTTTTTACAGCAAACACAATTGGAACTATTTTGTGATTATAAGATCTTGAGCATTTTGTTGTAATCTATTTAAAAATCACGAATCTAACAGTGCTTTTGTGTGAAGACGAGGGCAAATTTTATAAATTATTGATAATTGCACGATCATCAAATACACCTATAACAAATTTTACATTTTGTCTAGCTTTTCGCACTCTCAGGAAAGGAGACCCCATTAAATGTAACTGATTTGTCAATTTTGTTTAGGTTTAAGTGAAAACAAATTTCCTTTCCAAGGCTGATTTGTAGGCATTTGCTTTTCTCACCGAACGATGCATGATAAAATTTTAAATTTTCGATAGTAAAGTGGCCTTCTACCTCTACCCAAATCAGTTCTGCTGTAGTGTTTGTTTTTTTTGGTGATCTCTCTTTGAAATGATTTGGTAGATGTTAAGAAAATGACTTGTACATTTATTTATTTCATATACAAGGAATGAGACCTGGTAAATTTGATAAAACTACCCTTTTCTTGTGCTTGTGCTAATTAATGCTGGAAAATTTTTAAAAATCACTGAACTATTTCAGCCCTTCTATAAAAAATGAACTCTTTTTGGTAGATTCAAAGAAATGTAATCAATATCATTTCTCTGTTGAAACCTTAAAATATTAACGGCAAAAACCAACAGTTTTTGTCTGGAATCTTTAGGGACTGTGCAGAGATGTCTTTGCAGCTTTCAGGGACCACTCCGAGGAGACCCTAAATCTTTTAGAGACCACACTGACATGACCTTGAAACTTTCAGGGACCACCCAGATGAGTCCTTGAAACTTTTAGGGACCACCCAGGTGTGACCCTGAATCTTTCAAGGACATCCTGACGTGACATTGAAACTTTCAGGAACAACCCAGATGAGTCCTTGAAACTTCAGGGACCACCCAGATGAGTCCTTGAAACTTTCAGGGACCACCCAGATGTGACCCTGAATCGTTCAAGGACTATCCTGGTGTGACCTCGAAACTTTCAGGGACCACCCAGATGAGACCCTGAACCTTTCAAGGACTATCCTGATGTGACCTTCGCTCGTCAGCTTGTGCATTCACAAGCATTACTTGGTAAAGCTGACAGGCAGACTAATCACTGAAAAGATTTGGTCCAACTTCCTGCACATACAGCGTCAATATTCATGACGGTCGAAACTAAGATTATGTAATGGCTTAACACAGCGTCCTCATCGCTCCCATGTGTGACTGGTCGGCCGGCTCCAAAACACGTCTTTGCATATTTATCACGCGACGAGATCTACAAGGCATGTTCTTCCCGGCATAAATGTGATAAACTGGGCAGTGGCTGAACCTTCAGTCGACTTAGACGAGCAAGCCTTGACGATTAATGGTAATTTACTCGCTGGTTGAAGTATGCTGTTACTGGCCGACGCGCCGCTGGTCTGAACAGTAAACAATTAATTATTCGCAAACAATCAGTTCATAATGGCACATTCCATTTTAACCTACAGGGGCATCTAGGTTGTGCGATTGTGTAAGGTCCCGGGTAAGGTACATGTTTGCTCTTTTATGCTGTAAATTTTTCCCACCATTTAAAATACTGTGGTTGTATGTTACAGTCTTCATGATTAATTTGGAGATGTAGTCAATGATACTTTTCTCATTAAGCGAGACACCGAATCGTACACCAACTAATATGGTCCTTGCTAATTTACATAGTAAAGGTCACGGGTCACATTGTTGTGAGGCTCTGCATTGTTTCAAGTCGAGTGTGTAAACAGCGTGATGTTTGTATGGATTTTGACTACTGCACTAATTCCGAGCGGGAAAGGTTGCCGATTCTGAATGTAGGACGTCCATTACCCCAATTATTTAATGACAGGACTACATGGAAAGCAACGGAATACTGGATATTTCCGACGAATTTGATGCTGTTACCACGGTCCTTTGTGGAGTGACACTTACAGTGCTGTTCCGATCTCGACAATGATGTCAGCGACTGCGATTGTAGCGTGAACATGACTAAGACTATGAGTCCTTGAAACTTTCAGAGACCAACCTGAGGTGTCCCCGAATCTTTCAAGGACTATCCTAATGTGACCTTGAATCTTTCAAAAACCGCCATTGCAAGACGAGTCTTTGAAACATTCAAGGACCACCCTGATGTGTCCCTGGATCTTTTAGAGACCACTCTGATGTGACCTTGAAACTTCCAGGGACCACCCGGATGAGTCCTTGAAACTTTCAGGGACCAGCCTGAGGTGCCCCTGAATTTTTCAAGGACTATCCTAATGTGACCTTGAAACTTTCAGGGACCACCCAGATGAGTCCTTGAAACTTTCGGGGACCACCCTGATGTGTCTCTTAATCTTTTTAAGGGACCACTTAGATATGACCCCTAAACATTTTTAAGGACTGGCCTAGAGAGGCACTTTGAAATAGTATAGAACCAATCAGATATGATCCCGAAACCTTCAAATGCATCCAGGTCCTCTAAATAATACAGCAATCATCAAGTTTTGACCTTTAATCTTGACATTTTCAAGAATGTGTATCAATGAGATGAATGATCCTTAAAAAATTGTCAAAAAGGATAAATTTACAATTTTTGAAAAGCAGATGGCTTTAAATACTACAATTTTTTAAATACTACTTTAACATTTAATTCAATAATTACAGTTTTGATGTTTTCACTAGAAAAATTGATAATTACTAAATGCTTTGAGTAAACCCTCTCTTAGAGAGCACATTCTGTGACTTTTACTGTTCATCTTATAATCACAAAATAGTTCCAATTGTGTTACGCAGATGTCGTGTCTTCATCGCCATGGTAACACCGAAATACAGTTGGACCACGGACGCATATTTCCCCTTTATTGTTGATAGGAAGTATACGGAGATTTCGTCGACTATCTTCACTTCAGAGTGCGCTATTGGCCGATCAACAGTCCGGATTGTGTCATCGATTGAGTCGTTGACACGATGTGACGTGACCAGAAATGCTTCTGTCATCCCGTAAGTGTTTCGTACGTTTGGAGTCAGGATCTTCATCAGTTTGTCGAGTGTAGGTTGTTGTAAAATATTTCCTCCAATGAATACTAATCTCATCGATGGTAGGTCATATGTATCTGACAGGTTAGCTATCTGAAACGCACGGGCTGGATACTCTCTAAGATATGAAGAAGTGTTTTGACGTCAGCTGACTCGGTCAGGACAAGTCTGTCGCCATCCGTCACCATTGGAGCAAGGAGAGTTTCAAATACTACAGAAAATATATCCTCAAAGAAGAGATGGCAACCAGCTAATCCATCGTTGCTCTCTGAGTGAATTTTTGAAGCAGAGATGAAACTTTCGACCAGAGAGTGAACTACGGCCTTCTGTGATCCAGTACTACCTGAGGTGATATAGATGACACAGGGATCTTCTGGCTGAATTTCATTTCCCATAATATCAAGTTGAGAATTTCCTCCCCCTTCGCACATGCGTATGACTTCGTTCATAGCAAAGCAGGCGCCTTTACTCTCTCCAGAATCAATGTTGATGAAAAATCGAATACTTGGAAGGGGTCGCAAGCAAGATGGAATACCGGATTCTTCAACACCTGGAGCGTTTTCTTTTATGACTGCTTGAAAACTGTTATCAAAGATCATTGCTGCACAGCCAGTATCGTTTACTTGTCGTGTTAGCTGGTCCACCTTTGAGAATGGACGAAGTCGAGCAGCTACAAGGCCAGTTTTAACAGCACCTAAGTAAGCCACGACGAATTCATATCTTTTGCTGGTAAGTATTCCCAACTTTTCACCTTTCTGAAGACCGAGCTGTATCAGTCCTTTGGCGAATCCATCGATTTGAAGTCTCAATTTTGTATAGGTTAGTCTTCTTATTTCACCATTTTGTTCATAAACTTTGTACTGTATTGGTTAGCAATGTACACCCGACACAACTCAACTACTAACGGATAAACTGGTAGCAGCGCTCATCAAAAATAGCTTGGGGGGGGGGGGTTGCGCAAAGTGACAGAGAAATGCAATGCAATGTTGGTATGGTGAGATGAATTAGCTTGCCCGGAAACCGTATCTCAAAGTGAACATTACAATTTACACGAGGAAAGAAGTGAGTAAGGATGATAAAGTGGGGATTTTGATCACAATATGTCTTCTAGGAAATCGGTTTTTGTTTATATGCGGTTACTGTATATGAGAATCGCATACATCGTACGCTCTTTTGTCAGAAATAAGCCGTCCTTGAGATGTGCAAACCGGCAAACGAACAAAAAACGGACAGACAGACATAAACACAGACATTGCTGCGACATTAGCTCACGTGGGTTTACACGTAAGCCCAAAACTCCGTTGGCTATGCGAGTCCGAAACGAGTAAATATTGCTCTATATAGGCAGAAGTGAATCAATGAATTATTTTATATCATGAATATTATGAACCATTTTATACAAAAAACGATAAGAATAACCTTTGTCATTGACCTTTTTCCCACTATAATAATATAAGACAAGAAGTCTTTGTAATGTTTTCTTTTTTTCATGTATTTGGGCACAGTCCCTCATATGAAATTGTACCGCTTTCTAAAAGTGACTAATAAGCCCGTTGAGGCTTGGTGTAATGTCACTAGTCACTATAATAAATATCTATCTATCTATCTATCTATTTATCTTACCAATTTGTTAATTTCTTGAGATATCGCGCCAAGAGACAAAGAAACAGACAGATAGACAGACAGACATGCAGACAGACAGAAAGACAGGCATGCAAACATACACACAGACATTGCTATGACATTAGTTCACGTGTATCTACACGTTAGCTAAAAACTCCATTGGCTAAGCAATACGGAAACTTGAGTAAATATTTCTTTACATATGGAAAAGAGAATCAATGAATTATTTTCTGTGACAGATTTATTAATTCGAATCGAATGCAACAAACGGTTGAATTTAATTTACTTCTTGAATATAATTGCCTCATTTACGTCCTGTGGATCCGAAGAAATACATTAGAAACGCCAAAATTATGGGTACCCCTGTTAACTATCATACATTTAAGTAAACCCCTCTCTAACACAGGAATTTGACATTGTGATTTACACCCCGCCCCAACTTGGAAAAGTTAAATGTCAAAACAAGCTTTTGTATAATTTACGGATACATGTACATCTATAGTAAAACCCTTTCCAATCCCGGTTTAGCCTGTTACATATTTTACCATCAATTACGGTTGAAAAGCTGAAACCAACTAAGAAAATTAAAAGTCTCAAGAGATGACAGAAAAGCTCATCCATCATATTGTTTAATTTAGATGGCCATTGTTAATTGAGTTTCACTTTATTGAACTTCACTAAAATAAATATAAATTTCTGTGATAATATAGGTCGAATTCACAGCAATTCAGTTTTATCCTAGATTCTGTGCACTATAATAGTATCTGCTGAGAGCATTCCTCCATTATGACCTAGCTCTCCTTCCACCTCTGTATTTATAAAACTGTGTCAGTTTTAATATAAAGAGTATTTCATGCTTGTCTATCATTTTGTATCTTTTTATAGCTGCACCAACAGATTCAGTACAACCCCTCCCCAAAAAAACAGGTAGCCCCTTCTTATTCTTCTCCGGATTTAAGTTACCCTCCCTGTATAATTTTTAAGTGACGCGCTGATTCCTCCCCCGGCCGTACATAATGGCCGACCCCCTAAACGGGGATCCTCGCATCAAAGTTAAGAATATCTCTCACTTTGAAATTATTTCCTATAGTTTGCCTCTACCTGACCCGCGTAAGCTAAAGGTCAAATATCTGTAACCGGAACGACATATCTTGAGATCAAAATATGGTGATGTGGTACGCGTTACAACGACATTTGTGTAGACGATATGTGGTCATATATGTAAATCATCTGCTATTCTTACAACGTTAACTGAAAGATTGAGTGAACGCAGACCTTATATTTGGCTGACATGTGACACATTTATTGACAGCCTGAGAAATCCTGTTGTCTGGTTTATTTCCTCACAGTAAGATACACTTATATTTGAGAGCTCAACGTGACGTTCTAGTCTTAAATTCGCTAATGTCGAAGTGAATGGATGTTTCACAAACCTTCTTCTTAGCGATTATGGAGAACATAGATCACTTTGAGATTATGAATATCAAACGCACCATCATACTGAATCGATGGATATCTTTGAATATCTTAACACCGTCATAAATCATATTTAAAGGGAACTTTACTGATGAAATGTACACATGTTATTTCCCAACAACGTACTGAAGTCACAGACTGGTACCACGATAACCATGTTGATACCATCGCTTGGTGTTGAGATAAAATTGCTACTGACGACGACATTCTGAAGCTGTTTTACCTTACCAACACTGTTTGTTTTCGTATGCCACCATGTCTGCGAACACGGTTGCTGTACTTATTCTATCGTGTTGTAAGTATATTTTAGTCTTTTAGTCATTCCTCAATGTTTATTAGACCCTAACCGTGTGGTGGATTTACTCGGAATAACAATTATTCTGAGTACGTAAGCTCTCTACGGTGTGTATATGGAAATTAGTCTGTGTTGGAAACGGTGATATGAAAACGTTTAATTTTCGATCTTAAGAGTTACAGTCTAGTATTTTGATATTTTTACCGACGCTTCTTTTATCTGAAAAATCCAAACATACACTACAAACCCTTTCATACTGATCAGTATTTGAACTACGCGTGTCATCGCCCATTAAAATAGGGATTTCGAGTTTGTATCCAACCGAGTGGATTACATAGAATGCGATCGTTTGTGAAAGAGAAAAAAACAGCAACTCTCTCGCAAAATGTGCTTTTTTTCGTGGACGTTTAATCGAGTCTAAAAAACAGAGACCATGTGAAAAGTGCATATTGGCTGCGATCGTGAACGACAGATCGTTTTGGCATATCATAATGGCATCTCTGAGGCCCTAAACCTGTATGATAAATTCTATCATGGCATGATGGTTTGTTTAGAGGGCTCTGATGTAAATTACAATATTTATCTATTGTAATCAGATTACCCTCTTGAAATAAGTATAATAATAATAATAATAAGAGGCAGACACTTCACAAGTGAACGATAGAATGACATAATTGTGTGTCGAGATCGGGTCAATAGCTTTATGGAGGTTGTACCAACTTACTGTGCTATGGGAAATTTCAGTGTCAAAACAGTTCTCTGTGACATATTCTTTGCTTTGACTTGCCCTGTAGTATAAAGACTGTTTTTGAGAGGGGGGGGGGGTTAAAAGTTATAATTAATTAATACTTCATTTCTGTTTGTGCGTTTAAGCAACCGACAAAAAATGATATAAAATTTAATTTCTAACAAATCAGAACACACTAGTACTCTTTGCATTGAAATTTTCATTCGAAACATTTTTGCTGACAAATAGTTGTTCGAGAACGAGGTGTAACATCGCAATTTGAAGCTTGTTGCTTTAGTTTGCGCAAATGTCGCAGACATACAACTGTTCACTATATTATGTTTGAAATTTAGACTAAGCGGCTATGTCAGACTTGATTGGTTGATTGGTAGGGAGTTTTAATCTATTTTATATCTTAAATGGATGGTCAATAAACAAATACATATTTTGATAACCGTTTTTTCTCGCATCCTTGGTTTTATAACAACAACTTTGGTAGCACATAATACTAGAGGTATTTGAATACAAGTCTCGCATCGATTCTTTCACTTTCCGTTATGTACGCTGAGGTGACATAGCTTGCAATTATATATATTAGGAAGAAATGAAATGAAAATATTTCATCATCATATTTTATAGTTCTCTTTAAATCTGGTGCAAGTACAACTGTGAGTGGCCCGACTGAGACACTGTACATTAATGCAGGAGAGTCTGCATCATTCAACTGCGTTGTTACCTGGGATACCAGTCCTGGCATCCACTCAATTCTCTGGGGAAGAAGCTTGGATGATGGTAGTAAATGGAACAACATAGCAGCGTGTTTCAATGTTGATGAAAGTTGCTTATTTGTTGATGGACTACAAACTGTGTATTCCATTGAACGTAGTGGGCAAGCTAATCACGTCTTCAAACTTAGCGTGACGTCAGCAACACTGAATGAAGACGCACACTATGACTGCTGGCCTTTCGTTGATGGTCGACCTACAGCTCCTCATGCAAGACTGTACGTTTTAAGTGAGTTAAGTTTATATTAAAAGGATAATTCGATCGCCCTGTGCAAGAGGGCCTCCTAACGTCTCAAATCATATTATTACCTATTTGGTAAAGGTGTGTGTCTTTTTAAAGTCTTATTGCCGCACCCTCTATCCCCAATAAAATGTAATTACATTACAAAGAACGTTTCCTTCTATTATTATTTTTATGAAAAATAGCTACCAGTTGAAATGCAAAGCGGTCAACATAATTTTGGAGCTTTTTCACTTTTCTTCTCTTATTTGGAAGTAACCTGACGAATCAGTTTATTCCTACAATTATAATTCAATGATATAAAAAGAGAAGCAGATGAGAATATACTTTTAGATGAAATCGACATCACTTCACTATCCATTTTTTCCAAATTAGTTCCAATCGTGTTATATATATATATATATATATATATATATATATATATATATATATATATATATATATATATATATATATATATATATATATATATATATATATATATATATGCTTGTAGTGACTTACGAACTGATGAGATGTTCAGAGTCTACCTTATTTCCAATCCCAACATTGATTGACGGCGACGTTTCGGTATGACTAGCACACCTTTTTCAAGCACTGATGATAATAAAACCAGAACAAAGCATGGTGTAATGCGCATGTCTGCATAGTAAATCATAAAAGTCACATGACAACGCTAATTTTGGATGCCTGATGGTTCATAGTCATTAAGTCCGTTTGGATACATTGTCCCAGCTCTTGAGATCCAAAGACTTTCCAGGTGTTTTGTAGTTTCTGGATCATTGCCACGAACAAGGCAGAACATATATATAAAAATAACTATATCTATATATATATATATATATATATATATATATATATATATTATATATATATATATATATATATATATATTTGTGCGTGTGTGTGTGTGTGTACTGCAACGGGGAATTATTTCTCTATCCAGATCCTTTGAAAACTTTTCAGCCGACTTTATCAATCGTGTTTATTAGCACTACTACGCATGCGTGATCGTAAAACATTATCCAGATTCGATCGAAACTGCTGATACCGTCCTCCGCCCCGATTCCACGTTTGTGTTTGTGTTCTTATGTCTATCGCTTCCTTTATAACTCAATCCGACTCCCGATCCAAGATTTTGTCATTTTCTACCATGGAATTAATGCCCGATCCTTGCGAGGAGCATAGGCTTTCAAGCAGCGGCACTTCGGGTGTTTGTAAACATACTTACAGTAATTCTGCGTGTTATAATTTCATTCAGAAGATATGGAAGTTCTGGATAGAGAAATAATTCTCCGGTGCAGTACAAAGAATTGAGGTACAAAGAGGCAAACATCATAAACAAAACAAAACTTTATTGTACTCCGCGTTTTCTGATACCGAAACTTACTTACTACGAAATTCCATAGGAAAAAGACATATTACTATAATAATAATTGTGACACCATGGCAGTATAAGCTTGTAATCAAGAGATCTGTTAGGGCACACCAATATTTTGAAACCCTCAAGCTGACTCCAAAACTAGGCCTTGACCTCACCCTCCTTGATAGATAGTCACTTTCTTTACTTCTGGCCCATGGTTTTCCTGATGTTTTCGGAGTGGCTAGTCGCCAGGATGTCATTTGAAGTGTGCAAATGTTGGAATTCGGCGTTATTTCAACACATAACTTTTACAACTGCAGGTGATTTGACATGTTGCAGAAGATCCCATATACCTTAATTGTTATACAATTCTCTTGAGAAGGAATGATTGTTTTTATATGCACAAATTTTCAGATCAAGTAACCAGTACTACCATCAATGAATCTGAAGATCCAAAAACAGTCGAATCTGGTACTCCAGTGATCATTACATGTACGACAACATCCGGGAACCCTCCAGCTGATCTACTGTGGACAATAGGAGACAATGACATCACACATTTTAGTGACAAGACAGCACAGAGACCGGAGATGACACCAGACTATACGACACAGAAAGTAATCTCATGTATGCATTCAATGCTTCTGATGACCAGCAGAATTTAAAGTGTCAATCATTTCAACATGAAATCTTGACAGCCAGAAGTTCAGAGATTTTAATGAATATTGAACGTAAGTATCTGTCACGGTCAATCAACGAAAAACTGTAATTATGGCATAAAATAATCCGCAACTGCTCATTCGCGTTATTATTCTGAAGTTATGGTCTTGGGGACAAAACAACAATTAGGTAAAATAACACGCAAGCATATTGATATCGGAGGTAATCAGATCAAATTACGGTTCATCACGTCCGCAATCTTGGAGGCTGGCTCGACTCAAATCTATCGATGTCTTTTCACGTTAACCAAGTTTTCAAGAAAGTCAACCATAACTTATATAATCTACGTCGTATTCGTAAATACTTGAATCAGAAAGCTTGTGAAACTTTGGTCCATTCTCTCGTCAGTTCTCATCTTGATTATGCAAATCTGATATTGTATGGAATGCCGTAGTACTTGTTCGATCGATTGCAGCGAGTACAGAATAATGCCGCACGACTATAGTAAAAGGTTTGAGAAAAAAGTGACAGAATATCACAATCTCTCATAAAGCTTCACTGGCTGCCTGTACAGGCGAGAGTTAATTTTAACGTAATTTTGCGAGATTTTAAAGCCTTGAATAGCAAAACACTTACGTATGCAGGATTTGTTCACACCTATTAGCAATTCACGTTACAATTTACGTAACGATAGTATTCACAATCTTCTTGTAACTTGTTCATTTAATACACTCAACGTAACAACAGAGCGCTCACTATTTTTGGGCCAAAGCTATAGAACTCAATTCCCAGACAATGAAAGTTAACCACTGACGTGAACTAAAAACACATTTGTTTTAACAGTACTATATATTGTAGAGACCAAATGCAATGTGCTTTTTTACTAACAGCTTTAGCCCAACTTTTAACATTGTATCCCGTTTTATTTTTCGTTTTCGGCTGTGATTTTGAACTTGCAGACTTTTGTATGGTTTATTTTTATTATGTGTAGCGCTTTTGGATATTTAGGAATAGAAAAGGCGCTCTAGAAAATAAATAAACTTCAAACTTTATTCCGACTATTTTCCTATTTTTGGCACGTCTTTTGGAACTCTGCCATAATCATCAGTACTGATTCATTCAAAAAGACGTGTGTAATTACATCCGTATTCATCATTGAGTTTTGTCTGTGATTCTACGTTAAACTTTACATTTTCACTTTATGCCAAAGTAATTAAATTCTTTGTTTTGCCTCCCCAACCGCGTAGGTTTTTAAGGTTTTCATGAAAAACACACACATGTATTTGAATAGGAAATGTTAGGACATTACCGCTTAGCTTTTGTGAACTAAAATTTTGCTACAATTTTTTATGTGCGCAATCAAATTACATTGTGTTAATTTTCTTGTGTGTGTTTTTCAGCCGCTTAGACGCGTACCTTTCCCATTTTGAGTGGACGCAAAACAAAGAATTTAATTACTCTGGCCTTATGCCACGAAGCAGTAAAACTTATTATTATATAAACCTACTAGTGATCAATCGATTAGAAGTGCTTGGATTGAATGAAATATAACTATTGCAAAAGCGGAATAATACGGAATAAATGCTGGCTAAGTGATTCCTGTGATTCCTGTTTCGGCATTCTTCAATTCTTTACACGTTTGCCAATTCATTTGTAAACGTCTTTAGAATCAGGACGTGGGGTATCAGTAACGAAATCACAAATGTTTCAATTGGCATTTTTAGCATACGATATTATGTTTTCAACAAAAAAGAACCTAAAGTAAAATATTTTCATCATTTTTCTTTGGGGAGGATAGACGACGTAAATCGTTCCTTACACACACCATGCAGAAACAAACAGACACTGCGTCTAGACATGGTATGAAGGTTTAGTCTTCGAGATGTCCATATAAGCATCATATTTTGATCGTTATATTTATTCTTTGTTTAAGATGCCCCTTTAATCCACGCCATTGGTGTGGAAAGCTGGGAAGGCAACACAGTAAGTGTGGAATGTGATGTAAGTGCCAATCCTGATGACGTCACATATTCCTGGGAGAGTGATGATGGACAGACTGGAGGTAATTCCAGGACATGGACATTGACAGATGAAGATGGTGACGATGAAGTCACTGTGACTTTTAATGCAAGTAACGTGAAGGGAGAAACATCCCTGACAGATGTTGTGAAAAAACCTTGTGAGTACGATATATCCTTTAATTTTTCGTTACATCTCTATACACTGAAATGCTAGGTGTCAGCCCGTCAGGTTAGCTACAGGTACGACAAGGAAAATTGAACATGTTCCTAAAATCGTGTAATGTAGTCAAATGAAGATTAAAAATCGTTTTTGGTGAGCATGTGTTATTTAAAACCAAGCCTCAACCCTTGTGTGTCCATATGTGCGTGTCTGTGTATGTGTGTGTATTCAAACGGTGAAAAGTTCACCATGTTCGTTTTAACCGTTTTCAAAATTTATAATTTTTCTTAGCAGACAGCATATGCATGTCATTTCGCAAAGGTGATCGTCTTGTTAGTCGTTTAAGACGTCCCTATTACCTAGACAGTGTTACCGAAATAGTATTCGTCCTTGACATTACTATAACTTTACACGATTTTAAGCTCCAAGTAACGTAACTCTCACTCTGGAAGGAACTGCAGGGTCATGTTGTTAAATGTATAACTTCTTGTGAGCGGAGAGGGATAGAAATGGCTGTAGCAAAGCTGTAAACATTCGCTAGTAGTGTAGAGGTACATGATTTCATCTTCCTTTCACTAGTGACTGAATTTCACTTAATTGAGATAAATTTGTGTTTACTTATGAAACCATCCAATCTCTATAACCTCTTATGTCACAGTAGTGTTCTGACTGTACGTAAACTGTATTCAAGTGTCTATACATGTGGTGAGTCAGTGTATGACCTCTCACAGTCTGCGTTTTAACTCTTGGTATTGGGAATGTATAGCGTAGATTTTATTTTCCTTTCTTAATGAGTATAGATGTTATGATCAAAAACTATGAAATATATATATATATATATATATATATATATATATATATATATGAATATATATATATACATATATATATATATATATATATATATATATATATATATATATATATATATATATATATATATATATAAGTGTGTACTCAGGTACATCTACTGAAAATGCAGGCTGTTGAAAATAAGGCATTAATCAGTCCGGGTCAGCTCCAAAATGGAGACGCTATACCATAATATTTTCCCCTCTCATTAGCCAATCAGCGGCCAGCGCGCCATCAGTAAAAACTGTATTTCCTGGCAACCTCCACATGCGTCCTTCGTTACGTACGCCATACTGTGTCGAACTCCCGCGCCGTATTCTGTCATAATGTCGAACAGTTGTGTGGCCACTCTGTCAAAACACAATTTCAAAATCGCGTACCAGTTTTATTCTGGCGAAGACAACCAAACCCCATATATCGCTGTGATTCCTAGACTCTGGCTTGAAGTCCTGCGAAATATAAATCGTGTACCTACACAGATCGTTCAGAATACCCCATTTGTATCGGAGATGGCAGCGATACAAATTCTACCGTATGGGGAACAGTTGTGTGGCCACTCTATCAACATATTTTCAAAATCGCGTACCATTTTTAGTCTGCGTTTGACAACTACAAAACAGGTATCGTTTTAAAGCTCTGACATTGCTCTTCTTTCTTGCAAAATGTTATACGCGTACCTACACAAATAACCTTTATAACAGTATTTCTAATAGAGATGACGAACATCCACAAAATGATTCTCGGTACTTGAGCGAAATCGATAAACTTGGGGTAGAAAGAAATCGTCAATATTTCGAATATTTGTTCACTAATCGGACTCCTTGTTGGACATGACCTTCTGCAGAACACGTGGATTATGTTGACTGTCGAAATTCGTCGAAATTCACAAGACAGGGGCTTAATAAGCGCCCAAAACTGCCGATCACACTTGGTGGGTAATTTGTGACCCAGCGTGACCTGTACTTTATTAATGATGTAATCTGGTCGATGATTGGCTGAATGCCGGAATACATTATCATAATGAGTCTCCAATTTGGAGCTGACCCGGACTGTTAATAGGTACACATACCTGTACCACATGTATTATTGGATCTACATGTTTTTCAAAATTCTTAAATTTGTTAGGTGCCTTATAATGTTGCAATATTACAAATTACTCATACAACAAGTCTTCGACTTAAAAGAAAAGCAGATGAGCTTACATATGCAGATTAAACCGACATTACTTCTCCATCCAATTATCCCAATTTAGTTCCGATTGTTTTCGAATGTCGAATATTGCCACAATGCAAACTTACGGTCATGAAATATTATCAGTGCTGGTCCAGACTCTGGCACATGAAGAGTAACTACGTCATTATAGGAGGCATCTACGACCTCAAGACCCATCAGGAGTTCATGACTTCCATAAACCCCTCAAGATGCATGGAATATGATTCTAACCCGAACCTGATAGTACTAACTTTTGCATAATTACATTTCTATATTTTAGTTGGCCTCTTGGTTTTTTGCAACAAGTGCAGCCAAATTGGTATATATGAAAATGTATTCAGAAATGACATGTCAAACAAACAGAGCCGATGATCTGGCTTTATTCTGTCACATTACAGAATGATGGACCCTGATGACAGCACATTGACATAAATCAAATCCCAAATGAGCAGAAATCGAAGCTACTTTAATTCATATGCTTTCTATAAATGTTAGGGACATATTATCCATAAGTGTTTCATTTTAAACATGGAACAGAATTTCTCGAGAAAATAGTGAGATTTCTTCTTAACTATATTGGAAACTGTTGTATAAACTACAAACATCTGCCCTCAACACCAGCGAAAAAGTTAATTAACCTTGACATAGTGCCATTATTTATTTTATCAAATTCAAATAAAATATGTTTCATCTTACCGTATTTGTTGTTTGAAATTTATGTCCTTTTTAAAATATGTTTAATTATGACGTTGTCAAAGACAACATGTACCTTTAAGATTCCAAGACAAGAAATTGACTTTTTTAATCTAAAAATTCTCTATTGGTTAATCAGCTCAGAACCCCTGTAAATTTTACATTTTCTGAAAGCCTAGATATATAGAGACACATTTTAGTAACCACAGTGTCACCATCGCTTACATAACTATCACGTGAGATGTAATTTGCATAACCTTTCAACAATTTGTTTTCCCTATGTTTTGTCTCAATACTTCTAAATATCTGACTCAAACTTGCTGGAATGCAAGCTGTCACAACGCTCTTCAAAGTGTGTCTCAGATTTTTTTATCTTGCTTAGTTTTTGAGCACAATTTTAAAGAAAATTAATTAGGATTAAATTCGTCGCTCTGGAAGTTTTTCTGGCATAAAAATTGTTTAAGAAGGTTTAAAAAAATTCTGAGACACACTTCGGAAGATCCTTAAGACAGCTTGCATTCAAACAAATTTAATTTGAGTCTCAAAGCATCGCAACAAAACAGAATGAAAACCGATTTTTGAAAGTTATGCAAAATTAGCTGTCACGTGATAGGTATGTAATTAATGGTGACACTATTGTGACTAAAATGTTATCCTATATCTAGCCTTTCCAAAAATATATAATTCACAGGGGTTCTGAGCTTGTTGTCCACTAGAGAATCGTTAGCTTAAAGAGGTCGATTTCTTGTCTTTGAACGTTAAAGTGAGTTTCGAAGTTATGACGAGGTATTCTGTTTTTTTCTTTGTGTCCTCCTGTTTGTTATCATGTCTTTCAACAGATTATTTTATTTTCTTTGATTTCTGCAAATGACCATATCAAAATTGGTTTGTTCACAGATGTGCCGACAGTAATCAGTACCACGGATAATCCGTATACGGCAAATGAAGGTGATAAAGTTGAGCTCTCTTGTGAAACTGATGCTGAGCCTCCATTCCAAGAAAGAATTATCTGGGAATGGTTGCAACAAGAGCAAGATGGTTTTGTCCCTGTTAACACATCTTCTGATAGATATGAAATTACTCCAGAGAGTGGTGGTGAAAAAGAAACAACACTAACGATATCTAGTGTCCAAATTATTCATGCCAACACCTACGTCTGCAAGCTTGGAGAGTCGACTGTAAATATTACAGTCATTGTTACAGGTCAGAGTTCCACTCTCAAATATATTCTTTACTTGTAACTGGTTTGGCTTTGGTTGATCGCTTTGCATGGCAGCATTTGAAGTATCGTCCATTTGATTGTTAAACACATGTTTCATAAGGCTTATATTTGATTCGGTAATGTA
This sequence comes from Ptychodera flava, assembly GCF_041260155.1. Lineage (NCBI taxonomy): Eukaryota > Metazoa > Hemichordata > Enteropneusta > Ptychoderidae > Ptychodera > Ptychodera flava. The sequence continues at coordinate 10,683,160 of NW_027248279.1, forward strand.
AACACATCGTTGAAATTCACCCATGCCACATCCACAGTCAAACTTGAGAGACCTCAAATCTACATCGATAATGTACTCGTCATGTCATATCACTAGATTTTCTTTAGTTTAATCCATGGGTTATTATCAAATATATTATAGTTTTGTGATAAATATCAGTGAATTTTGTGACGTCATACCCCTGATTATTACTGATAATGTATCCGATTATTTAGCATTGCGGCCCTTCAGCGAGCACAGCAATACAATTTTTTTTGAAAACGAAAAAATGACTGCGCATTTAAAAGGAGGGAAAGTATTGGACAAACCATGTAATACACAAAACGACAAATCTTGATAATGGTGCATAATATCTATAATAATGTCTTACTGTACGATTTATCAATTTTTTTTAGTCCTCCCGCATGAAATCTTTGTCTGCTCTGTCTGGCTTGCGCTCAGCATGCCGCTGCATGCAGTGCACTGTACCACTACAAGTACTACGATTTTACAGCATGGCTCGCTTCGTTGCCGTATAGGTGAAACAGACCTCATAATAGGTGAAACAGACCTCATAATATCAGTACAATTGCAAACTCCTAGACGATACTGGGTTTGACACATGGCATATTATTATGCATGACAGTGGCCATGTAAACTATGCAAGCGTGAAAGGCTACTCGAACCAGCCATAAACGAGCCAAAAACGGTATGCGCTTCATCGACCTTGACCGGAAGTGTCTACGGAAATTTAACTACGAGCCATTCAAAGTCTCGGTCCAAGGTCAGCTACTGCCAACAATCATAACGACCGAGGACTCTTCGTTGATCTAACATCTCAGCCACCTAGCATCGTTTTTTTCCCCTTGTCATTGGTTTCACCTAGACTGAAAGATTCAGTCGTGTGCGGGCGCTCCTACGGCCCTTTACTACAAAGGGTCGTAAGCCGCAGAGCGCCGGAGCCTTGCCTTGTTCTCAACATCGAGACAGACCCTCCCGTATGTTTGTCAACTTGTTCCTTCAAGAACCCCTTTGCGTCGAGTTTTCCCGTTCGCCGAAATAAAATCGCTCTCCTCAAGAAGCCATCGAAAATTAAATTTATAGACACAATTATTAATGAAATTTGAACATTTGAATAACATTGTTGAACTCTGTTGAGATCGTTTGCAATTGAATGCTGATGATCGTATTGATCAGCTATTGATCAGCTTTTCGTCATGCTGATGTCGATGCATGAACATTCCGTTTTCTTTCATATGTCTGGCATTTCACCGTGTCGGCAAGGTGATGTTGCAAGTTCGATATAGGCGGTAGTGATGCAATTCCTTTTCATTTCCTTCGAAAATACATCGTCTGCTCATTTTTTTTGTGTTGAACGTGCGTGTTCAGTGCAGTGCAGTGTGGAGTGCGTCTTAAGTGTACAGATTCAGGGCCGATCATGCCGGACAAAGCTCACTGGCTGCAAACTCACTTTAAATTTCCTTAATTATTCGTTTTGTACATTTAAAAATTCACTGGCATTGCCGAAGCTATAAATAATAGCAATAATGCACCCCCTCCCAGGCCACAATGGACTCAAGCAAACTTTGCACTCACATGTACTTCGCCTCGTACATTATGTCGTGCAAAGTTTGCTTTCGTTCATTATGGGCCGGGAGCCTGAGGGGTACATTATTGCTTAAGCACTTTATCTTTTACGTGTCCCCCTTTCACTACATGTTACTGTTAAGCACTTGGTCATTTCTTTTTACTCCCATAGCTGCTGTCGTCCGGTTAGCAGACAAAAGCAGATAGAAACAAGGATAAAATCCCAAGGCTTAAGAGTTTATGACACAGGCAAGCAACAATTGAATAGCTAAACACTGGGTATAATCGACAAAATCCACAAATTTACATATCTCAAAAATCAATGCATTGTGCCATCACTTAAATCAGACAAACAAGGGCGCACTGTCACCTGAAGCGTATTGGACATAAATCCATATTTATTACTAAGAATTTCTTGCCTAAAAGACGAATGCACAGAATGTGGATACATTTCTAAGCACCGACTCTATTTGAACGAATTACTATCGGTATAATCTTGGAAGAATGTCATGTCAATTGCAATGATATCTCTCTTTATACAACAACTCTCTTGTCGAGTCCTGAAGATAGATTGTTTAACTTTTCAGAATAAGAGCGTCATAAGACACTGTAATAATTAATATGAGTATAATACAAAGTATAATTGGTGAATTGCTTGTAGATCACGAAATAACATTGCTACTAATTCTATTAAACTTTGACATTACATTTGATATATTGACTCATAAGAAACATAATTATAGGATAAAGCCCGAGTACGAGGGCTCTTCTGGTATATAAAGTCCAACCCAACGATAAAATGTCGAGGCCGCAGGCCGAGACATTTTATCGTAGGGTTGGACTTTATATACCAGAAGAGCCCGAGTATGAGGTTTTATCCGACTTAAAAACTATCGCCCCTAACTGATATATTTTCGTTTTCAATGTATTTACGTCAACCGTCCCCTTTGTCAATGTAACATGTTTAGGATATGAATTAAAACTTTTATTTGTGAAATAGCCTTCCAATGTAATGGAACATCCTATAAATGCCCTAGGGCACATTATATAAATGCCCTAGGGCACAGCAGATTTTGTGTTGCAGCTGGTTTCCGCTGTATTACCAAATTTGAATATTAAAACGTACCAGATGTCTACAGAATATGACATGTTCACTTTTGATTGGACAGTACTTTACTACGGCGCTGTCATTCGTTTCTGGAATTTGGTGACCAGGGCTTTACGTGTAAATAAAACACCCTGAATTGAGCACTCTGATTGGTCAATCAACAGTGGATAGTTTTTAATTATAGTTAAGGAATGATGAATTTACTTGGTATTCAGATTAAATTTCATTTATTGGTGTCACAGTTCCTCCTCTGTTGTCAATGATGAATATAACCCAATCAGATATCTTTGAAAGACTTTGAAAAAACTTCGGTGAAAAGCCGTTATTTGCCATTAATTCCAGAAACAAATATATATTTTTGTTACGCAGCTGTATATGATATTCTTAGAGATGTATCCGATATGATTACTTCTAAAACAACATTAACGAAACGTAACTATTACAACATTTCGAAAAAATGAATGATAGAAATATTTATATTAATAATAATAACAAGGCAGTATTGCTGAAGGCAATGAGTACTTGGGCCGTGATAGAGTAATTTTGAGGACAATATATACTACTATTCAAATATGGTCTTGAATTTCCTCCTGTCAATGAGGCATTTGATTAACTGGTTATTAAACGAAGCAATGGCATGACAACGGCAAAATATGTCTAGCAACTTTTGTGGAGTTTGAGGCAGGGGTTCTTTATTTATAGCGGGAATTGCTTAAACTCCTTAAATATTCAAATTACAGCAAATTTCTTTTGTTCTCAATGGTTGATGTCTAATATTTAGATGGGCATATTTAGATTTCTACCCTATAGTTATCCCTATATACCAAAAATCGGACATCCAGCTCTATTGGCTTGCTCAGAATTAGATATGCGCATAATTAATGAGGTACAATATGTGGTGTCATAAGGTGTCCCATCATACCATTTATGAAGGATGTAGCACTTGTGGTTACTGAGTTGTGGACAAATATATATTTGAGGTCAAAGGTCATTGAGGTCACGTCACATTTTGTCATAATAATTGTATTGCTAAGTTATTCCTATATACCAAAAATTAGACCTCTAGCTCTATTGGCGCGCTCAAAATTATATATGCACATAATTAATGAGGTACAATATGTGGTGTCATAAGGTGTCCCATCATACCATTTATGAAGGATGTAGCACTTGTGGTTACTGAGTTGTGGACAAATATATATATTTGAGGTCAAAGGTCATTGAGGTCACGTCACATTTTGTCATAATAATTGTATTGCTAAGTTATTCCTATATACCAAAAATCAGACCTCTAGCTCTATTGGCTCGCTCAAAATAAGATATGCACATAATTAATGATGTACAATATATGGTGTCATAAGGTGTCCTTTCATACCAAATATGAAGGGTGTAGCACTTGTGGTTACTGAGTTGTGGACAAATATGTATATTTGAGGTCAAAGGTCATTGAGGTCACGTGAAGTTTTGTCAAACAAATTATATTGTTAATTTATCCCTATATACCAGAAATCAGACCTCTTGCTCTATTGGCTCGCTCATAATTAGATATGCACATAATTAATGGAGTACAATATGGGCATCATAAGGTGTCCCGTCATACCAAATATGAAAGGTTTAGCACTTGTGGTTACTGAGTCATGGACAATAATGTATATTTGAGGTCAAAGGTCACCAAGGTCACATGATATTTTGTCAAAATGTCTGAGATATCTGCGTGAACCGATGGACTCACTGATGCACTCACTGACGGATATGAGCCAATCTATAAGCCCCCTGGACTTTATCCGTGGGGACAAAAAAACTGTGTCACTGCATCCTTTAGGCAATATGAATACCATGAGAAACTAAATTTTTATTTTTCTTGGCATCATACATGCGAGTCTATGGAGAACTGCCTTATACATGGGAGTCTATGGAGGTGTAAACTAAAAAGTCCTCTAACACGGCCAAATTTGATAGCATTGTGAAACAAATCGACGTGCATCTGTATGGGGTTGGGTACTGTAGGCGTGAACGGACGGACGGACGCACGGACATGACCAAACCTATAAGTCCCTCGGACTTCGTCCGTGGTGATTAAAAACAACGCAACAGTTATTACAGCTACACCGGCGGTAGGTTCATATCCAGAGCCCCGTACGGTCTGCCGCCGTCGCTTGAAAACAATCTCATGCACCCGGCCATATGGGCAGCTGGCCGGATCACAGTCGCTCGAGAGCTATTCAGCTCTGGGACTATTCGCCCCATAGACGAGTATACAGAAGCGAGGTATTTCTCGCTTCTGTATACTCGTCTATGGGGCGAATAGTCCCAGAGCTGAATAGCTCTCGAGCGACTGTGGCCGGATGCATGACTTCCCGGAGAAGGCGAGCTATCACGTTCAAGCTTAGGATTATTTGTCGATCAAATTCAGTAAATTTACCTTACCTAGATGAAATTTTGTCTATAGGCTGAAATTTCGCCGAAGTTTGACAAAATTACATCGATTTTTCAGGTTCATATGCGACATTTTTTAGTTTTGAGTGCAGACAGAAATAAGTTTTGAGGCAACATGGCTGCGACCCCATGTTGACCCCTAGCCCTGCGTACGATGCTATGTGCTACAGCTAACACACAGCATCGTACGCAGGGCCAGCGAGAGAGTTGCCGACATCGACGGTTATTTACGAGAAGTGAATAAAAGACTGTCATTTTTGGAAGCGATCGAGTAGCTGAGGTTGGCTGGGATACGACTTGGGCCCAAGAACGCTGAATTTCGGCAGTAATTTGGCTTTTTACGTCAAGTCCCAAAATGGATTTGAAGTCACCGACCCAACGTACGGGTCTTTGCAGGGCTGTCGGGGCGGTTAGCTGAAGCGGAACACACAGCATCGTACGCAGGGCTAGTTGACCCCCAAGTGAAAATGTGTTCGCGATCAAATCTTCCTATATTTTTTTCAGAATTTTCAACAAAATCATTGCTTCTTACATCTTTTGTAAAATATAAAATACTAAAATAAAACTGCGATGTGCCATGTCTCCAGATTTCTAAAATATTGTTCGTTGACCGTTCGACGCTAACTTGTGACGCAGTTGAAATTCAATACTGACCGCAAAATAAATGAGACGAGATCAGTCTAGACATCCTCCAAATTATCCAACCATTCGCATTGGAGTTCAGCTCGCTTAGAGTATCATAACATTTTTCGGCCTTTTAGATCGACCCTAATATCTCCCATTTAGGAAATAAATACACAAGCTACCTCGACAAAACTTCGTGCACCATCCAAGACCAAACGCACTACAAATCAGTCTTGACGTCATCATCTCCTTACATGGTAATCGGCATACCGTATTTTTTAGCAAAGGGGACACAGAATACGTCGGAGTATTCAGTTTCAAAACGTATTACATTGTGTGATGTTGTCAAAAAAAAGTCATGTTACTGCAGTGGTATAAATTACAAAACACAAAGTTCAAATCAGTTTATTTTGGACTGGCTTTACCCAACATTTCATATTGTTTCTTATGCCAGATTTGACCACGTGCTTACTGGCGACCCCTTTTCATGCAAATTTTGTGTCAAATGATGTGTTCCCCTGGAAAAACAAACGTACGATTTCTAAATGAAGGAGGCGAAATTTGCCCTCAAGACTCGAAACCACCCCTTCATGGGGTGTACCTAGCTATTTTTAACGAGCTTCTCGAATCTGCAGCTCTATTTCGAAATGATGGTCTGGTTTTCTCAGCTCAAGGATAAGTGTTCTCCATCGCTGTGGGCTTCCTATTCTCAACCGGGGGTACAGTTTCCAGTCGTAATGTTTTTCATTGTGTCCGGGATATAAAACCTTTCCTTTTCAACTTTCTCTTTGATTAACACTAATCCACATCTTGTCAGTGATTAAACATGTTTCAAGTTTAAATGTTAAATTCTGGTCTCGAGCCCTCCTGTTCGACCAAACCGAAATTACCCCTCCCACTTTGGCTCGTCCAGTGGGTGTAGCAAGGGTCGTGCCATCGCCTAGTAAACGGAGGGTGCATTAATTGTTGCATTTCGATGCACATTTTGATAATATTCAGAAGATTTTGTGGCAAAAACTCAGATAGAGAAGCATTTATATTCACATCTCACTTATTCAAGACTGGCTGAGAGCAGCACTTCCATTCAGTTAACATGATTACGCCATTTATTATGCCAAGAAAGATGAAGCCAATACATTTTGCCCTCCCTGGTCTCAGCCAGAAATGGTTATACCTTACAGTTTTTTTCCCACGGAATGAAAACAAATGTACTTGGGCTGAGGCCCAAGTACAATAATAATATTTGGTTCTTATATAGCGCACATATCCACAAGTACATGTGGTCAGGGCGCTTTACAATTATTATTACCCCTGGTCACTGGACCTAATATGATACCACTCAACTCCCTGGGGAGCAAACAACAGCTCACATGTGCAGCCAATAAGCGCAGCAGAGCTAAACGCACACATAACAACCTCTGTCCTACCAGGTACCCATCACTCCTGCATGGGTGGGGTGAAGCATTGAGGAATAAAGTGCCTTGCCCAAGGACACAACACCACAGCCATGCCGGGGCTCGAACTCGCTATCCTTTGATCGTGAGTCCACTGCTTTAGCCACTGGCCCATGATGCCTCAACAATATTGATATTCATATTCATATACAATGACCTTAATTCCGGAATTGGTGTCTGGATAAGCGATGGTTGCAAAAACCATTTCCTTCATAAACATAGGCAGAGTCAAGTAAAATTACACAAAAAGTTCAATAAAGTCCAATATCCTCAAGATCTTTATCATTTGCATTAGATAAGAGTCCCGGATGTTACACAATCTTTTCGCTGTATTATTTCCTTGTAAAACACATAATTTTATTTAATGTTGTTAAAATTCATTTTCATTTTCATTTTTTAGAATGACACAACTACGCAATATTGAAGTAAGGGCAATCAGCAATCGCTTCCTGCATACCAATGTTACGATGATCGTACCACGTGACTGTAAATGACTTTACAGACATCCTAACCCCAGTAATGGTGTTCCATCGAGAAAAGACACTTTGATTCACAAATTTAAAACGAGATGATGTAATTCTCGAATTATTTGTGTTTGCTTTCGATTTTGAACACGTAAACTTGAACACAATCTTTCATCTGACCAGAATATCTTTTCCTGTCAAAAAATGTGTTTCACTCTCATTGAACGCCGATTAAAGCCTAATGAACATCTCCAGCCCTGTGATAAGTTTTTATGTTGTTGGTATTGCTGCTGCTACATGCTTTTGTTTCTTTCTGTTTCTCATTTTCATTGATCAATCGAACAACCAGCCACTCCGCTGTCACATATTTCTTCAAACGCGAACTTTGCATTTATTGTTAAGTTTTCTTGCTGAGAACCTCGCCAACATTGCAATAGCTAAATATAACAGAAAGCCCTCGCTCGATACACGTCATAGAAGGCAAATCGTACGACAGATAAAGGATACGGTGGCATTGTTACATAAAAAAAGTAAAACATTTTGATGCCCATTGTCCTCAGGTATCGATGATCTGCCCACAACAATTATTCAAGCTCCCCACTGCCCTCTCCTCACTCTAAAAATCCCAATTGCCCTCTAGATGCCCACCAGGCAAAGTATCCCGTAACATCTCTACAGCTTGCAATATAAGACTGTTGCGTAAATAGCGGATTACAGTGCTACAGCTATTTTGACAATACCGTGGTTTGTTCAGTTTCAGAGTGAAAGGAAGTTGTTTTTCGTATAGTCATGTAATTGAGCGTCATCAGTACAAATAACCTTGAACTGAAAAGCATCAGAGTTCACGTTCCTAATAATTCAGGAAACCCGATAACCTAAGTCTGCATATGTACAGAGATAGTTTGTCTGGTTTTATCAGTGAATCATTGTCTGCCTGTAAAACAATTTAATGCTGTTAAGCGGTGCTTTATTCTTTGAAATGAGAACTACCTGTCATTTTGATTTGGGTGACTCACTAATACCATTTCTTGAGGTGCTGACATCCATAATGTTGTACCATATCTTTCGGGTTCTGTGACTCACGTGTAATATGATTTGCCCATGTAAAAGTCTCACATCGGTCTTTGGTAGCGAATATATATTCAGATAGACGTGCCGCAAAGTGAAAAATTTCATCAGTTTCGCAAAGTCATCACAAAACATGTTTTGGAGGCTGATATACCGATTGTACTTATTTTTGACCTTGAGCTTTTTGACCTTGAGCTAAAATTTGGAGGGGAAAGTAGAGCTGTTCGTAACTGCCATCTCACTGGCATACACGGAAAATGTGCCCTCCCGCTGAATTTTGATGCCCATTGTCCTCAGGTATCGATGATCTGCCCACAACAATTATTCAAGCTCCCCACTGCCCTCTCCCCACTCTAAAAATCCCAACTGCCCTCTAGATGCCTACCAGGCAACCAAGAACAACGCAAAAACCGCGCGAGCAGCTATAGCAGTATACCTTGGAACATTGCTCCCCTCAAAGTTAGGGGCTTAATCTCTCCTCAAGTTCTATCAACCACGGCTCCCCTCCCTCTACGTATTTTCCGGTGCCCAATGAAATGTCTTCCCTTCCCACAGCAAATATCGATATATCCGAGATTTCCTCTCCGCCCGTAATTGGTTTTGAAATTTGCCTGCCCGCTGAAAAAAGTCGCACGAACATCTTTTTGCACGAACAGCTTAGTTGGCGGCACCTGCAGATGCATGATACAATATCAAGATTTAGCTGAATTTGATCTTGGTTCAATGTGCCCATATTCATCACGTGTCATACATGGACATAAGCTTAGCAATGTTTCAATGTCGAGGTCTGAGATATGTAATCCGTTAATGTTTATGCGTCGCGTTCTGCAGTGATAACAGGGTAGATGGTTCACTAACATAAACCTCGTGATAACTACATACAGTCGATGTTCGACACAAATTCATGGTATACAGCAACCACGAGGTATCAGAACTCAATATCAGTGATTAAGAAAGTAATCAGCTCTTGTAGCGAAAACATTTAGGTTTATTAATTTACGTCGCTTTTTGAAATCGGGAAAGAAAAATCATCATTACTTAATTGATTGCCTTATAATTAGTTTGAAGCTACCGAATGCAGTTAATGACGGTTAAGATGTGGCACCAGGATCTTTTTGAGTGGTTGCCATGGATCAGTTACCGATCTTACCCTTGATGTTTTAGTAAAACGCTCGGCACATATTTCCGAAATGCAGAGCGACGTCAAAAACCGGTCGCACTATCAGGTCGCGCCCGGTGACGACATAGATATGCAAATTAGTTAGCCGAAAGTTCAAAACCTCAAGGCTTTTTAAATCGTTACATTTAAACAAAATGCTTTCCCAAGGTTTTATTTAGTGGACCCGGCTAGGGCTTGACGTGTTCCTTTTTCGACCGGAATGATTTGATGTTTTGTTGGTTTTTTTTTCACTTTGGGCATTACACCCCTGCCCTGCAAAAATCACTGATTTTGAGCGTTTCGGGACCTACATTTTTCTTTATATTCATCTATGGAGAAAAGCCAGTCCAAAAAACGATACGTCAACATGTAGATACATTGACCATCTTTACTGGTTGTAAAATTCAGTAAAATTCGTTGGCTATGATGAAAGCCTTACGGATTTTACTGTCGACTACCAACTGTCTGTGAACGAAATTACCAAATTTCTGGTGTTAGGTAGAGCTTCCTTGATTACTGAGCGCAATGAAAAGTTTGGCCAACGAAGCGAAATCGCAGATGCTCATGCCAAACTTACGGACGGCGCCATCTAGATAGAAGTACTCGATGCCGGGCCACGTTGAACACACTGATATTGACTATAAGTCAAATATTGAGCGGTATTATTGCACTTGTAAAGGTAAGGAAAGTTTGATGATGTTGCTGCTTTAATAAATAAGTATTTTCGATGTGCCCTCTTGGAGTCTGTAACACGTACGTTGAATTTCACATCCGAAATTGTGGAGTGTTTTCACTTCATTTTACCATACAGTCCCCGCTTCTACTGTCTGTGATTTTACTTTTGTGCTGTAGTATGATATAACTCCGTTGCCGCGTTGAGGTCAACTCGGTGACCAGACTCAATATCTGATGATAATCCGAATCACCTTGGGATGGCTGATGTGCCATGGCTGTGACACGTTATGCTGATGAGCATTGCTATGAGGATGTCTTGGTCGTAAGCGTAAATAAATTGCCGTATATAACCAATACATTATATACTCGATATCGAATTGTAAAGTAAAACATTTGAATCAATCTCAATTTAGATTTTAATTTGCACTCCTACACACATCTTGACATGGAAACATAAATGAGTACACAAGTCAAAGTTTTTATGCACCATTAGCCCTTAGCCCTATTGTAATATGATATATTGCTTTGTTTGTATTCAACATGTTCTAGATCCTAACGTTAATACTTTAAATTGAATCAACCGCAAAGAGACAAAAATTTAAAATTCAGATATAGATATTCTGAGTTATGTGATCTAAAATTAATATTTTGCAAGCACTAATACTACAATGATTTATGCATTATATAATTATGTAAATTTCCACTCATGGAGAGAGATGTACATGAATATTGAGTATTTGAAGGTTTTCAAACAAGGATAGCATACATTGCCTCACCTTCTGATCAACAAAATCAAGAATGTTTTCTGTCATTATTTTGCAGATATATGATGCACACTGGAGTTAACCTTGAAATTTACAGGAGTATCAAAACATTTAGCCGTGGAAACGCAGCTATCTGTTGGCGGGGTAGCGTGCGTCGCTATGAGGGTCATCAAAAGGTTGACCGTTGGATGACCCGCATAGCTACGCACGCTACCCCCGAGAGATAGCTGCGTTTCCACAGCTGCAAAACAATTTGCCAAGAAGCTTCAGATCTTGTTCAAACCGGACAGCCTACCAAATACCCCTTAAGATATTTATGTTGATGCTTTGAAAGACAGACCCTAGGGTCTATGTTTGGAATTATAATTTTGTTTTGTGTAAATGGGCTTTCAAAATGCTCGGTTTGATAAAGAGATCCTGTATTATTTTCTTCTCCAAGAGCTTTGACATCCTTGTATGTATCTTTAGTGAGAAGCAGATTAGAGTACTGCTCTGTGGTCTAGTCTCCAAACTTCCAATATTTGTGTGACCATGTTAATGTTGACAAAGTTCAAAAAGCTTTCTGAAATATATGTGTTAGTGATTAAAAACAGTCCTGTATGCATTTTAATCTCCCTCTCTCTCGCTTCGGCGGAAGGTTTTAGATCTGACTTTTTAAACGGAATAGTTTCAGGGAGATTATCTTGTCCCTACCTTTTATATCAATTGCCATTTTATGCAGCACTAAGACGCCTCAGGGCCCCGTCTTTATTTCACGTTCCACGTTGCAGGTTAAATCTTAGAAATTATGCTTTTATCCCAAGGTCTATTACACCATGTAATGACATTTCTGTGGATATTTTTTTACCTGGTACTGCTTTTAAGACGTTTGTGTCCAGATATTTTTATTCTTAGGGTCCTTTCTGTGCATATTGTATTTTTGGTTTTTATTATGTTTGTTGATATTGTACTGTTTGCTTGTTTTGTTTGTTTGTATTTATTTTCTCGGAGTCTGTTATTGGGCCTTTGGGCCTGTTGACCCGTCAAATAAATAAATAAATAAATAAATAAATAAATAAATAAATAAATAAATAAATAAATAAATAAATAAATAAATAAATAAATAAATAAATAAATAAATAAATAAATAAATAAAAATAATAATTACAAAAGAAAACACTATCCAAATGTATGAGAGGCATGAGTAAGATGTCATTTACAAATGAGTAATATGTTTGTGACAGAGCCTCTTGTTGCTATAAGCTTACTCAAAGTGGTTTTAACTAGTACACTACACACAGGTAAAATAGTTTGAAATGTGCTACTATTATGATGTGAATAAAGCATTCTCCATTCAAAATATTCACCTTTCTCAGTTCTGTATGACCTGAAGTACTTTGTGGAAGTGAGTTTTGTTAATCTCCATTCTTAAACAGGCCACTGTTTTTCTGAAGATAGAATTCTACAGAATGAAAGATTTTGTAAATATTTATGATACAAAACACGAATGATAAGACTAGGTGACAAGCAAACACATTAGCAAATACTATAGAAATAACAAAGAAACTACTTTCACCTTTAGTACGTTTTACTCATAGTTGGCTCGTTCATAAAAGTATTAAAAGACTGAATTTCAGGATTCATAAAAATTGAAATAGAA